>NC_134829.1:11708095-12044334 GCF_004210375.1 Tachypleus tridentatus | reverse complement strand
GAAAATAAACGTTTCGAGTATGAAGAAGTCTGCATCAAATCTGAGAGAGAGAGCAAGCCGGTATTAAAACCCACAAAGAGCAAGCCTATATTGTAACTCAGAAAGATCAAGCTGAGAAAAAGCAAGTCCGTATCGAAGATGAAAGATAAACTAACCATCACGAGGCCGAACAAGCTCTTATTAAAGCCGAAAAAGAAATTAACCTGAAAGAAATGGAAATTAGATTCGATTCTAATCGACCAAAGTAAAATGACAACTTTAAACTCGATATTTTAAATTTAACGAAAATGAAGTAACAGTATTCTAACAGTTTTTATTTTTTTGTGTTAGTAAAATTTCACGAACCAGCACGGTGATTGGTGGGGAATGATGGCTAAGAAACAACTGTATAATAAGATTAAGTGTCTGTGTGTGTGTCACGCTCACACCAAACGAATCATCTCTGTCCCTAGGCTTACACAAAGGTAAAATTTTTTACACAACTCCTCAGAGAATCCAAGGATTTCTCGGAAACATTTTCAACGATATTCCTCCAAAGCAGGTCCCAAATTTGGCTTACTAATTACCATTCGTAACTTGGTTAAGGAAATTAAGATTGCTTTATAGCGGCAATTATAATAAATTTAGAAAAAGTGCAAAATAGTAGTTCAAGCCTTCAAGTTGAATTAAACGGTTCTGTAAATGTGACCCATAAGCCCACGGTTTAGATAGTTGTATCAAGATACGCCCGAAAATCTCAGTGTCTGAATCGGTTTGTAAAAACTGTTTTAGACTTCCGTTTATTCTTATTGATATTTCGTACTTTTTTGTTTCTTTCTTTCCAGATGACAAATATTTATAAGTTTTCACCTTCCTACACAAAAACACGAAGCCTGATAGGCTTTTACCACACCATTCATAATGCGTCCTAGCTGTTTATGCTGTAGCTTGCATAAACGTTCCTAATAAGTATGATGTATGTAGTCATTTACGCACCCGCTTACAAAGAGATTCAGGTCAATGTTTTGTTTTGTTTGTTTTTTTGGAATTTCGCACAAAGGTACTCGAGGGCTATCTGTGCTAGCCGTCCCTAATTTAGCAGTGTAAGACTAGAGGGAAGGCAGCTAGTCATCACCACCCACCGCCAACTCTTGGGCTACTCTTTTACCAACGAATAGTGAGATTGACCGTAACATTATACACCCCCACGGCTGGGAGGGAGAGCATGTTTAGCGCGACGCGGGCGCGAACCCGCGACCCTCGGATTACGAGTCGCACGCCTTACGTGCTTGGCCATGCCAGGCCACAGGTCAATGTGATGTAATTAAAACGTTTTAACACTTCATACAAACAGCATGGATTTTATACGTACCGCTTGAATAAATTAATTGTACGTGATCCAAACATGTTTTGAGGTAGATTTCTGTATTTTCTCGATTTGTATTAAATTTCCACTCCTGAAACTTGTTTTCAACTTTTCTTTCTAAAGGAGTAAATATCTCCTTTAAAAGGTTCGTGTTTCAAAGAAATATTATACTTCACAAATTCAAAGGAAACAAAAGCACAAACATTCAGAAACGTGTAGTAATATTTAAAGTAGACTTACTTGTTAAATCTCAGCTGTTGTTGCTGGGCATCAGGCGATCTTTTCCATTTATGTATTCTTATTTCCATTCTCACAAAACTTGTGTTATTTCTGGTTTATCCTACATACATGTATTAAAATCCCTTTCCGACTGAAAAAGCAGTGTTGAACTATTTTCTAATGTACATATCTCCATAGAAACACGGTAAAGACTAAATTCATCCAAACCGAATACATTCAGTGTTTACAACAAAATAAAAAATGTCACATTGATTTCCTCGTGAATAAACGTAGCGTTAATGTTTCGTTTCTTTAAACGTGCCTAATGTCACGCGCACATTCATGCTTTACTCGTCATGCCCCCACGCAAATATCAAGCTCACGTGCAAGAGGAGCGTGTTTTAAAACCTTCTAGTAGTGTCTATTAGAAATATGGGTTTCAGCAGATTAAAAATGAAAAAAAAAAATCATGCAAAATATTGCTTTCTGTAAATCGTAGTATACAAAATTAGACATACGTGTTGCCCGTTGGTCGTACTCATCAGAGGAGAAAAATATTTTCTCACTTTTCGAAGTTTCTTGATTATAAGTGTACGTTCAGATAATACTTCACTTCACGGATACTTCACTTACCTAATGAAAAAAGTGTATCTAATCTTAAAATAACAAATGTAAGATACGTCTTAAGGTGTTGCGCTTTATGATTAGATTAGTAAGGCCAGGTGGTTAGGGCCCTTGACCCGCAATCCGAGGGCCGCGGGTTCGAATCCCCGTCCCAGCAATGGGGTCGTTTTAATATGACGTTCAGTGCCAATATTCGTTATTAAAGGAGTAGCCCAAAAGTTTGCAGGGGGTTTTAATGACTAGCTGCTTTACTTCTAGTCTTACACTACTAAATTAGAGACAGCTAGCTGTGTGAGAAATTCAAAACAAACCAACATTAGTAAACAACTAGTTTTAAACCTGACCTTTCCTGGCCTACAAAGACCAAACTCCCGTTAATGAAAAGAAGAAAACCAATTTTAAAATAACAACGTTAAAAAATGAAATGTTTCAACGTTAATACTCATTAGATTGGTTGATATTTGAATAGGTGCAACCTACCATATTTAACAAAAGGTATCTTTCTGTATATAAAATATCCTTAAGCAAAATTCCAAAATAGTTGTACTGTAAGATACGAATGTGTCATAGCTTAATTTACTCCACTCCTACCTAAAATAATTTCAAGTGCTGCAGCTCTTGAGAATTTTCTTTTGTTTTGATTTGATTATATTTCTAGCTTAGGTGAAAAACTTTATAAGACATCGAAAGAAAGAACATTTTTAATGAACCTTATGGTCGTAAGTTAAGAGTGATGAGTTAGCACACTTGATAAACGCTGATTTTGAGTGGTTCGTGAGTCTCCTTCAACTTGGAGGATGTTAAACACCAGTCATGGTAAATCACCTTAACACAATGTTGGACATCCGTCATTGTAAATCACTTTAACCTGAATTAGAAACCTGGTCAGTATAAACCATGTCAACATGAATTGGAACACGTCAAGGTAAACCAGTTCAACACTGTTTGGTACACTAGAAAAGGCAAATCAGTATAACACGATGTGGAACACTCATCAAGGCAAACCAACATAAAACGGTTAGGGAACACCAATACAATACAATGTGAGACAAACGTCAAGGCAAACCAATACAACACAGTGGTGGACGCCCATTAAGGCAAACTAATCTAGCATTATGTGGGATAGCCGACAAGATAAATAAATCTGATAAAATGTTAAGACACCCGTTACTGTGAAGCTGTTTAATTCGACGTGTGACACCCTAAACCAGTTTAAAATGATGTGGGACACCTTCAAGTTACACCTGTGTAACACACTGTAAACCAGTTTAAAAAAACAACTCAGTAAAGCTGCAATACATTTTAGATAATTAATGAAATAATTCTTATACAGAAACTTTTGTTCACTTTAATCAAGAACGTCAGTCTCAGAAAACTTCTTCTAACCATGTAAAATATGTGTTAAATTTCCCTTTCTATTTTGTAATTGTTTATTGATTCAGTATCAAGAACTTAATTTTGTGTTTTTAATTTTTAATAGTTAGAAGTAGTGATGGTTTACATTCTTGACTACCATGGGGTCCGAAATGGTTAGGGTGCTTAAGATTAATCTGAAGATCACGGATTCGAATATCCGTCACACTAAAAATGCTCGCCCTTTCAGTTGTGTGAGTGTTATAAAGTAGCATCTAGTGTTGACATCTAGCACAGATAGCTCTCGTGTAGCTCTTTGTGAAATTAAAAACAAACAAACAAACAGACTACCATGGTGATTCTTTTCCGTATATACGACATAATACAGTGCTGACCAATATCTTAAAGCCAATAATTTTTCCATTTCGTTAAAGTCCACACAGGCAGATTTATATACTTTAGGACACCTTTTACAAAGAGTAATTATTATCCTTCTGTCTGTAAAACTGTAAAAGTCACTTTATGACGTCGCTCGTTACAGCTAGACAGACTAACCATCTCGCAGTGTAACCTCATTTCCTCTAACTTAACCTTTTCTGAGCTCCTTAACTTTTGTTGGTTACGACAGTTGCTTCCAGAGCTTTAAATAATTGTCTCTTTTTATCATAAGCTGGTTCAATTAGTTTAGAACCCATTAGACAGGAAAAATTATTTTTTCTGGCACAGCAGTATGTCTGCAGACTTACAATGCTATAAACCGGCTTTTGATACCCATGGTGGACAGAGCACAGATAGTCCATTGTGTACCTTTGTGCTTAATTTCAAAATAACAAAGAGATGATTTTCCTATCTCCAGCTGTAAAACAAACTAAAGAAATCACCTGTTGAGGCTAATCACTTACACCTGCTAACTTTTATTAACTTGCATTTGTTTGGTCTCCTATATATATATGTGTGTGTGCATGTAAAGTAAGAAACCTTAAATATATATATATATATATATATGTATGTTATCTTACTGAAGCCTCGAACTTTCCACCAACTAGGATACGCTATGATGCAGCATTACTTACTTAATGAAAAACTTAGATGTTTCTAGAAGGATGGCGTCAACAAAACTATTGAACTAAACACACCATGTACAATTTTTACCGGACTGCTTCACAAAACTTTTCATAACTATACTTTCAAAATAATCAACTTTTAACACTCTTATTAAATAATCATTTAATATCAAATCACTAAATAAACTAAGAAATAGCTCTTACACTAAACAGTATTATATATACAATATAGTTATGCATATAAATATCATATTATTTATTAATTACACATGCCTGTTCTACAATAATTCCTGTACGCTGAATCCAAAAATAATATCCATTTTTCTTCATCACGTACAGGTTTGTTTGTTTTTCGCAAAACGTAATATGAACTTTTATACAAGTGAGTCATTTTATTTTGAAATCTAGTCACAATTTGTTATATTCAAAATGTTGATAACTATTAGCTGTAGATTTCTCTGGACCAGTCATGACTTGAGATTTTTATCAATCGTTCTAGGATCCAAACGTAACAAACATAATACTTAAACAATGTTCATTGTGATAAACGAAATAATAATGTGAGCTAAGTAAGTTTGTTTCGTTTGTTTTTGAATTTCGCACAAAGCTACTCGAGGGCTATATGTGCTAGCCGTCCGTAATTTAGCAGTGTAAGACTAGAGGGAAGGCAGCTAGTCATCACCACTCACCGCCAACTCTTGGGCTACTCTTTTACCAACGAATAGTGGGATTGACCGTCACATTATAACGTCCCCACGGCTGAAAGGGCGAGCATGTTTGGCGCGACGGGGATCCGAACCCGCGACCCTCAGATTACGAGTCGCACGCCTCAACACGCTTGGCCATGCCAGGCCACGATCTAAGTAAGAGTTTTTTTTCTCCACGGTTTATAAAAATTCCTTTCATGATAAAAAAAAAGGATATAATTTCGAAATCTTCGTAGATGAATTATGGAATTCTCTATGTGCTAATTTTAATGTATGAATGCTGTGGAAACATTATTTCTTTGGTTTTTTTCATGCAAATGTTATCAAAACAAAAAAATAAACACAATAAGCTAGAAACTTCTTTATTTAATCATCAAACGTAGTGTTTCGCAGAGTAGAAGAGAAAACAAGTTTACAAAATAGTGTTACATTAGGTTTGTTTGTTTGTAATTAAGCACAAAGATGCACAGAGAGCTTTCTGTTGATGAAAAAACTGTGCCGCTGGGGTGCACTATATTAGGAATAACAACATTACATTTCTCTATTTCCCAGTGACTCAGTCTTAGGGCTTATAATAGATGATTAACTCCGAGAATATAAAATACCTTGGAAGGTTGCAATAAGTTGATGTTTTGTCATCTCTTAACGTTCTTCCTTAAACAGAAATTTCGAAACTGCTTAGCTTGTGGGTTGTCACGTGCTGTACTATCAACACGTTACTAAAGCGCTCAGTGCGTTAACTGCTATTCGATGAACGCCGAAGCTAACCAGCCCATAATCTGCTCAACAAAACAAAATCACGTGCTAGTTCGCGTGCTTCCTGCACAAGGAAGTTGGGGATCTTTTTTATCTTAAAATTAAACAAAAAAGGTTTACAATACTGATGGAGGAGTTTAACCCTCCGAAAAAAGTGTCAATTCATAGCTTTGATCCGAAAAAGTGATGTTATAACCAAGAAAAAATGGTGGATGTATTGCTAAATAGTTGGAGAGTTTTGACGAGTCCCAGTTAGGGCAAAGACCTAATACCTAAATTCCATTTCGATTTTTATGAGCCAATTTTAAATAAAGAAGATAAATGTATAATTAATTATCTGATATTACTTATATTAGTACTAAATGAAATACGCATGTATTACTGAGGGAAAACAAGCTACTCAATTTACATTAAGCAGTACAGACAAAACAAACAAGAATTGGATGCTAAATTGAAATCATTAACATTGAAACAAGCTTTAAAATTGCATATCTTAATAACATACTTTACTTGTTACTGCATTACAGTATTGATAGCTTTCATTCTTTACAATGCTTTATGCATTGTCTGTCAACACGAATAACTAAAGAACACTTTTTCTTTACCTTTGTCATATACTGTGTGAATAATAACGTATACGTTTTTAACACATTATTATCGTAAAACAGAGTTTCTTTAACTCTTTTAATATCCACGAAACATATGACAGAAATATTATCACCATTTTAATAATCTAACACCTACCTGCTTCAAAGTGAGAAGGTCGAACAATGTTTAACATATTCTAGAAGGTTCGAGAAAACTCTACCAGTACCAGCGGGTAACACGAGGTTCACAAATAATTTGAGTGTCCTCTGACAATCTGACTTTGTTTATATAAATAAATGTAGTTTTGTGTAGAAAACTAACAAACTATTTTTACAGACATATTTTTAGTTTTTAGAATGTCGGGTCCCGGCTTCAATTTCAGGTACCGGAGCTGCGTTCTGGCAGCAGCAATGGATTATTTTCTGTGTCTATCGCTGGTAATCGGCCCCCCTAAAGTTTATCGTTGTAAGCACATAAACTTACCGATTTATTTGATTTGTCTTATTAATTATTAAAGAAAAACCTGACAGATATTTCGGTTTAAATATTTCTGTCCCCAGTGCTTAGAAACAGAGATAACCGGGGATGCTCAGAAAATTTCTTTCTCTTCACCCGTTCTGTGAGAGCTGATGCTGTGGGTTCTGTGTATAGTCATCAGCTCTCTCAGTCTCAGACAGATTCTCCTTTGGATCTTATGAATCAAGTGCTCTCTTTAGTCCTTAAATAATGGTGTATCCATTGTTTTTGTACGCTTATTGACTTTCACTTTTGCTTGGTATTAACAACGATTATTTTGTTTCTTTGTTTCAAAACTGTGTTTAGCCTAGTTTTACGTGGAACTCAGAGTCATAAATTCAGTTAAAATTCCAAATATAAATTTTACCATTTACTCTATTGATTACTGTTTCAACATGAAAGGTGAGCAATGACGTGAAAATATCAAAGAGTAAAGATGAAAGATGCGTTCCCGTAAGGGATGTTTTGAATTCTTTGTGGATTTCAATCGCTGGCAAATACGTAATAGCCTGACATGTACTAGCTACAAAAACTCCTTTGTTTATCTTATTAGGGTGTTATTAAAGAAGGAACTACGAAAGAAACAACATATACATAAAATCACAATGTTATGTTTATAACCCAAAGAAAGTATAACTATCGTGATCGTATTTAACAATACATAGAGCTGCGAAATATATGAAACCCACATGTCCATACTGTATCACTAAAACATTGAATATCGGTGTCATCATAAGTACTACTTCGTTGTCACGTCTATAATGTTATCTTGAAAGCATCCAGGAAGAGGCCCGACATGACCAGGTGGTTAAGACACTCGACTCGCAATCCGAGGGTCGCGAGTTTGAATCCCCATCACACCAAACATGCTCGCTCTTTCAGCCATGGGGGTTTTATAATGTGATGCTCAATCCCACTATTCGTTGGTAAAAGAGTAGCCCAAGAGTTGGCGGTGGGTGGTGATGACTAACTGCCTTCCCTCTAGGCTTACACTGCTAAATTAGGGACAGCTAGTGCGGATAGCTCTCGTGAAATTAAAAAACAAGCAAACAAAGAATTCAGGAATCCTGTGAGCATCCTTGGACTAATGTCATGTCCTCGATATTTAGCCAAGTCAGCGGTTCAAGCTTGAAAAATAAGAGAAGTTAGAGTATTCAAAATGTAAGAGTTTATGTGATGTTACTGTATTGTGAATGTAAGAGTATATATGGTGTTACTGTATACATGAAAATTCAATATTATGGTTACTGAGTTTATCAAACTTTGTGACAATTTATTTATTGCCCTCACACTCTGAGCATATGTACATGCAATATTCATTTTTGTATATGATACACTGCTGGTCAAAATCTTAAGGCCAGTTAACATAAAGAAAACCTATGCATTTTTCATTGTTAAACTCAACCACTTATTTGAGTAAAGCTTCGAAAGATGAAAATAAGAAAAGGGAAAATAAAAATATAAAACTTTTTTAGTATTTAATAAGGAAAATGTGAATACTATGAAAGTAGCCTAAATTCTAGCTGGTCAAAAGTTTAAGACCATACTAAAAAAGAAGTCCTAAACAGGATAGGAAATGCCCAACAAAAGGTCTCAATAGTGAGTTGCACGGCCGTCATTGCGAATAACTTTAAACATTCGCTTTGGCATGGTCGATATAAGCGTTTGCAGAAGGCTGGCTGGAATGTTATCCCAAATGGTGAAGACGGCTTCATGAAGATCATGCACTGTTTGGAATTGACGTCCATTTCTGTAGACTTCCCTTGCCATCCACCCCCAAACATTTTCAATGGGGTTCAGTTCGGGCGAACACGCTGGATGGTCCAAAAGAATCACGTTATTCGCCATGAAAAAGTTCTTTGTCCTGCGGACATTGTGGATTGCAGCGTTATCCTGCTGAAAGATCCAGTCATTTCAACACAAGCGAGGGCCTTCAGCAATGAGTACTCTCTCTCCAACATGCCAATGTAACCAGCTGCTGTTTGACGACCCTGTATAACCTGAAGTTCTATTGTTCCATGGAAGGAGAAAGCACCCCAGATCATAATGGAACCTTCTCCACTGTGTCGTGTAGAAAATGTCTCCGGTGGGATATCCTTATTGTGCTAGTTACGTTGAAAGCCATCTGGACCATCCAGAATAATTTTTTCTCATCAGAGAACAAAACCTTCTTCCACTTTTCTATGTCCCATGTTTGGTGATTTTCAGCAAAGTTTAACCGAGCTGTTTCGAGGTATGGAAGGAGGCGTGGTCTTTGAAGACGTTTACGGTTTTTAAAGCCTTTCTCTCGTAGATGCCGTCTTATTGTTCTTGAGCTGCATTCTGCGTCCGTAAGGGCCTTAATCTGGTTCGACGATCGGTTGGTTCTTGCCGGACAACCCGTCGAATTCTCCTGCTCAATGCCGGCGAAATTTTCTTCGGCTGACCACTTGAAATTCTCGTTCCGTATCCATCAGGATCTTTTAATTAATCTGCAACAGCGGTTTTACTACGCCCGATCTCACCAGCGATGGCACGTTGAGAGAGACTTTTCTTTTGCAGCTCGACAATTCTGCCACATTCAAACTCTGTAAACTTTTTAGCCTTTGCCATGTTTTTACCCAATGTAACACAGGAGATGTCAGTGGGAGATGTTGACAACGCTAATGCTTGAACACAAAAGACTAAATTTCTTTACGTGTTTACCGATTAACGCTTCGTTTCAGTATGGTCTTAAACTTTTGACCAGCTTGTATTTAGGCTAATTTCATAGTGTTCACATTTTCACTATTAAATGCTAAAACAGTTATTTGTATTTTCATTTTTCTTATTTTCATCTTTCGAAGCTCTATTCAAATAAGTGGTTGAGTCTAACAACGCAAAATGCATATTTTTTCTTTTTGTTCATTGGCCTTAAGATTTTGGCCAGCAGTGTATATCTTTTATCCCATTACATACACTGTGCAAATATTGTGGTAGTGTATCCATGTTCTTGATATTAATGTCGAACTTGTTTGTAAATGACCGATTTTTAGCGGAAATTGATTAAATACCTATAATATACGTCCCGTATTGTGAAATATTTTGCACGAATTGTAATACTCACTTGCTGGTAGGCCGTGTAACACCATAACTAGCGACAAAAAGTCTTACTATTCCCTTTATCAGTATTTTATTGTTCACTGAATTTTAGAGTTAAGACTAGCAATTATGAGGACCTATCCTTTGACACCATGACCATCGAATTTCTTAATTTCAGAATTTATTTTTCTGGTGGATGTATTTTGGCTATCTTCTCAGCTCTTGTGTAGTATAAGTTTAAATCTTCTTAGAAGAGAAAATGGCTTTTATCACAAGTTGAATAATTTATAAGCACAAGGAAGTTTGTGGTTGAGAGTAGACGGCTTTCCAAAAGAATGGTAAGGTCCAGAAGAAATAATATTCTGAATGACGGGCCTTCATCAGGCTGAGAAAGTTCAATCTATACATCTATAAACGAGAACTGATTCTACCCTTGAGGTTATACTTTAGGGTGTAAAAGCCACCGATGAATAAGAGTCAGTGCAGTGACTCTCAGACTGTCAATGATCAGGACAGACTAAGCCCAACTATGAACGTTGTTGTTTCTAGAAGAATACTGGAGGTGCCAATGCAGGATGAAATCTAGCAGCTATATTTGTTGTTCTATCAGAAGTATTCAACATGTTGACCCACAGTGGGAACTTCTCTGCCATGAGAAACATTTTGTTCTAACCACTATAGTCATGCATTATGCAATATATGAGGATGAATGTCTGATGGCAATTTATTATTCTGTAATCAAGGAGTATAGATTAAATCTTGTCTAAATGAAAACAGGCTTGAGTACCAACAGAATTATTCCCCCATTAATGTTATAGAAACCTCAGTCTGATATTAGATAAGAAGCCACTAGTTAAATGATGTGGCTCAAGTCTTTGGGTGAGATGAAGCATACTTCTTCCCCACTATTTAATGTTACACCTAAGGAAGTCTGGAATGCTTTGTTAAACATATGAAACAGGTCACTAGAACAGTTGGAGTCAGTTATAGGTATAACTATGTCTAATATTCATTAAAAAAAACATGTTATGGACGAGCACTTAGATGAGAAGCAACCTAATGATAAGAATACAGCTTTGGTTAATACAGTCTGAAAAATTAGAGAACCTGATATTCATAAAACTCAGTTCAACACTCGAAAGAAGGATCACAAGGATAATGTGTTTACTTATGTAGAGGAATTTGCATTGCCTCGGTAGGAAGGCATATCTTGCTATATCATCAGCAAACTGTGTGAATAACCATAGAGAAATATGTAGATAGATTAACTACAAATGGTGTGATATAATTTGATTTTAGAGACAACGTGTCTAAACCCTAACAGAGGTAGTATCCGTAGTAACTAGGTTTGAAGAAGTAACTTTGAGTAGGTCGCAAGAAATTAATAAAAGTGTGATAGTTATTCCTTGGCAGGTTACCGTATCACAGAAAACCATGTTCTATTGAAAACTACCAAGCTATAAACACATCCCAACCCTTCGACAAAGATGCAGTAATTATATGTGAGGGAACAGGAGTTCCATGGTTTGGCAATAATAAATGCTCTAAATGTCTCTCATCAAATGGTGTTTGGATGAGAAAATGAATTTTTTTTTTTTTTAGTTGTGAACTTGTACATCAGTATCAAGTATATTGCTCTTCTCTGGAAAACAGAAACACTTGTCAAGTTTAAGTTGGCTTTAGTCACTGATCTAGGAGCAGAGTAACCAGCTTGAATTTAAATGTTTAAGTTTAGCCCAGTTCTTTCAAGAAAAGGTATTAATTCTTATGTGCCCTTAAAGTACATTTACATAAGGTCTAGTTTCTGGTTGATTTAAATGTTTTAGAACACTGGTTTATTTTACAGTGTGTCAAAGATTCTGAGAAATAATGATTAACTTGATGTAAATGAAGAAACACGTCTGTGACTACACATAAAAATCTAGGAAGTGTCGCTTACTATTAATGCAGTTGTTTCTAACACTGAATATGAATCTCCTGATAGAAACTTTCAACTATTACATTTTTTTTATGTTTTCGCGGCACGCTATCCATTGTCAACCCAAGAGCGATAGACTGTACAAGTTATTGTTAAGAAGGGAGTAAAAGTACCTCCAAATTTATAAATGGTGTGTTGTTATTTTCTGAATACTGTTTAGTATATTATTGACATTTGCTGTGGAAGACCCGGCATGGCCAAGTGGTTATGGTGCTCGCCTTGTAACCTGAGTGAGGGTCACGGGTTCGAATCCCCGTCATGTCAACCGTGCTCGCCCTTTCAGCCGTGAGGGTGTTATAAAGTGACAGCCAATCCCACTATCCGGTAATAAAAGAGTATACCAAGAGTTGGCGGTGGGTGATGATGACTAGCTGCCTTCCTTCTAGTCTTACACTACAAATTATGGATGGCTAGCGCAGATATCCCTCTTGTAGCTTTGCGTTAAATTCAAAAAACAAACAAACATTTGCTGTGGTTATGGAATCGACATATGAAAGGCAGGCTGAACTTGAAAAACAGTTATATCTCTGAATAGGAGTAATGTCCCAATTTTGTTCTGGATTTATGTATTCTCAGCCATTAATTTTTCTACTAGAATGGTTATTGACACAAATGTGAACTGGAAGTAGCTGGAACTAGTGGTACCACTACAGTTGCTTGCGTCTCACACACACACCACATCCGAGAACAAACGCATAGCTACCAGAACAGTTTATTATTAGTGGATGATTTTTTAAGCAATATATATATACAACACAATATCAAAAATATAAGGTGTTACCGGTTTAATATGCTAATGTGGTCATGTATAGCAAACAACTACTGCACAGACTTCACTAGAGAGCTAAGGATATATAGTCAGAAGTGAGATATAGCAGATATTCAACAATAGAATGTTAAAGCTTTCATAAAGTGCTTGGTTATCTCTTGTCAGACAGAAATTTACCTTGCCAATGATCCTCATTGATCGATTCCAACAAACAGATGGATATCTGCATGTACTGGAAGATGCCTAGTTATTCAACATTTAGACCTAATTTTTAGGTTCGAGAAAGCACACCAAAACTTTTTTCAGTGCTCTAGATTGGTCATGTACATTTTTGGTCATGTCGTTCAGCTTGTATAATGTGCTCATCACATTCAAGTGGCTAATAGAGCACACACTGAGTGAATTGAAACGAAAGAGATGGCTGGTGTATATTGATTACCTCTTAAGTTTTGTTACATACTTTAGTCTATTACTAATACTTCAATTGATATGAAAATGAAGCTTGAAATTATAACTAATGGAGTATTATTTCATGTTTACATAGATAGAATCCGTTGGTCACATTTCAGGATGTCTACTAATTTTACAAAGATCTCAACAGTTAGAAACTGGTCTTCACTCACGACTAAATGAGAAATTCACAGTTTCATACATTTTACATTGTAGTACGGATCATTCATGGCTAGCTCCCAAGATTTTTGTTGCACTATTATTCAATTTGAATAAAGCTGAAATACATTTCAGATGCACTTAAGACTGTCATCAAAGACTTTCAGTAACAAAGTTGTCCTTTTGTAGAAGTTCTAGTGTATCATACTTGAGAAATACCTGTCCACTCTTATTACATACTGATTCTAACAGTAGTGGAACTGGATCAGTATTGTGGCTCCAGGATGGAGTGAAACATATGGTAATGTGTGATAATCATTTGCTGATGATATCTGAATGGAAATACTGCAAAAAAAAGAAGCACGTCTTTCTGTTGTCGTATTTGTTAATCATTACAAAAATCACTTGAATGGTAAGACGCTTACTATTTTAATGGATCATGTGTTGCTTAAATAATACTTGAACTTTAAAAATCTGGAGAAAACGATTACATGTTTAATTGCAACATGGAAAGAGTATGGTGTTATTGTGGTTTATCAATTAAGCCTACCAAATAGAAATCTGAAAAGATTGTTTTGCCGTAGAATAAAGGTTTATCTATTTAACAGCCTAAATGAAAATTTATACAGGAAATGATCATTTCCTCGTGAATATACAATATAAATAATGCTTCAGGAGTTCTGGAAGTGATACGAAAAGATGAAGATCTTTACTGTAATTAAAATTAACTCAGAAAATAGCTGGTTGTTGAAGTTAGCTTCCATTTTCATGCGATATTTTTGGGGTGCTTCAAACCACCATAACCATTGTTCAGCTAACACATCAGAGATGGACTCTACAAAGGTATCAACCAAAGATAAGCTTCAACCAACTTGACAAGGTAATTAATAATGTCAAACACGTATTTATTATTGTTTCAGTCACTAGGATAGGACCAATTGCATACAAAGCTATTTCTACAAGCAGAGCTTAAATCTCTCTGTTGGAATTTTTTTCTGTTTCATCCTCTCAGCAGCATACACAGTGATAGCATTGTTGTTATATGTCTCGATTAGGTATAGCCAGAAAGATATAAACACTTTCAAACAATAACACTTATGGAATTTATGTGTTGGTGAACTATAATCTTTCCATAATGCAAATTCTAAAAGTGCCTGATTGAAAACTCTGGATAAAACTAGCTTCATCACATGTTGAGAAACATATTTCAATATCTTATAACAAATGTAGTGCACGTTTTTCTACACTCCTAGCTTGTTGAATATGTACCATAGATCGTGTGAACATGATTTATATTCTACTCTTTGTGGCTCCACTTTGCTGCATGGAAAGGAGTAATGAGCTCTATCCAAAACCTTAAGTTGTCATTATCAGTTATTTTTCCAATAAATTTGAAGCATATCTTTGGCGTGCTAGTTGAACAATGGATTAACGAGATGAATATGGAGAAACTGGAAGAGAGGGATAATTTTAACAGCCAATTTTTTTCAATTGAGTCAAGTTTAATCGTAGTGAAGAACCTCACTTCTTCTTATCAGCTCCAGTTTGATTTCTTAAAAGAATGAGTTATTCAGACCATCAAATATAGCCTAGAAAATCTATTGATATTGAAAGAAGTAATTGAAGCAAATACCATATATGCTAATAATGTGTCATGCAACACCTAAGGAGATGAATGATTGTTTACTAAACGTACTCACACTGAGTCAAAAACTATAGCTCTATGTAGACGTGATGTATGGTTTTCCATCTATATCATAATGCCTGGAAAAACATGAGGACTAGGTTGCATTAGTTTACATAGATAAATTCGCCTGATTAAGGCTTCAATGCGTTAGAAAATCGTTTATGAAAAGGCAATGAAGGAATTAAAACGCGAGCGTGCAAATTGTTTGTTGTTGTGACATGAAAGCTACTATGTTCTGGCCAAATAAATCTATATGTCACATTCTTCAACAACTCACTTCATCTAATATTGAGTTGTATTAGCTGTGTAGGAACATAAACAAGTTGATCATATTGACAAGTTAAATCTAAATGTTACAGACGAAACTTTTGCATTGGCTGATCAAGAATTAGATGTGAAGTGTATTGTTCTATCTCATCTGATCTCATCTGGTAAGAAGGAAAATGATGGAGTGCTTATTTATCTGTAAATTAGGAGTACGTAAGACAACGAAGTACCAATAGAAGAAGTTTATGATAGCTCTGATGATTAACTAAGACATCACTACCAATCTCTTCAATGCGTCTGAAATTAACTACCTGACCAGCAGTTACAATGGACTATTGGTTTGAGAATTAATGGCCGAAAGAAAGTTCAGTTCATCAGTTTCTAAACTGTCTAGCAGTGCTTCAGAACAGGATGTATGTACTACATCATTTCACAGCTACTTAATTATTATTTACTTACAATAGCCACTTGATTACAAGATTAATGGTACCGAAGTAACATTGAGACTTTCTGTCTCTGAGCTATTAAGAATACTACAATTGAGAGGTATTAAGTGGATAATGTGTGTTAAATTCTTGTACAGTTACAAGAGTTGATTTTAATAGATGTAATTGCTGAGGTATTGACAACTTTCATGAATGTTAGTGAATATTAGAAATTTGACATTTGTGAGCATGTAAAGTACTTACCCCTTACTTTGTGAGCTACTAAGATATGTTCAATATCTTTCAATAATAATATATCCACAAAATAAATGGGGTTGTGTTAATGTATTTAATTTTTCTGTGGTATTCACTGAAGTGAGTGGAGAGACTTCTACGAGTTGTGCTAAAATTTTTGACAGTTAACTGGAGATTGAGGCTAAGTAATACCGTGAACGTATTTTAATAATACATACTGTGCTTAGTCTGTGTTACACTTTCTTTTAGTCTGGCTGTGTTTTGATGTGTGCTCTAATGAATATCATTTTTACGGTATGAATCTTAAATAAAAGTATCTGTTCACCTGATGCCTGCTTACAATTATCTATTTGCGCTAATAAAGAGTCGAATTTATCGACTCTATGATAACGGAAAAGTATTGGATAGCATGTTTGTCGAAATGCTGATTGTTGGAACAGCGCGTCAAGGTTACCACAGATACCATGATAGACATGAGCAAACTGTCTGCTATTGTCAGCTTAAGTAGTGAGAAATGTGACGTTTTTATGTACAGAATTATCCATGTATGGATTTGTATATGGGTGGTGATTCTGCATATTGTATTACGACAATGAAAACAACAAATGTTCAGGCAACAAATGAATAGAAAGGAAAATATATGTTATTAAGATGCCAATATCATATTAAACTGTGATTATTGAACAGTATAGTATCTTTAAAAGATATTTTTATTGTTTTTGTTGATGAAAATTTCAGTTTCGACAGTGTTGTTGAAAATTAGTGAATGTTTTTGTCCAGTAATAAAAGTACCAAGTAAGTTCGCCTGACATTTCAAGAAAGCATGGTTAATATGTATCGATGGACTAAATTTAAGTATTTATGTTTCAATAGCAAACTGGGTATACCTATTGTTTTATATGCTTTGAAACAATAAGTTAAATTATGCATATTGATAGATCCCATAAGCAAATTACTTTAGTGAATATTTTATTTACACTTATTTTGATACAAGTCGCAGTTAGAACATACACTACTGTGAATTCTGATTGTATGGCCAAGAAAGAAGGTAATATTACTGTATCATTTCTGTAAACTCATTTAAAACTATACTACACTTGTTCTGAGTGAATTGTTATAGGACTAAGATATTTGTGCTAAACTATTCCAATGGTCAGAAGATAGAGGTCATCAGTTAAACATTGGTTAGCTTTATTTCACTTATTAATATAGGAGTCAATATATATAGTTTTAGCGTCCATTCTTCCTCAATGAAACTAGGCTTTGTTTATTATAACAGACAGAAAAAGGTTAAATAAATGCATACATCTAAGTGATGTCTCTCTATTTTGTAAAGCCAAAGAAGACGTTTCTAGTGATAAGGTTTGAGATAAAGACGTTTCTAGTGATAAGGTTCGAGATAAAGACGTTTCTAGTGATAAGGATCGAGATAAAGACGTTTCTAGTGATAAGGTTCGAGATAAAGACGTTTCTAGTGATAAGGTTCGAGATAAAGACGTTTCTAGTGATAAGGTTCGAGATAAAGACGTTTCTAGTGATAAGGTTTGAGATAAAGACGTCCTGTGAGGGCATGTAATCATTAACAATCTCGAAATCAATTCCAGCTGTTTCTATGATGACAAAGACTGCTACTACTGCTGTGTACATCTGCTTTTTTGGGGTGCTCCAACCCAGAATTCTCCAGTAGCATTCTATCCATCTAAAATTCCCAAAAATGGTTTCCATAATCATATTAACATACTACACCCTATAGATAAATCAGATCTAAAACACTGCTGTCAGGTTCAGATAGCTAAGCGAACAGAAACCTAGACCCGAGTGGTTGAAGACTTTTGCCATGTTTGGACAGAAATGATCAAAATAATCAGGATCTGGTGAATGTTAAAGCAAATTATCTACCAAGCAACAAACACAAGAGCTGTTAAGATCTTGTTGTCAAGGTTCTAACCATATTCACTAAGAATACTTTCTTTTCCCTTTTATTTGTCTTTTTATATCTGATGAGATATTTATATATAAGATTTGGTCGCCCTTTGAGACCTTTAATAGTCATAACTGTGTTTGAGCACAAACAATATATGTGTGTGTATATATATATATAAGATATTGCATTTCTCTAATAATCCAAGCTATTTATCATTGTTTTCATACTCAACTAGCATTCATTCTGTTTTCACCAGGTTAAACTGTATTCATTATTTAACGTGTGATTTTTGCGTACAATTGATGTGCACTAAATACGACTTTACACTTCATCTTTGTTGACTAAATACTAGTGAGCTTTATGTTTTTGTGAGTTTTGAATCATTACTTACTTTATGATATCCAGCTAATTGACAAGCACTTAGAGCGGTCGGATAACATTATATAACAAAATTTTTGCTTTTTCTTGTTCTTGGGCATAAAGTTTATTTCCCAATTGCTTATGCATAAAGTAAATGGAAAAGACCTATTTTTCTCTTCAATCTTCGCTTTTATAACCTGAATAATGAAATTTTCAAATTTACCCATTTTCCAGAACATTCCAGGTAGATTCAGGGCTGAGTAGCTGAAAGAGAATTTTCTCAAACTTACAAGAAGTTTCAAGAACTTTCTAGAATGTTGTAGAACTTACAATAATGTTCAAGAATCTTTTAGAATTTTCTAGAACTTTCCATAGTAATATATGTACAGAGGCTCACAACTCACGGCTTCAGTTTAGTTCTAGCTGCCTAAATGAACACATAAACCTATCTGATTTTATCAGAAAGGGCATCAAGAAGCTGCAAGCATTCTCCAGACGCATTCTGATATGTATGTGGCCAATTTATGAAGACAAAAGCAAAAACGTATTCTGTAACAGCATCTGTTAAAATGTGTGAAACCTACAAGACATATTTTGGCATGTCTGTCATGGATCAAAATAAACCCTGGGCACCTCATTTTACCTATGAACACTGTAAAAACACTCTAGAAGGTAAGATGGACAATTTTTGCTTGCTTGAATAGTAAGATTTTATATTATACAAATTTTAGACCTTTTAAAATTCGGTGCACCTCAAAGAGGAATACAACAGTGTCAAGACCTCGCTAGAAGCCTTGAAGTACGATGAGTACGGATGGGAGGTTATCGAACACTTCAAAAGTATATCATTCCTGATGGGTCTCCAAGGAGGCTTTACCAAGTTTCCCTGTTATCTTTGATTTTAGGACAGCTGGGACACTACAGCACACTACAACAGAAAGCACTGGCAACAACGGACCAAGTTCATTGTGGGGAGGTACAATGTCAAGTGTGAGCCACTAGTGGACCTCCAAAAGGTGTTGTTCCCACCATTGCACATAAAACTGGGTCTTATGAAACAATTTATCACAGCTCTTCAACAGGAGTCTGCAGCCTTCAAGTACCCTCGAGACTTCTTCCCTAAGCTGTCTGAGGCAAAGGTCAAAGCTGGTATCTTCGTTGGACCACCAATAAAGAAGATGCTGGAGTGCACAAAATTCTCCAAAAATATCAGTAGGAAGGAAAAATATTTGGGGCAGCCTTGTCGCAGTGGTTCGGGGCTTCTTGGGCAATCACAAGGCCGAAATTTATGTGGAACTAGTTGAGGCTCTGGTGAAAAACTACGGCAAAATGGGCTGCAGGATGTCCCTGAAAGTCCATATCCTTGACGCTCATCTTTATAAATTCAAGGAGAACATGGGAGCATACATAGAGGAATAAGGCGAACGCTTACACCAAGATATGCTGGACTTTGAACTCTGCTAACAAGGAGCGTATAACGTAAACATGATGAGAGGCTATAATTGCGGTCTGATACGTGAAAGTGACTTTCATTACAGTCAAAATCTAGAAAAACTACTCGCTTCTAAAATTTTTGTTCATTTTTGTATAACTTTAGTATAAATACATGTAAATCTTGATTCATGTGTTGTTTTATTCAGACCTTATGTAAATGAAAATGTGCAAATTTGCTTGTTTTTACATAATTTCTAAATTTCATTATCCAGGTCACAAAAACAAAGTCTGAAGGGAATAATGGCCATTTTCTGTACTTTTACAACAAAAGAATTAATAAATAACACATACTATCCAGGAATAAAATTTGTGTTACATAGTGTAATTGCTAAACTAACAACCAAAGACAAGTGCCACATTTTTCATTTAAAGTTATTGCGTTGTTATTCCTGTTTTGATCTTGTGGTATCTGAAATTATAGTGCAGTTAATGTAGATAGTTCAATGGATAACCCTCAATTTTTTTCTACGAAGTAGAGTTTCACTTGATAACTGGGGAAGCTGATACTTTTATATGTAATGGTCAATTAATATTATCGCTAGGAATTCTAAGGCAGTTAAAGCCTCTTTGTAGCTCCTGTTTACCGAACACTCTGGTGGTATTGTATGAAGAACATTAATTGAACGTTCATACAATAAACTAAATTATAACACGTGTATGAATGACAATGAATTTAAGCAATATCTACGCAGTTATTATTTCCTTGTTGTATTAGGACTTTACAAATTTCTAACAGTGTACATTGATAGTTTTTCTCTGAAATAGCATCAGATATGGATCAGGATCCGACGTATAATCGTGGAAAAAGTCATTGTTTCACAAGATTTTTACATATACTTCTTTCTTTATTTTTTCTGTGATGTTGACTATAGTGAGTTGATCAGCCCATAGATGGCGAGACAGTATAGTTACAGGCCAGCTCCTTTGCATGAGTAAATTTATTTTACTGTTGATTATTGTTTTATTGTTCATTAGAATTATGGTGTATTAATGTCTATCAATGTGTCAAGAAATATATTTATTCATGTTTTGTGGATTCTATCAGAAAAATCTCAGTTCAGCTGAATTCTGCAATTACATATTTTGCATGTCAACATCGAGATATTTCCGATGAGATGGTTGTTTGGGTTATTGTGGTTAAAGTAAACAATTCACCAAGCAGTCTGACTGTTACTGTAAGCATATATGATAGTATTTAATACTAATATGCACGAGTTTGTGCATGGTTACAGTCGCGTACAAATAAGTCACTTAAATACCAATTAATTTTAATATGCATTAAGAAAATATACAGAAAAGGAACGGAAAATCACAAAATAATTTAACCAGAATGTTATAATGTAGAGATATAAAAAGTAAATCTGTGCCTCATTAAGGGACGATTTGGTTTTACCCCTTATTTTCATTGGTTTTGGTTAGACAGTATGAATATGTTAAGTTTCTAGATCCAAATCATTATAAACTTTACTTAGTTTTCAATGGAAAGGTTAAAAAAAGAGAAAATTGTCGCTAAGACTAGTCAGTTGACGTAGTATTATACAACCTTACTTATTTTTATCCAAACGTTCGTATTTATAATCACTGCAATATACGGTGCTACACGAAGTATTAATTAATGATAGTGAATGATTTATTCATTCTGTTATTCGTTAATATTTGTTAATTAACACAAGTTATATTTGATTTAAGGCATGTGAGTACCATTTGTGTAGCGTTGCTCTAAGTTCCTTCAGGTTCTATTAGAGGCTAGATCAGTTTGACTTTTGAACTGTGATGTCACACTCGTCAACAGAGAGGCTCCTCATGGTCACAGCCATAGTGGATGACATCACATTCACCGACATGGAGGCTCCCAGTGGCCGCGGCCATATTAGATAGCATCATAGCCTCATACTATGATAAATGGCCTTATTAATCATCTTCAGTAATTAACTCCAGAGAGTTATTAATATACTTATCAATAATATGTCATAATTATTTCCATGCAACGAATAATGATTTCATTAATCATATTCTGCAATTATCCTTAGGCTATGTAAAAAAATGTAGTATATTGAGAACATCCAGCAAAGCAGAGATATCCTGTCTATAAAAACAGGAGGTTCATAGGTCTCGTATGTGGATGTGTTTCTTAATGATGCAGGACACACATATTTACAAAAGGAATCAATATTTAATAGTAGTTTTCAAAATTTACAAAAACAACAATGCCCTATTATACAATACAATCTAAGTAAATATGTCTTTACTTGTGTATCAAAAAAATGTGTGTGAATAGATATGGTAGTTTAGAGGTGGAAAAGCTCGAAGACTAAACAATTCTCCTTTTCCCAGCACACGATAATTAGTTTAAAGAGCTAACCGTAAGGAAGGAAAAATAAATAAAAATTGTGTGTGTGTGCATAAATAAACCAATAGTTTTAAAGCTATCAACGACATTAATTGTAAATAAACGATTTTTTAATTAACTAGCGCTATAAAACAATGATGATGGAATTAACATTAATCAAAACTTTACGTAGAGACTTAAAAATCAAAATTACATCATCATTGCCAGTCCTTGTTATCATCATTAAAACTCATAACGGAAAATATATGAGGCCATAGCACTCAAATGCGATCTACCAGCCAAGATCCAAGTACCAATGCCAAACTAGCCAGCAACTGAAAATCTTCTAAGGATTAGCAGTTGAGTACTTGAACCCATAACATCTCAGCTCCTACTGCAGCCAACTGTAGGAAGACAGTTGCCCTTAAAATTCAGATACAACCTTAAAATTAAAATAAAACACCCTAACTTGTTACAATGTTAAACTCTTAACTTCCACCTTTTTTATTGGTACCAGTTAGATCAGCTTCTGACTGATTTGCGGACAATAATAATTCGTTATTCTCATTAAAATCCATATTATTATTCCTCTAAAGGAACTAAACAAGTAGGTGCTTAATTTCCCCTTAATCCAATCAACCCTGGACAAAGTTACTATATAAAAATTAAATTGTTGCAAGAGGAAAGAAGGAGATCCAGAAATTAAGAAGACAGTTGGTGTCTGTAAATCCAATGCCCTAAAAGCAAATACAGACGTGGAGACAAACGGAAGTGCCCCCCACAAAATCATACTTTTATTAAGAAGAACTGAATTAAATGCGTTTATCAAATAACAATAGTACCGTGTACTTTAAATAAAAATCTGTTCTGTAGGGAAGCGTATACACTATTCGCTAGCTGGCAAACTTAAGTAAATACTTAACCAAATTATAGACGAATGCCAAACGATACCATAAGAAACAAAAATGAAAGTGAACTTTAAAGTTACAAGAGAACTTCAAAAGTTCTCGGAAAGTAAAACAATACAAAAATACACAGATCCGTGACCAGCTATCAAAAGCAAGAACTTTAACAGTAGACTAGGAATTAAAATTACAGAAACACTCTTCAAGTCTAAAATTAACCTAACTCTGTTTTCTTTCTAAATATCTTTCTACACGGGTCAGATCTAAATTTAAAAAATTTAGTAAATTTTGTTTGAAACTATGTAAATGTTAGATAAAGTCTATTTAAAGACTGTAAAATATGCTATCTAGGGCCTCAAAATTGTTTAAAATATGACAATAAGCCTTTGAGTTTCCGACAAAAGAAAAAATGACTGGTGCTTATTAAATTAGGTGGACAATGGATAAACCCATTCTCAACTACTGTCAGACTTATAGACAAGAATAACTCGGTATGCTAATTAAAATGCGCATTATTATTCTTGTAAATTAACCAGACAAGAAGACACCTATTCTCCACTTGACTTAATCAACCCCTTGACAACGTTGAAGTTAGAAACGTACTTGAGCAATGTTATTTTCCAACCCTAGGATGTATAGAGGAAAATAACATTTTAGTGTACTTAGCTTCAAAATAAAAGGAGTGGAAAACATATAGTATAGCCCATACGTGGTCGTTTTTTGACACATGCTTCTTTGCACGCTAATTATTTACCTTCTCATCGTAAAGGTAAGGTCCTCGAATAACTAGGATCTTCCATAAATTAATGAACTCATATGTAATTCATATTATTACTTCGTACTTCTATTCGTTTATTTTTTAATTAAAATTACATAGAGTAATTTTTACAGCTTTAGTTTACGCTTTATTTTTGCTACCACATTAAAAATAAAAATACTGTTTATGGCGGAAGGATTTTAAGTTACTCAAAATATCATAATGTATTTGAAATTAAGTAGCTTGCTTTTTAGATTCAAATAATTAATAATATTGTAGGATGAAACTCATACCCTTTCTACGGTGTTTTTTTGTTAGATATATTCTAAACTTCTTATGAGATATTTTTATGTAAATAAACGTGCTTCAGAGTATCATTTTCCCAGTAAACCAGTGGTAAGCTTGAAGACGTATATTCTGAATAAAAAGTTTTGATACAGTGACAAAGTACAGATGTTCCATTGTGTAGCATTGTACTTAAATACAAACAAATTTTGAAATATTATTTGAATAGCTGAAAATAGGTATAATGTGTGAAACCTTCTACCAGGCATAAGCCGGTTTTATATAAAACATGTTCCAGGAGTAAGTAACAACATCCGTTTAATTAATTATATTACACACCCAACACTTAGAATTACCTTGCTGATTGGATATAACTTCAAGCAATTCATTACACTAAACTAGTGTTAACCAGCAGTACCAGAATAATAAGATTGTATAAACTGTAATGTATGCCTAATTTTTGTTTGTTTTGGAATTTCGCACAAAGCTACTCGAGGGCTATCTGTGCTAGCCGTCCCTAATTTAGCAGTGTAAGACTAGAGGGAAGGCAGCTAGTCATCACCACCCACCGCCAACTCTTGGGCTACTCTTTTACCAACGAATAGTGGGATTGACCGTAACATTATACGCCCCCACGGCTGGGAGGGCGAGCATGTTTAGCGCGACACGGGCACGAACCCGCAACCCTCGGATTACGAGTCGCACGCCTTACGCGCTTGGCCATGCCAGGTCCAGCCTAACTTTTAAAAACTTTCATATACAATACAATTTGAAGTTGGGTAAATAAAAAAGACAATGATGGTCAAACATTGTTACCCCGTCAGTTGTTTTAAATTTCACTTCTGTTGGAAGGCTCTTATTGTTTTGTTTTCATCAATTAGCAATTTTATCATTTTTAGTGAAAAATATATCTATCTCTTATCTTTTGTAAGCAGTTTAAGAGTAATTAACACTAGTTGTTAGGATCTCATAAATGATCTGAGTATAACTCCGACTGTTCATGAACAGTTCAACTGCTCATGCTCACTAATGTCATGAGTGTAAACAATTTATACTTTCGACATTAGTCTGAACAACCGTTTTACTGTAATGGAGTCAAATTGCAAAATACGTATAAGGTATTTTACCCAAACCTTTACTTGTTAAATGCATGAAAATATTATATACGGATATATATATGACACTTCGAGTGAAAATATGTAACTTTCATTAAATTTGTATTTCCAATAAAACCAAATCTTAGAAAATTTCACTGTGATGTTCTGAGTGGTAATAATTTCAACGACAGTAGTAGTTCTGATGCTGAATCTCAGATTAGATATGCAAACTTATCTAGCGAAGGCAAAAGATGCCATAGAAAAGACAGTACCTGGTTTTAAATTTATTTATAAGTCCTATAAACAAAAACAAGTATTGGTGAACTAATATCATAGGGAAATACAATGTTAAAAAACAACTTACAGGTGAACATAAATATTAACATTCTAATAGTAATTCAAACTTAAATCCCATCATAAATTGGTTATACAAACTAAACGAAAGATTTGCCGTCAGAAGTCATAGGTCCAGCTTTCCTGTATTCACAAGGTGTAACTAATCTTGTAAATCAGTGATGTCGAGAAAACCCACTTGTAGAGAAATATATATGCAAAAACGGCTCGTTTGGGTTGAGAAAATATTTTACGTAGAAGAGCGAACAACGTTTCGACCTTCTTCGGTCATCGTCAGGTTCACGAAGAAAGAGGTAACTGACCGGAAGCTGACCACATGTTTGAAAGGGGTTGTGTAACTGTGTGTCGAAATGTAGAGGGCGGTATTAGATGTTTGAATATATAATTTGTCTCAATACTTAGAACGACAGAGACAAAAAGATCTGCCACAACAAAAAACTAGAAAAACTAAGATGCAAACAACAGAAAAGACACCAAAACGACAAACCGTTGACTAACCTCATAATTAACAGATCCGACCGTCAATTAAACACAGACGAGAAACATCTATTTAACAAAGGACTCAACTTCGCAATAGCACCTAGGTACATTCCAACCATAGAAATCAAAACATGTTTAGAAGACCTAGCCAGGAGACTTGTGATACTTCCTACAGAGAAGAAAAACAAGGAAACAACCAAACACAACCAACAGAAAGAAGACAACTTAGATAATTTTATTGACATCCAACAGCCAAACTTCCCAGGTAAAAATTACAAATTTATATTTTCCAGAAACACCAAAAAACAACATCTTAAACGATTTTTTCAAAGAATTTTCTCACAAAACAGAAAACTAAAAAACAACCTTACAAAAAGAGACATTAATTCTATTAAAAACCTAAAACAAGACAAAAACATAAAAATTCTAAAAGCAGATAAAGGTAACGCTATAGTCATAATGAACACGAATGAATACATCCAAAAAATGAATAACATCCTATCAGACACGAACAAATTTAAACCAATACACACAAATCCAACAAAGACACACGAGACGCAACTGAACAAATTACTACTACAAATGAAAAAAGCCAACACAATTTCACAAACACTTTATTCCTACCTACGTAAAACCGACTCACGTACACCGCAAATATACGGCATCCCCAAACCTCATAAACCAGATTGTCCATTACGACCAATAATGTCCAGATATGAATCGTTTAATTACAATCTTGGTAAATACATAGCATGGGCATTCTCCAAATAGGTAACATCAGCCAGCTCATTCATCAAAGACTCTTTTAATTTCAAGTCTAATCTAAATCAACTTAATCATAAAGCCTTAATGGCCAGTTTCGATGTTATATCCCTTTTTACAGAAGTTCCAACCACTGAAGCCTGCAAGATAGCCTTAGAACTCTATATCCGAGACCCTAACCCAACTATAGAAATTCCCAGTAACCAGTTAGCAACCCTCATAGAATTCACCACGATAAAGACAAACTTCGTGTTCAACAACCAAAACTATATACAAACAAATAGCCTAAGCATGGGCAACCCAGTATCACCAGTTCTAGCCAATATTTTTATGACACAAGTTGAAACACAAGCAATTAACACAGTATTACATCCACCACTATACTGGTACAGATATGTAGATGACACATATTGCGGGATTCAAATCTACAGAAAACATACTTAATTTTTTCAATCACATTAACTCTATACATCCCAACATTAACTTCACATATGAACAGGAAGAAAGCAATCAAATATTATTTCTTAACCTTAAAATTACAAGAACTGACACACAATTCAAAACAGAAATCCACAGAAAAATCACCCATACTGGACTATACATTCCTTGGGACTCAGAAACAAAACAAAAACTCAACATACTAAGAAACCAAATAAACACAGCCATAAAACTATGCTCACCAGATAAAATTAACGATGAATTAGACAAAATAAAACAATACTTCATCAACATCAATAAGTTTCCTCCACAAACCGTAGAAAACATTATACGCACACACCTAGACAGAAAGCAAAATCAACCAACTAAAGTAAATACAGCTCACGAATAAAAAAAACACGAAACCATATACTGCTGTATACCATATATTCCTGACATCAGCAAACAAATAACCAACATTTGGCAAAAATTAGTAACAAAATATGACATTCCAGTTAATACCAAATTTATTCAAAAACCAGGCACAAAACTGAGGTCTATACTTTGTAAAAACTACACTGACAAACACCACACCAACATTATTTATAAAATACAATGTGATAACTGCCACGACTTCTATATTGAGAAACAAGTAGAAAATGGAAACCAGATTCAAAGAACATAAAAGTCACCTTCACACGTTTTCGAACACTGCAAGTCAAATAAACAAAACATAACCATAGAAAACACTCAAATACTAAATAAAGAAACAAACATAAACAAACGCAAAATTAAAGAAGCCTTACTTATACAACAACTTAAACCCAAAATAAACCAATATAAAAGAACGCCTTTATACCTATATTAATATAATAAAATAAATAAAATTATATATTCAAACATCTAATACCGCCCTCTACATTTCGACACACAGTTACACAACCCCTTTCAAACATGTGGTCAGCTTCCGGTCAGTTACCTCTTTCTTCGTGAACCTGACGATGACCGAAGAAGGTCGAAACGTTGTTCGCTCTTCTATGTAAAATATTTTCTCAACCCAAACGAGCCGTTTTTGCATATAAATAATCTTGTAAATGTATGATGCTTGTGTTAGTATAATCACTGCAAAGAAATTATGATTGGTCTCAATAAAGTGGCTGATTTCAATAACTTGTGTAAGACAGTCCACAAACAGTTTTACCCCATTCCTTCTTCATTTTATTTAAATTCTGTTTTAAACAACCAGACAGTAATGGAAGACCCACAACATGTAATTTGTAACCATACTAGCACGAGGGAGTTACCATTTATCAGGCAGAGTGGCACTCTGTTAGTCAAGTGCATTTCCTGTTGAACTAGACGTTTCGAGATGGTTGGGATACATTTTGTAGGCAACGCAAGTGTGAATATACAGTGTCAGAAGGAATATGTAAATGGTACATAACATAGAAAGATGTGAATTTTTCATTTTTTCTTAGTATAGATATAGTAACTGTAAAAGCCACAGTGTACAGTTACATATATATAAATATATATATAAATGGGTCACATAAGAATGGATAATCAGTATCTATAATTACTATAATAATTTTATTACAGAAAATACTAAACAAAAGCAGATGAATTATATAATGTACTAATATTCCTCTTTGCATTAAACAGAGCATACATCTGCTTTTGATACTATTGTACGTTTATCAATGTATTATTGTGAAAGTTGTGTTAAATGTCCTTTATTGCTCTTTACAATTCAGCTAAGTTGTTAGTCAACCTTTTGATCTTTCTTGAATCGTTTCACACATTTTTACACAGTTTTCTACATTTCAGTCTTTTCATTTTGCCCTCATTCCTAAGTAGAGGCTGTCCAGCAGGTACATGCCAGTTGGGACCAGTTTATTCTAATGTGTACCGTGTCTAAAATATCAAATCTTTGCAAATGATTTAAATAAAATTGGTAGTAATTACATTTCATTTGCATAGTAGTCATTATTCATCAAAACATATATATAACCTAGAAAACTGTATTTTATGTCTCATCCGCCCTGATGAGCCATGCTATTGGAAGAAGGGCCTCGTCAACATTTCATATGTCAGGTGTAATGTGGTTGGCATATTAAAACATATTATACTTTACTTTAACTCATGTGTTCTCTCATCATCTAGTGAGATAATGTATTGATATTCTAGTGCTGCCAACCTTGATGATATTATAGAATGAACCTGTGTATATACAATATCATTATTTAATATCTATTCATATTTTATAAAATGTTGTTGTTCATTATCCATTTTAGCGATTCATCGTTCATCAAACGATGATATTTCTGACATACAAGTAACATACATAAAACATGTTTTATAAAATACAACAAATGGGAACAGTTCGCTCTTTTTTTCATAGTATCATCACCCAGGAGCTGTTAGTGTGTGACTCACATCCATAATCATATCATTTTGTGTCTATGGTAACACTGTTCCAGTTCTGCTATAACTACAATCGACGTCCATGATGAATGGAAAACCTTAATGAGAATAAGTCAAGACCAGTACTTCCACCAAGTACACTTTCGAGACTGGGATGACTTCTGGCATTCGTCCAAACACCCAGAATATTTAGTGCAGATGGTGATGCACTTGCCTTTAACAAATTTATTATAAGTCGTTGATAGTATGATACATAACATAGAAAGATGTGAATTTTTCATTTTTTCTTAGAATAGATATAATAACTGACCACTATGGCTCTTACAGAATTATTGGCATTTAATCCCTACATGGCCAAGAATCCTCACTTCTCTGGATACTATGAAACGTCCTGAAATACTATTATTAGGTTCAGTGCAGCAGCCTGAAAAATAAAATGTCATCCCATTTTATTTCTCAAAGTGTGAGCTCTATTAATGTTTAAAAATGTCAGGTGCATTACTTAACTTGAGAGAAATGATATGATGTAGATTTTAAACATTACTTCCTGAGTGCTGAAACAGTCTTACTTATGTTTTCATCATAAGTTCAACTTGCTAGTAATCACTAATGAGACCTGATATGTTGAACCAATGAGACCATCAAATATACCAGAAATATATTGATTTATGATAAAGGAGAGAAATATGTTAGCCTAATTTGCTCTTTAAAATTTACTCATTTATAATATGAACAACTTTTCTAGTGTTCGAAGGAAATTTGCACAGCTGTGATTTTTTTAGGCATGCATATGCATGAATGGTGCCAGTTCAATGCTATATTATTGATATCTGACCAATATGGTTATCTGGTCCTTGAAGTACATCAGTAATTTTCATCAGCAAGTTGCTGAACCTCTACCTCTATGTTGGGTTGAGCTCATATGGGTCACACGATCTGAACTTAGAGACCTTAGATGTGGAAGTGTTACCTTTTACCCTCGAACCTGATAAAACTCAAACAGAACCAGTTACATGGCACCTGTGCATGATATCTCCTTCCATTAAAGTGATAAGGATCATTCCAGCTAAAAAATGAATTGTTAAATCTTTATAGTTACAGAAGAGTACTGGTACAATACCAATACTTGAACGCATAGCTGTTCGACTGATAACAGCTTGCTTAATGTGTTCTTGCTTTCCTGTTTCATTTATCAGTTCTATCACTTCAGCAGACAGGTACGATTATGTAGAAGACATCTGTACTTCGCCAAAAAACACAACTGGCTGACAAATTGTAAAGTAGAACAAACTCTAAACTACTAATACCCGAATAAAAATAAAAGAAAATTACATTCTCACTCACTAACACCCATTATGTTCGCATTACAAGAATGAAAATTTTTCAACTGGTTAAAGTAGTGGTTTTTCTCAGTACAATTGGGTAAGATTCTTCTTTTTTCAGTATCCACTAGAAATTCAACCTCACGTTCATACTTTATCACAGATACAAGCCATGCAATAGATATTGAAATCAGACGCCATACCCCTATGTGAAAACTGAATGCTACACCTGTTTGAGCTTGCGGATATACATGCCTAACTCAGGTTCTACCACTTAGAATTAGAAGAAGTCGCATCAGCTACAGCTTTTCATCAACAATGTTTTATTTGTTGTAGCACTCACTGGATAAAATCTGAATCTAACGAGTCCTGTCTTTTAACAAGATATAAACTAGTTTACATCCAATCACTAGATAAGCCCCAGTAAAAAACAGATGTTCCATGCTTCACGATACTGGTATCTTTGAGAAGAAAATTTATGTTGATTAAGTAACGCAACCATGACAAATGAATATGGAAGCCATGGTAGTCAAATGAAACTATGAAGGCCGCACCATGACACATTTTGGTGTCATGTAGTGTTACTACTGGTTGAAGCTTTGCTGATGCCATTGATTGAAATCAAACTTTGGAGACTCTTATAGGCCCTTGAGTTTGCTTGAAAGCAGAATCATCAATGCCTGTAATCACTATTGCTGGATTATTCTTGTCTGTTATTGTTTGATTCAGTATAATTACCTCAAACCACACTGCCAAAAAGTAGCTTCCGTCAAAGGAGAGATCCACTGTGCTTTATGAATTTTCTATGCAAAACCCTACAAACCTGTTGATCAGAATATCTTTACAAGCAGTAGCGACATGTTTGGTAATGCTTTTACATGCTTGCTTTTAGATTATCCACAAGTTTACCAATTCCTTCCTGGGCCGATTTAAGCTTTGAACATTATGTCTAGTTTGTTTCTCTATACGGCTTGCAAGCTGTGGTGTTAATGACCAATTCCTTCCTAGGCCCACCGATTTAAGCTTTGAACATTATGTCTAGTTTGTTTCTCTATACGGCTTGCAAGCTGTGGTGTTAATGACCAATTCCTTCCTAGGCCCACCGATTTAAGCTTTGAACATTATGTCTAGTTTGTTTCTCTATACGGCTTACAAGCTGTGGTGTTAATGACCAATTCCTTCCTAGGCCCACCGATTTAAGCTTTGAACATTATGTCCAGTTTGTTTCTCTATACGGCTTGCAAGCTGTGGTGTTAATGACCAATTCCTTTCTAGGCCCACCGATTTAAGCTTTGAACATTATGTCTAGTTTGTTTCTCTATACGGCTTGCAAACTGTGGTGTTAATGACCAATTCCTTCCTAGGCCCACCGATTTAAGCTTTGAACATTATGTCCAGTTTGTTTCTCTATACGGCTTGCAAGCTGTGGTGTTAATGACCAATTCCTTCCTAGGCCCACCGATTTAAGCTTTGAACATTATGTCTAGTTTGTTTCTCTATACGGCTTGCAAGCTGTGGTGTTAATGACCAATTCCTTCCTAGGCCCACCGATTTAAGCTTTGAACATTATGTCCAGTTTGTTTCTCTATACGGCTTGCAAGCTGTGGTGTTAATGACCAATTCCTTCCTAGGCCCACCGATTTAAGCTTTGAACATTATGTCCAGTTTGTTTCTCTATACGGCTTGCAAGCTGTGGTGTTAATGACCAATTCCTTCCTAGGCCCACCGATTTAAGCTTTGAACATTATGTCTAGTTTGTTTCTCTATACGGCTTGCAAGCTGTGGTGTTAATGACCAATTCCTTCCTAGGCCCACCGATTTAAGCTTTGAACATTATGTCCAGTTTGTTTCTCTATACGGCTTGCAAGCTGTGGTGTTAATGACCAATTCCTTCCTAGGCCCACCGATTTAAGCTTTGAACATTATGTCCAGTTTGTTTCTCTATACGGCTTGCAAGCTGTGGTGTTAATGACCAATTCCTTCCTAGGCCCACCGATTTAAGCTTTGAACATTATGTCTAGTTTGTTTCTCTATACGGCTTGCAAGCTGTGGTGTTAATCCATTGACAGCTGCATCACTGTCAAAAAAACTGATAATCATACAAATGCTCTATGACAATGAATTTATCTTTTGCTAATTTTTTAACTTTATCTAGCCTGGTTAGCATCTTTCAGGTGTCAAGTGCACATCTGTATATCAAATTTCAAAATCTAAGTAAAAATAATAATTCTGAGTCTATCTAATACTTTTTTACATACAAGTATTTTAGAGGTGATATTTTTGTCAATTTGTAACATTAATGTTAGTGTAGTATGGGATAAATGGTGAAAATCAAACATACGTATCTACACAGCTTTAATTTGTATCGCCTTGAACAATGCATTTTTCTACATTTTCAAATGAAAGGTTTTTGCTTGATAAAAATTATCATACCTTGAGAATACATTTTTCTCATTTTTTTTAAACTTCTGTGTGAGATTATTATTTTTTATTATTATAATCCACCTTGTCGTAGTCTCACAGCATGCGATGTCGACGACTGCTAGTGAAACAGTTTCTAAAATAGCAGCAGAGAATATTCAAATGCCATTGGATAGAGTAGATTATAAAGTATTTACGTCAATGAGGAGTGAATTTAATAATAACTAACTTATGTTGTTGCTAAAAAGTGTCAAAACTCTTGCAGAAAAACACAATAGAATAGAATGGAAAGTTTAGAAGGCATGAAAAACCCACGGATCTGCGAAGTTGTTTTCTGTGTTCTAGATATTCTTTCAGTTTCTGAAAATGGTCTTATTTAAAATTATATTTTTGCGAAAGCTTCAGAAACTTTATTCTACGAGCATGATACAGTTACATCTACTAATGGCTCAAATTGTTATTTATGAAATATGATTGTTACAATTATCGTATTTAAACAATGTGAATAAGTAAAGAAATTTATTATTTCTTGAAGAGAAACAATATTTCTAAAATTTAAGCTGATCTTTACCAAAAATGTTATCATTATGACAGGTCAAGTCCTAGGTCATTGATAAATTATTTTGTTAACTTTTGCTGTTTTTGTTTCTTAACTTTATTGACGGTAGTGATATCTTCTACAATTGAAAAATAAATTGTCAATATATTTATGTGTGTGTGTGTATGTTAATAAATGTCAATCAAATTGGATTGATTGATTTAAATTAAAAACAAAGCAACACAATGGACTATCTATGCTCTGCCTACCACGGGTACTGAAACCTGGTTTCTTGCAGTATAACTCCATAGGCATACCGCTGTGTCAGTAGGGAGGCATCAAACTGGAAGTGGTTGTACATATATAAAATGGAAATTTCTTATCCACAGTAAAAAGAAGAAAAAGCATGAAATTATAAGAAGAAATAAATAAAGTGTTTTTAACGTTTACAGAATTCAGAGAAATAGAGATAACTGTACGCTTAACAAATACATCATTTATAACTACGACTTTCCACATAAAGGCATCATCGGTACTGGATATACCGGATATAATGTGGCGTGCATACTGTTACAGTATTCTTTACTTTCACTCAGTAATTAGAATACGACTGTAGCTTTCGTCAGAATACTTGGGTAAAATTTTCAGACTTTTCATACTTGTATTCGGTACTTAATTAAGCTCTTATGAAGTATATCGGAATTGTTACAAACCTGCATTAATCTCTACTTACGACTAGGGTTATATATCATAGTGACAAAGTCAAATATCTTACACTCGTTTAGCTATGTTTCCAAGTCATCACATTCTTGAGTTGGGGTAATATTCAAGTGGAGAGGTGATTCAGACGTTTGTAAAAATAAATTTTGTTTCTTTACCTGCTGGGCTACCTGTGCCAACCATAAGTACTGAAACCCTCTTTTTGGCATTATAAGCCTTAAGACTTACCGTTTAGTTCTAGAGGGGGGGGAAGTAACTAACAGCTAGTATTATTCACCCACCCACCCAAATATATATATAATGTAAATAACCTTGGGTGTACGTAATCTAGAACTGAAGGAGAGTACACTACGGCTTTAACCAGACTTAAAAGACGGTTTTATCCTTCGTGGAGTGAAGCAGTTCTAGCAGGAAGCACAGTTAATCAGACCTCTTGAATCATCCACCAGTGAAAAAGATTGTCGGTATTCTGTAATTTGCACATGCGTCTGAAGCCGCTCCATTGTTGTTCTTGTTTGATATGTTTTTCCAAATTCGCTTCCTGAATCTGTTTTTTGTTGCAGATTTTGATATTATTTATTGAATGTCAATGAACTAGAATACCATATAGTTTCTAAGATAACACCAGCCAATACGTACTTCTACAAATGTTTCTATCATCTTTTTACTTGAAAAAGACCCACGACCCTTGGGTGCAGTAGCAAGGAAACATTATTAAGCAATTGTAAGATATATGAAATGGTCACTTTGGTACGTAACCCTAGGAACAGGTGATTACTAATACAAGTTTACGACTGTTTACGTCATTACAATAATGTCAGTAAAGTACAAAGCACATGTACGAAAAGTTAGAAAATAAAAATAAATGCTAATTTAATTCTAAAATGAGTGAAAGCAGTGAAGAATCTAAAACAGTATGTTAATCACTTTATATATGCTTTATCCGGTGCAGATCAGCTGAAGAATCATCACCCCGACCCAAAATTTAATATTAGCTGTATAATTAGAGTAACAAAAATGTATCAAACCTTATGTTTCATACATCTTTATTAACAGGTGTACAGGAAATAAAAGATTAATACATACAATAACTGATCGCACTAATTAACAGAAGTTCCAGATTTCTATAGAAAATATTGCAAAATACACAGTACTTATGGTGGGTGCTGTGTAGCAATATGATAACATAAAGTTTTAAAAGCATTATCTGAACAAAGTGCTTGATCATAATTCCCTCGTAGGTTGTCACTGTTTTTGCAACTTTAACGCGGACATTTGAAAACGATCCAAGAAAAGACTTAATTACGACGATTGTGTTCAGTATTGAGTGAAACCAACATTGTTTTAATCTGGTAATTCAACCGTTTGCGTTGAATCGGTGAAAATATATTCATCTGAAAAATTACTGAGATTTTCCAAATTCAACACGAGAACTTTTTTTCTAAATTTTCAGGTGTAAAATGCAAAATATAATTCAAAAGAGCTGGCGATCATCAAACTAGTTCCGGAGAATCCGAGGGTCACGAGTTCGAATTTACGTCACACCAAACATGCTTGCCCTTTCAACCGTGGGGGCGTTACAATGTTACGGTCAATCCCACTATTCGTTGGTAAAATAATAGCCCAAGAGTTGGCGGTGGGTGGTGGTGACGACTAGCTACCTTCCCTCTAGTCTTACACTACTAAATTGGGGTTGGCGAGCGCAGATAGCCCTCGTGTAGCTTTGCGCGAAAATTTAAAACAAACAAAAGTTCTAGAGCAAGTTAAACCCTCCTGGACATAAAAATTTTCAACATACCCAAATACCCATAAAGAAGAAGCGAAGCGAGCAAGTTAAACAACCATAGCATTAACAGGAGAAAACTACATTAGTAATTCTAAGGACTTATGAATGAAAACGTAAACAGTCTCTTTATAAGTTAGATTACGATGCAAGGCGTGGCCTTTTTAAGATGTATTTATGATATTTAATGTTTACTTAATTTTTCATACAATTTACCATACATCATTTGTACTGTGATAAAACATCTGTGTTTTTATTCGGGATATCAGAAAAGTGTGGAACCATGGTAATTTCAAAGAATTGTACAGAATGTATTCCACATGCTGACCTTGTAATGCGAATGAAGTTCGGACGCAATATTTTCATTCTATTTGTTCACCGTAAGGCATGTTCCTGTTATTGTCAATAGTCTGATTGCCAATCGTCGCGTTTTCACTGTTTTAGATGTTCGGTGTTCCTGATCTCTTTGTACACACGTGCATTACGTTAGTTAGTGGCCTTCCGCTGTGACCAACGTTCTTTGTTACACAGCAGGATTAACTCGACTTTCACGTGCTTTGACAGAGTCATAAGCAGTCACGTTTCTGAAATTAAAAATAGCTGGAAATCACCTACGGTTCCAGATTTTTCGGACACTCTGTATCTACTTGAAAAAAAAAATGCCTAACCAACCACACATATAGGGGTTTTCTTTTACTTCTCAATGATATTTTAAAACAGGACGCATTTAGATAACATAATTGTTCAATTTAACAACAGTGTTATATTAGAGAAACATTAAGTATCTGGGCTTTGGCATGGCCTAGTGGTCAAAGAACTCAATTCACAATCTGTAGGATAGGAACTTTTATCCTGAATATGCTCGTCTATGATGGTATTATAATGCATTGGTCAGTCGCACTGATCATTAGTATAAATAAAGTGAAACAAAATAAAACAGATGGTAACGAAGGTCGTCTAACTACTAGAAATGTACAAGTAGCTAAATATTACAGACCATTATCTTGTTTCCAGTTATAACACAGGTCTTCAGATTCAATACGTTTAATAATTTATCTAAAGCATTTCAGGCGTTCTTTTACATATACTTGATAATATTTTCTCGAAGCCACTTTGTTGGCACAGCGGCACGTCTGCGAAATTATATCGCTACAAATCGGGTTTCAGTACCATTGTGAGAAGAGCACAGATAGACCATTTTGTAGTTTTGTGCTTAATAACAAACAACACTAACTTATCCATAGAAGTTGGCATTCTATCTTTCCGTTGTACGGAAGATATGGTAGAGGGAGAAATCAGTGTAAGAGGCGGTAGACTTCATTCGACAGGAACCACGGAGTTGGAGAAAATACAAGCTATTAACCCTAATTGAACTGTCTGTGCTTATGTTACCACCATCTTGCTAAAAGGTGTTGTCTCTATATAAACATGCCCCCGCTAGTACAGCGGTATGTCTCCGGATTTACAATGCTAAAATCAGGGGTTCGATTCCCCTCGGTGGCCTTTGTGGCTTTGCTAAAGGAAAAACACAAACACACACACTTACTATATAAACATAATGATACGTAACGAGTGTGAGACAAATTGTGCATATTACAGCTCAACTTTCCAGAATTTTCATAAAATGTTGTTACTTCGTAATTTAAGAATCATAAAAGGCCTAATGTCAAGGTCTCAAAGCAATGTTACGAAAGATTCTACCATCTGTGCACCATTTCTATAATACAGTTCAATGGGATGTAATGCTTTTATATAATTCACTCAGCATACGTTCTCAAATTTAATTAATGCATAATCACGGACGTGAAGTTTTGGAATCTATAAAATTTAGAATATTTAATTCAGTGTCCACTTCATTTGCACTTAAAAATTTTAGTTTTATGAGACATTATTTCAAAATTATCGTTTATATTTCAATAGTTAATATAAAAAAAGCACCAGCCATTTAACAGTTATACGTAGGAATTTTCAGTAAAATACACAAGCACTAAAGCTGCCAAATGTAATTGGCAAATTGGTTATTTTTACAAACAACAAATGAATTTAAGCATATTTAGGCGTTTATGTACAGGTAGTTCACAGTAGCGCATACAATAAAAGCAACCATAGAAAGAAATACTCAGCGTCAATAGAGCTAGAAAAATTTGATATTGTCGGAACTATTCTGTACATTAAACAGTTATCTTACAATAAAGTCACATAGAGAAGAAAGAGTGTGGTTTGCATCTTATTTACAAAACATAGGACAAATGAAACAATATATGATTTCAGGTTGGGAAACTTGAAATACGTTGGTGAAATTGTCTGTATTAACGTAATTATCAAAAGAAAAAAATATTCGATAGTTAATGCTAAAATAATCAAACTGAATAGTAAAAGAAAATCAAATAAGTTTACATACGAAAACTGAAAGAGACATATATAATCAATATATCATTGCGTTATAATGTCAGTAATACAAGAGAGAAAATTTATTCACAAATCCTCTTCGGGAAATAAAAATTTATTAAAATGACGATGTGTGACATCACACCCAAGAAAATCAATGATATCAACGACTGTGGAACTAATATAGTCTAGCAAACAAGAGAGACATTGTATGTGCCTGAATCTACAGAGTCCTTATTCTTGGAGTTGATAGGTTTTGTACATACCTACATTCAGTTATTCTTCTTTGATTTGTGAATATTGTTAAATCTGATGAGAAATTTTTAAACAGGTTTAACATATAGCATCTGAGGTGCCATAGATATGATAAACCTATGGATCACCTAACATAGTATTTCAAAGAATTTCCAAACTTACAAACCAAGGGCCCGGCATGGCCAAGCGCGTAAGGCGTGCGACTCCTAATTTGAGGGTCGCGGGTTCGCATCCCCGTCGCGCTAAACATGCTCGCCCTTTCAGCCGTGGGAGCGTTATAATGTGACGGTCAATCCCACTATTCGTTGGTAAAAGAGTAGCCCAAGAGTTGGCGGTGGGTGGTGATGACTAGCTGCCTTCCCTCTAGTCTTACACTGCTAAATTATGGACGGCTAGCACAGATAGCCCTCGAGTAGCTTTGTGCGAAATTCCAAAACAAACAAACAAACAATACAAACCAAGTTTCTTAGCATGGAATATTTTCTAGAGCTCCATCACATGTAACGCACCATACATGGAAACCTACATCATGAAGAAAGTTTAATGACACTCTAAGAGATTGACTTAAAGCCTTACTATCTACTTCTTCAACAAAGCAGTAGGTGTCTCCCAGTTTCCTGTCGAACCAACAATTAGAAAGACAAGTGCGGGCACAGCTCCGCCATAATTTATAAAACGTATTTTTTTTTCTAAAAATATCCCATTCCCAAAGCTGTGGAATGAATTACAATAAATCGTAAGTGATTTCACTATTAGCTCTTTCTTTTTCTAATTACAAACACTTATCCCCAAAAATTGGTCAACACTTTACAGAATTGCTCCATGCACGTAATATTAAAAGAGGAAATAGTCTAACACAGAAATCTGAAAGCTTTAGCAAATAAACTGTTGTGAATAACGTTTACCATATTCATTCACTTCTATATTTTTGACAAAATTCTGTATCAAAAGTCCCAGGAAAAACATTCCTAACAGCTTTAGACCCTGTTTAACTTAAATCTTTTTTATCCCTCGAATTCTCTCATCAGTTTAATCTTATGTTTGATCGTTTTGTAATGAAAGAGATTACTGGATAATTCAGCCTTGCAAGAAACTTCACCATAGATGTGTATCCGAGTGTAGGTGTAAGTATAGATATAGTTGGTTTTATAGCTAATTACCAAAGAGAATATTTTGCTCCAAGATTAAAACAACACGAAGATATATATGGAACATTGTCCTGAAAGCTAAGCAGTGAGAATAAAATAGCATTTTTTTACTAGCAGCAGTTTTACAACTTCATAAAATGTTACAAATTTCACAATGATAAATCTTACATCTAAATGTTAGTCCATCAAGTTTACCCACTACATTTTACGTTTTCACTGAAAAATAGATATAATATTCCACTTTAGACTGGATTTCTTCTTTGATTTCACACTTTGCAAATTATAAGAAAATACTAATTTCACAGCATCATTTTTCAAGTATTGTGAAACTGCGCCACGACAAAACTGTCAAGATTGTTACAATTTAATTGATACCGTATAAAATGCTTAAAACAATATATTGCTTGTTACGTTTCTACTAAAATAACTGTGAAGGTAGCTTTTGTTAGAGTTTCCAGTGGGGCTAGGCATGGCCAGGTGGTTAAGGCACTCAACTCCTAATCCAAGGGTCGCAGGTTCGAATACACATCACACCAAACATGCTCAGCCTTTCAGCCGTGGAGGCATTATAATGTGACAGTCAATATCACTATTCGCTGGTAAAAGAGTAGCCCAAAACTTGGCGGTGGGTGGTGATGACTAACTGCCTTCCCTCTAGTCTTACACTGCTAAATTAGGGATAGCCCTCGTGTAGCTTTGCACGAAAATCAAACAAAACAAACAAACGTTTCTACTGATATAACTGTCAAGGTAGATTTTGTTCCAATTAAACTGATACTATATATCAGGGCTGAACCCCTGATTTTAGTGTTGTAAGTCCGTAGACTTATTGCTGTTCCAGTGGGGGACATAAAATATTTGAAAAACGTAATTCTTGTAACATTTGTAATGACTTATTACGTCATTTCTTATATAGTTTTCAGTTATTTCTCTATAAGATTCTGACGAAAGTAATTAAAATACGCCTGCCATCTTTTACATTTTCTCAATGAAAAATTTTCTAACACTGATTGATGCAAAAAATTATTACGCATATGATTTGAAAAAAAAAGCGATGATACGTTAAGTTTTATAATAGTTTGGAAAATAGCAAATAGGTTGAACTTATTATAAACTACCTTAATACTAGATGTAGGGAAACTTTCGCTTCAGATGCATAAATGTTTAATTGGAGTCCAATCATTTCTATATATAACAATTATCCATTTCTTCAATAGTCTTATCTTGTAATGGAAACCTGGTAGGAAACGGATGCTTCTGAGTTCTAACTTCTTTTAACTGTGTTAGTTGTTCCTAAAGACAGCATAAATTGTAGCAATAAACATTTATGATTAAAATATTTTAAAGTTTCACATTAACAAAGTAATGTCTCCTCGCAATATGAACAACCCTAGAGTCTCTAAACTTAGTACTGAGTCATTAGTTTGTAGAAATAATTAAGCTTACGGTGATTTATTAATATATACACAGTTTATGATTAATTGCAATTTCAAAATACTTCAAATTCAATGTAATATTATTAACACTTAGATCTATGAAAAGAGACTAGTGCAGCTTCCTTTTGAGAACGTTTGGGCGTCCAAATAAATATATTACATATTTCCAACACTTAATCGCTGATAAAATGGCTATCGAATGGCACGGCCTGTGAATTACAGCTAACTTTCATTAACTTATAATTTTAGGATCTGCCGTCTATAAGTTGAAAATCAAAAATGCGTCACATCTACATAGTGTTCCTTTTGGAATTTTTATATATTCTCAATTTCTCTCTCTCACACTCACACTCAGTGGCTCAGCAGTAACTGAAGGCTTACAACGCTACAAATCGGTTTGAGTTCTCTGGTGAGTACAGCATAGGTAGCCCATTATATAGCTATGTGCTTAAAACAAACAAACAAATGTAGCTGCTCACACAACCTCTTTTATTAGTTATCTGTTGCTGAGTTTGAGTCCTGTTCTGATACATAATTCTCAAGTGTTAACACCGAATACATTAATGATCAATTCCCATATGTTTTTTTATTGTTATATCTTACAGAAACAATTACATCCTTATATGGCGCTGCTAATGATAAGAATCAAACTATTCTAGGTCCGGAATTATTTCTGAAATCTGATTACTATAATTAAATGTTATAATTCGTTTATTTGATTTAAAACACAGACCACACAATGGCTATCTCTGCTGTGCCCACCACAAGGTTTTAGTGGTGTAAGCCCTCATACTTATCATTGAGCCGTAGGAGAACATTTTATACTTTGAAAATGGTATCGTGTAAGCTCAAATAACAAGCTTCTGTATACAGTTTCACATTTTATGTATATTTTATGTCACTTATACTTTTATTTATAATGCATATTTTTAAACAGATTCTGTTTCACGGAATTCTTGAATAAAAGGTGTTTATCATCTACACAGTTCTATAACTTCAGGAAAAAGATACTCGTATTTCATTTCTTATTTTGTTAAAGAGGTACTATAACTAAAAACATAATAAATTACATAAATAAATAAACAGCATATAAGCCTTCACGTGCACCGCTGAGACACTGGAGAGGTTCGCAATATTGTTATTACGATTCTTGATTTATGAAGTTTGATATAGTTGTTTTGTGCTGCTAACTATTGCTCTTAAACAAAGACAGTTGACTCCACGAGATTCTGTAACTTTGAAAAACAAATTTAAATGAACACAGTTTCAGATGGTTTATTTGTTTGTTTGTTTTTTAATTTCTTGTAAAGTGTGTGTGTGTGTGTGCGCGTTTTCTTATAGCAAAGCCATATCAAGCTATCTGCTGAGCATACGGGGGGAAACGAACGCCTGATTTTAGCGTTGTAAATCCGCAGACTTACCGCTGTAATAGCGGGGAGCTTCGCGTAAAGCTACACGAGAACTATCTGCGCTAGCCTTCTCTAATTTAGCAGCGTATGACTAGAAGAAAGGCACCTAGTCATTACCACCCACCACTAACTCTTGAGCTACTCTTTTACTAACGAATAGTGGGATTGACTCTAACATTATAACAACCCTACGGCTGAAAGGACGAACATGTTTGCTGTGAGAGAGATCCAATCCCTGGATTACGAGTCGAGCGCCCTAACCACCTGCTCATGCCGGGCCATTTCAGATGGTTAAACTTTTACTATTTTATCACAATTAAACAGTTATTACTCAGTTTTCAGAATTTTAGTTTTCAAAATTCATACCGTGAAGGTTTACCCATTAAGAAATAAACGCATGTTTTAACTAGGGTTAATAATTTTACATGATTTCTAAGAGGTCACTGATTTGTACAAACATCTTACTAGAGCTTCTTTTGGTGAAAAGTTAATTATGAAACAGTTGTTGTTAGTATCTTTATATGTTGTTGTTGTTTTTTCTATAATTAGTTAATGGATTTTACAATGTCTTAAATTTTAATATCCTAAAGTACTTTTAAACCGAAAATTTTTTATGTTACGTTAAATTTTAATTCAAAAACTTATAATTCCGTGGAAATTCGATATTTTCTGATAAGTAAATAGAAGAGATTATTTTGATGTAGTGTTTAAAAACAAGGTGTTAGATTTTACAACGCTAACAAAGAGAAAGTGATACATTCTCCTGCTGTGGACTTAAACTTTAAAATGGATTTCCACTTTTCTCTTTACAGGGGTCGGTAATGTTTCAGATAAATTGTTCTTATAATTTTTAACTGATAAACTAGAAGGAAGGCAGCTCGTAAAAACCACCCTCTGCTTACTTCTGGGCTTCTTTTATTCCGTCGAATAGTGGGATTGACCATTACAGTCTCTTCCCCAACCCCCCTCAGATGAAAGGAAGAAAAATATCCCATGACATTATAAGATTCTTACTACTTCGCGTCAAACAAAGGCTAAAGTAGCATTTCACAAATGGCTTGCTTTGACACGGTAAAAAGTTATAAAACCATCTTTAACCCCAATTTTATAACTACAGGATAGTTATTTTGAGCTACATCATGATGGTAAAGACATAAACAATAAAACATTTTACCAGTAAATTATCTGCTGTTATGTCATCGATGCATCAAAATCTATTCTACTCCTATTTTGGGGTCTGTTGTATGAGTTGGCTACATTTTATGTTTATTATTAGATTGTCCAGAAATAAATATTTTGTTTGTTTGCTGTGAAGTATCAAACTACCCAAGGCACTATCTAAACAGTACCCACCACGAGTATCGAAATATTCTTCTTCTTCCTAGGGATTTGATTCATGTTTTGTTTTCACTGTTACTGAATCCTAGGTAATAACTTTTGTTACGTTGTTGCATTGCTTACAGTACGTTAATTTTTGTCCATTGTTTACGATTTAAATTAACATACCCTTTTAGTTTCATGTTTAATAAATGGGGTGAAATTAATTCGAATATTTTCCTTACCTTCACTTATGCATGATCATGCTATTAATCCGTGTTCACACTACAGTTCCACTTAGCAGTTATGTACACACACATAATTCTATTTTTTCATAAAAAAAAATTCATAAGGGCTCAGTATAACGTACACGAGTTCGTCTACACATCTGCACACATTAGATATTAGATTGTCCAGAAATAAATGTTAAAATTCTCACGATGACATTTAGAAGCTGAATATTGAGTAAATTATCGTCGGTTGGTTGGTTTAATCCAACGTTTATTGCTTACAAGGCGTCTTAATTGTCTGCTGTTTCAACTTTACTCAGTGTAAGTTTCGTAACCCCCATGGCAACATGGACATAAAGGACTTTCGTCAGATTTTCTTCTACGACATCAAACTTGGACGAAAAGCTACTGAAACTACACGAAACATCAACCAGCCATTTGGCCATAAATATGTTACTGAATGTACAGTTTAGCATTGATTTCAAAGGTATAATCATAGAGATGAAAGTCTTGAAGACCACGAAGGTCTTGGAAGGAAGCCATCCTTAGATGAAAACACATTAAGGAAAGCATTTGAGACAATCCCTCGCACAGCAGTACGTGAGCTTGCAGAAAAGCTAGGCACAAGCAAATCAAGCATTGCCAACCACCTGAGTACGATTGGAAAGACAAAAAAGTTGGATAAGTGTGTTCCGCATGAGCTGACTAAAGATCAACAAAATCGGCATTATGAGACCCGTCAAGGATGACGCTCCAAAAATTGATCGAATTGGGAATCGAGGTTCTACCTTATTCACTTTATTCCCCAGACCTTTCTCCTACAGATTTTCATTTTTTTCAAGCACTTTGACAGTTTTTTGAGGAATAAACGCTTTCAAAACTAGACAGCTGCAGAAGAAGCTTTCAGGTAGCTCATTGACCACAAAAACTAATTTTAAAAGCTGTGGTATAAACAGCATCGTTATACGTTGGCAAAAGTGTGTTGAGGCAAATGGTGCTTACTTTGATTAAAGCATGTTTTACAACACTAGTTTATACTTTTCCAAATTTCGCAGTTCAAAAACGACATTTATTTCTAAACAACCTAATACACGACAGTTTGAAATATGTTGTTTGGCGATTAAAATATCGACATTTCTTGTTCGATGGATGGAAAAGATATTTCATGTTTATAAAGATGTGATGTATGGTATCTGTTGGATAAGATATCGATATTTCATGCTTTGGCTGGATAAAGTATCAATATTTTATATTTGTTATACTAGCAGATCTAACCGTGCAATGCACATTGAGAGGTTTACGAAAGTTTTTTTAGAAATATTCTAATGAATATAAAATATTAATAGTACTTAAGAACAAAATTAACTATACATGTCCATCGAACTTGATTTTTTAAGTAACATTTTATTTTCGTTATTAAAAGCAATATATAAAATGTGACTGAAACATATCATTTGATATTGAATGTGTTTATCTTCAATATATGTATAAACAATCCGTTACAAAGAATCCTTCAAATGACTGATGAGATTCGAAAACGAAACACAAATGTAGAATTAATATTTTACCAATTATTAATATAAATTGTGTTTCACTTTCTGTTTTATATATATATGTTATGAATAAAAGTACAGAGATATATATATTCGATACAATAAAGAGAAAACTGAAGAAATCCCCTTTCGATTGATGTATGTTTAGCCATCGCTGGAACTATGAAATCTACACATTTTACAAGTAAAATAACTTATTCTCGATGCATCCCAAAATGTTCTTGGTTGTTAAAATGGAAAAACCCAGGAGGAGAAGGAGAACACATTAACGTTGTTTACATAATAGTAGGAAGACAAAATGGTGTTTGTAGGATGAGGAGGAAAGACAAAATGGTGTTTGTTGTGTTTGTTATGTGAAAATAGTGTGCGTGATCTTCTTAGTTGAAGAGCTTATATCTAATATTTATTAGATGAATAGTTCTGTATGATATTTTTAACTGAGGAGAAGATATATGATACGTATTACATGAATACTCTTGTATAATGATTTGTAATTGAGGAGAAAATATTTGGTGCTGTGTTGTGTTTTGTGTATGATTATACTTGGTTGAGGAAGAAATATTTGATAAATTAATATGCTTTGTATGATTTTCTTAGTTAATAATTATGTATTTGGTGTTTATTACATTAATATGTTGTGTACAGCCTTTGTTTAATAATTTTGTGGTGTTATTTCAAAACTGAATATGCAGCATGTTGTCTTGATAGGAAAAGAAGACAGTGCTTGGTTTGTTGAAGATAAATGAAAGAGACTCATTACATGGTCAATTCTTATTTTTAGAACTAGTAAGCATTTCATTCATTTTATTGTTAGTTACACGATCGTAAAACACACTATCTTAAACAATGAACGAGTTTTTAGTACAATTCATTTTGAAACAAGCATAATCCAGTATTATTATAACCCAAAAATTGTCGGTCTAGTACAATCTGATAAGAAAATTAAAAAAATATATTTTAATTGGTTATAATTATTCATGTCGAAAGTAAATTGAGTTAGAAATCACACGGCCAGTTTATTGCGTTAAGAGCAAACTATATATCTTCTAAAGGAAAGCAGTTTTGACTTATGAGACTCTCCTCCCCATTCCTCCACCCATTATTTGTCATGAAGGTGGGTGGCAAATTGCTTACTGGCCGTTAAAAGGGCAAAGTTGGTGTATAATGTAGTGGTAACGAGCTCGTGCTTATCGAAGATAGACATATGTATTGCGCTAAATTTTTCTATTTTGAATTTATGTCGAAATACTTCACCCTGGGCTCGCGTGTTTTAACTTAATGCAACGTGTTGTACTATATACCATAAACACTACACCATCCGAATATCAGTGTTCCAGTGTTTCTTTCCCATACATTAAATGTGTTGAATGTTATAAACAACGTCCAGGACGATGAATAGAGTAAACTGTTCCAGTTTCACAGCGGCACGTCTATGAAATTACAAAACATGGACAAAACAAAAATAGCCCATTCATTGTGTAGCTTTTTGCTTAGCTACAAACAAACAAAATATTTCAGTTTTGCACTGGAATATAAATTATGCTGAAACACGAATATAGCATTGTATCGTTTAGACTGAATAATATATGTTCACTTGATTAATGATTGTAGAAATAAAAAAGTCAGTTTTGAATGTTTGAGGATAAACAAATATGGATTACGCCAAAACCCAATAAAAATCTCACATGTTAAGAACAACGTTTCGATAAGATTTCACAAAAATACAAGAAAACGATAAGTATTGTTATTTTGAGAATTTATAAATAAAAACATATTGACTCCGTAAAACATTTAATGAGAATGAGTTTGTGTGCGTGTGAAATATGAAAATATTCTAAGTATACAACGAAGCATATTCACATTTCAGACTTTGTATTTTTCATCTGACTTCTTAAACACTATTTTTTAAATGAGTTTTTTTTTCTCTAAAAGGGTAGATCATATACGTGCAGCCAAATACTGAAATAGACAAAAAAAATAGACAAACAACAGATAGCAGATAGCATGAAAAACGAGTTTGAATTGATGACCACACTACTTAAACTTGGTTACTTATCATAAGCAAACAAATTAAATATGACATTTGAAGATATAAAACGAGTTTGAATTGATTGGTTATTTGCTTTCAGTAGACTAACTATTAGTAGTTTATTATTTGCAAATAGACTTCGTAGAGTAACACACTAGTTATATGCATAAAACACGTTAACCCTAAAACTACCAATCTGGTGGCCTCAGCTTTTTAAGCTGTTTATACATCAATCTGCTTGCGAGTTCTCGACGTTATTAAATACAAGGTCCCTGATAGGAAACGAAACACATAAAAAATATATACAAAATCCATCAACATGCAATTATTCCTACTAATTCTTGCTGGAATACCCTATGTGTCAATAACCGCGAATTTTTCTTTCTAATTATTTAAATAAGCGTAAGTACAAAAGATCTTACACAATGTTTGTTTTTTGGATTTTGCGCAAAGCTATTCAAGAGTTAGCCGTTCCTAAGTTTGAAATGATGGGCTAGGGAAAGGCAGATAGTCAATATTAACCACCGCCAACTTGACGAGAAAAGTTGCTTTTGCCGTTACAATATTACGCTAATTAATCTTCAGATAAAAAGGACGACACGGTTTGCAACAAACAAAACGCAGGCTTCGAGTCGAGCGTCTTATCAACCAAGCCATGCAAATTACTCAGTACGATGCAGCATATGTACCCTCTACTGGCAATAAACGGTCTTAAAACAATTAGGTAATTTGAACTTTAGCTACTAAAAAAAAGATGTTATAAGTGGTTAACTGAAAGTAAATTGTGCTATATTAATACTAGAAATAAACAATCTTATAACACCGAAATGTTTTCATTTTATGTTTCCCTTTACGGCATTTTCACGAGCGTTCACGAAAACACAAATCTAAGCTGACAATACAAAGCTTTAAATTGTAGTTGTTATTATCAATTTTGGTTTGAGTTTTAATGAATAAAATGTTATCCATTTGAAGCTTTGTACTGTCGTAGAGGCTGTAAAGCGAAACGTTAAGTGTTTAATTAAATAAAAACAATATTACGGTGTTGTACGGTCATTTAATTTTAGTATTAATGTGTCTTCTGCACGTGAATATGCACAACGAAATTTAATTAATTAGGTTGTGCTAATTTAAATATCAATATATTGTTGGTTGTATTAAGTTAACTATTAACTGTTTGTTAAAGAAGAACTACCAGATGTTTTATGTTATACATTAACTATAAATAAGATATTGGGTATTATAGGTTAACTGTTAATAGGCCGTCAAGTGTGGTAAGTTAACTATTAATACGTTTTGTATGTTGTAGGTTAACTATCAGTTATTTGATGATTGTGGTAGGTTAACTCTTAGTAGGCATTTGGATGTAGTAGATGAACTATGACCAGACTGTTGGGTGAAATAATTAACTAATAGGTTGTTGCTTACTTGTTTATTGCAGATTACTATCAGATGATGGATGTAGTAACAGAAGGTTACTGTATGTTTTACTGATATTTGTAAGGTTTTATCGCATTGTTAGTATGATACTTGTATTGTGTTAGGTATTAATAACGGTTTTTTAGGGGTTAACTGTTTATAAAAAGTCTGTTCTTAATCATGGTAGGTTCTTGTAGACTAATTATTAGCAGATTCTTGGCCCTGATATATTAATATTAGTACTTTCTTTGGTTCTAATAAGCCAACTATTAGACTGAACAACGTCGAAACATATAGAGTCAACTTTTTAATAGTCATATACTGACCTTAATTAAAATGTTTTTGACTGTGAACTTATTTTAACGTTATGTGTTACTTATTATTTTAACTATTAGACTGTTGGCTACAGTGCATTAATCTGGTTTGTCAGCAATACAATACGTTAACTATCGGAAACCTAGTGATTCTAATGATTAAATACCATTAAATTAAATTAAACTTGAAAGTTTAACTATCATTGTAGGTTTGTAATTAGTATATTGAATATTACAGTACGTTAGTGTTTTTTACTATGTTTGTGACTCTAGAAATTTATGTATCACTGTAGGTTAGTGTTTCTAATAGGTTATGTATCACAGTGGTTTAGTTTTTGTAGTTAGTTTACGACTATACATGTTTATCTACCGCAGTAGGCTAGTGTTTCCAATAGGTTATGTATCACAGTAGTTTAATAGTCTTCTACCTACTCAGAGTTGACAATTGTGTAACAGCTTGACGTAGATGTCGTGATTATTTGAACTCTGGGTGGAGCTCAGTTTGAGCATCTCAAATGATGCAGCAATGGATGTACAGTTGAATAGTTCTATTAAATATAAATAAAGATGTTTTGCTGGATTGTTGGTTAATTTACTAGTCATATGAGCATTCAAAATATAGGTACTTTTTCGTGCCACGCTGTATACTTAATTAAACTATGAGAGTAGGAAAGTGTTTCTATTAGGCTAGACCTCAGTATGTTTGTGACTATATCTATATATATAAGTGATTCTAGTAGTTTTTAAATCTCAGGTATAAAGATTGATCTTTATACTTAGTGAACTATTGGTTTTGATAGTGTTAAGTAGATATATTTATTCTAGTAGTGTTAGTTCTTGATAGATATGGTGGTTATAGTAGTGTTAACTCTCTGTAGATATGGTGGTTCTAGTAGTGTTAACTCTCTGTAGATATGGTGGTTCTAGCATAAGTAACTCTTATTAGGTTATTCTTTGTACTTGATTAGCTATCAATAACAGTTCAACTATAATAGTTTAACTAATATAGTTTCCAGACTACACGTATGGAATTTATAGCAACTAGTTAAGTGCTGTTGCTGAGAAACATTCGTCTGGTATGTTTCTAAACACTGTATAACAGTAGGTTTCACGTTTTCTGAAAAGAAAGCTGTATATTACGTGCGTTGTTCTAAGATAATTTTAACTTATGTGAAACAAGCGATCGGTGTGCTAACAGAGGGTATGTCAAAGGTAAAGGGCATGAACTTCACTTTGCAAAGGAGCTTTTGAATCTTGGTATTAGCTTCTTGTTTAGCACAGCATTTCGTTAGAATGTCTTATTACAATGGATTGATTCAGACCGTCTTCTAAATAACTGGTTATTCGCTTTTCTTATTAACTATAGACAAAGGACAAAAAAAAACTGAAACGCATTTTAATCTGTTTACGTTGTTGTCATTTTGTCGTATAGAAATAAAAGGGTGAAATAAGTTATTTTTGTCGAAGATTACCCGTCTTATAATACTATATATAGCTTTATAACACACCGAAGGCTCTGCCGTGTTAATGCAGGTGTGTATAGTATTCTAGCATTGATTGTTTTATTGAATCAAAAATAGTAACTTCTGAAAGAGGGCAAAATGTTTCCTCTATTTCATCTGTTACTTACACATCAAATACACCTTCCACGTGAGCGGCGTGTGCTGTCACTTCAAAGAGATTCTTAATTGCAAAAGTATATTGCACGCTGTCAGTAACGAAGTATTTTCAAATTCAAACGAAAGACTATCTTTTAAGCAATTCTAGTAATAACACTGCTTTTATTCTCTGTTTTTACGGCGAGGGATGTGATTCACCGTATTACTACTTGCGGTTTTGAGGGGCGTGGACCACTTGATTAGACTTGTGGTTGGCTGAACTGTTCTCCAGTCCTTGAGAAGGGCGAAGTTCAGGTCGGTGAGTGAAAGCGTAATGGCCCGATAGGCGTAGGTTGTTTATTTCTTCATCTTGTGTTACGGCGGCGCAGAATACAAATCCACTGTTGTCATACAAAGCTCTTCCATTACTAAGTCCAGTGTACAACCTTGTTACATGCGCCAGATTTTACTAGTGCTCTTAGTCTAAAAACCATTTATAATCGTCACCTTCAGAAAAGAGAAACAGCCAATTCAAAGAAGTCTAAGAGACTTAGGTTAAGTATTGGCATAATGAAGTGAGTAAAGACGAAGAAACTTGACAACGAATAGAATAACCTGTATAACTTCATTCCTTGTTTTTGGAGTTCAGGTAGAACGAAAGTGTTGTTATACATAAATGTTAAACTACTGTAACGTTTACAACAAATCTTTAGCTTCAGAGAGAATCTTTATAAGTATTGTACCTGTGATGACTTGTGTTTGAAGTTTTCTTGTATCAAGTGTCCTATTTACTCGCCTATTTTCTAATTACAGCTCACATATTTAACGACTATATACAGAGTACATAGTTATGTACTGTGGTAGCCCTATTACTTCTGTGGTTGATGCTGTAGGACGTTTAAGGGCGTTTGAAGATGACGCCACGTCAGGTATTTGGCCCAATTCCTCTCCATCTAACCTAACTTACGATGTGCATCACAATTTCATCCAAACTCGCTCGTGCAACTCACAAGTCGACAGTTTCCCAGAGATCTGCTGCTCAAACTTCCAAAACGACATGGCGTTCAACACAACACACGTGGAAAATGGCATTGTTATAACAACAGATGCTTTATTTGCTGAGGACGCGACAGTAATTCCTTTACATCAGGACAATACAGAGGAAAGCTTGAACAATGTGACCACAGACGGGAAATATTGTAGTTCTTACAACACAGATTCTGTGACTACAATAGATGGACATAGTTTTTGTAACAATATAGCTCCTAACAAAGCAGAAGATTATTGTCGTTACTTTTATAAAGAATCTTCAACTTTAGAAGGAACATGTCGGTATTACTGCAACATGTCCGAAACTACAACAAATAAACATCACCGTTTGTTCAACAAATCGCCTATAATAACGGGAGAATTTTATTGTCCTAACAACAAAGTACCCATAAAACGGACGGCGAAATGTTCTTTCTTGCCCTATAACCAAATACCTAGTGTATTTCTAAAAGATGTGAGAACTCACGCAAATTCGAGTAATCAAACCACCATAGGGGTCAATTGTACAAAAATGTCCAAGTCCTTCAAGAAACGCCCTAGCTGCCCGATACAACTGGAAAGCAAAAGAGCTCTTGCCAACAAACAAGAGCGTCTTCGGATGTATCGGTTGAATACGGCTTTAGAAAAACTTCGACAAGCTATACCCGAAAGCTTCCAAGAATTGTGGTCTTACAACAAGAGAAGATCTAAAATTAGGACACTGAGATTGGCCATATGTTATATCACTGTTCTGAAAGATGCACTCCAAAAATGTTCTGGTAATTGACCTTGCTTCATAATTGTGTGTCCTACAAACTAAATATTTAAAGTAATGATACAATTCTAAAGATATTATAAAATATATATATTACCTTATATAACATTTATTTTGCAATAAAGATTTTTGAGAGCATTGATGTATTGATAATTTTAGAAGATACCTTCGGAATTAACTTATCACAAATTTTATGCTTTAAGATATTTACGTATATATCACGATAACATGTCCTGTGTTAAGCCTAACTTCTATTATACTTCCGTGTTGGAGAAACAATAAAGCATAACACATTTGAACTCTGATTCATAAATTCATTCTGCTGAAAAAACATCAGCGGCAAAGTTTTGAATGTGTTGCTTTATATGCTGTAAAACTATTTCTTGTGTTGTCTCAATGCAGTATTCATGACAATAAATTTAGTCATCAATAAAATTTTTGAATAACAAAATCTACTAGTTATTCTAACTAAACTTACGCGATCATAATGGATATTGTGATGTGATAAGTATTATAACGTCAAAATAAATTGTTAATTAGTAATGTTACTACCAGTTGTCTCAAATGTCACTCTTATCATTCATAGAGATCGATACATGCTCTACATCATGTTTAAATCCCGTGCCCTCTTAAATCAGATTTTATCTTTTTTACAAACTTTATGATGGAGTGTTTTGAATAATGAGTGATCAAAAGTTTCAATTAAACGTTTACTCCGTACTACTGTTATTCATGTGTGCTTTATTTCAATATATTACGAGTTACTTTATAATGAGTTGTTAAAAAAAACACATCGGGAATGGTACACTATCAAGGACCCTTGATACAGATTGTTTGGATGTAACGTTCGTATAACGATTTCTCTTTATGACACTCAATATGTTTTTCAGAGGTTGATAGCACGTACTATTTAACTTACTTTAGCAAATGCTTTCTGTTGTTATCTCTTGAGTGAACGTTTCGCTTTCATAGTGATAGCAATTGGTTAAAGCATCTATACGTAAACGCAAGTTTTAATTAAATTTACTATAATCGTAAGTTTGTTTGTATTTTAATTTTGCGCAAAGCTACTCGAGGGCTATATGTGCTAGCCGTCCCTAATTTAGCAGTGTAAGACTAGAGGGAAGGCAGTTAGTCATCACCACCCACCGCCAACTCTTGGGTTACTCTTTTATTAACGAATAGTGGGATTGATGGTCACATTATAACGCCCTCATGGCTAAAAGAGCGTGCATGTTTGGTGCGGCAGAGATGCGAACCCGCGACCCTCAGATTACGAGTCGCACGCCTTAACCCACCTGGCCATACTGGGCCGTATAATCGTATGACAAAAGGAAAGTCCAATATTCTCCATCAGGTGGCAATGTACAATCATTGAGCATTTTTAAAAATCAGTTCTGTTGAAAATCATGAATAATATCTACAAAAATGGAAAGACATTTCTGATTAGCTGAAACAAATGCGAAAACAAACATTTTATTCGTATGCTGTCGTCATCAATTAGCTCCCGAATCCTTTTAATACTGGTATACATGTTATAAAAAATATTTTTGTGTTACAAGAGTACTCGATGTCTATTCACTCTCAAACTGAACTATTAATGCGTTCAGAAAATGGGTCTATGCTTCCGCCATAGCCAATTTATTCACTTGCGAGATCTAAAGCACTGCACAACAAAGTTTTTTGCTTCTTGAACACTGTTGGGTGTTCCTTATAGATTTTTGTCTGCTAATCAGGAAAATCACGTCCAAATTTGCCCATCACGTACTATTTCATCGAAATCTTCAGTTTTGTCATGTTTTTCTTATATTTGTGTCCAAAAAGTTTCGTTTCTGTAAGAGACCTATGAACAATGTTTTGAGCAGTCTGGGCATATCAAGGCATAAAATCAGGCCAGGTTGGAAGCTGTTCTGTGGAATTATGCAGCCCGGGCATGTCTGGGCAGGCCGAAGCCAGCTTGACACTGTCTCAGCAGGCTATAAAAGTGGCTTGCATACACAGATGCTGCTCATTGGATAAATACTGACCTTATAGTGTGTACGTATTGTTTCATAATATAGCATTGCCTCAATAGCACTGTAACAAGTAATTTAGATGCCATAGACGTTTTACAGGACGATTGGTGTCGGCCAGTATGTCTCGTCAATGTTGTAACAGTCGCGATACATTTTGCTATATTTGTGGCGAGTATACGCTTGTTCATCAGAGACGCTCAATGACTGCTCTTGTGAAGAAAGCATATCATCTGTACTTCGGCATTAAAATTGGTGATCAAGACCAGTAATGGGCGCCTCACATTTGTTGTGCAACATGTGCTATCTGTCTGAGAGCTTGACTCAAAGGCACTCGAAAGATAATGCCGTTTGCTGTCCCGATAATTTGGCGAGAACAGAAAGACCATGTAACAGATTTTTACTTCTGTTTGACTAATATGTTTGGTTTCTCTGCCAAAAAAGAAGAAGTCAATTGAATACCCTAATCTGCCTTCAGCAATGAGACACGTGCCACCAGACGACAGTCTTCCAATTCCGAAACCACCAGAGTAATGGACCTTAGATGAACCAGATGAAGAAACTGCAATGCAGGGAACATTGATCCGGATTTTGACCGTGTTCCTCAGGCAATCCATATCTCATAACACAGTTGGAATTAAACGATCTGGTCAGAGATTTGGGTCTGTCAAAAGCAAAAGCCGAATTGCTAGGTTCGAGACTGCAGGAATGGTGTTTGCTGTCACCAGGTACGAAAATTTCTGTTTTTCGAAGCCGCCAAGATTATATAACCAAATTCTTTGCACAAGTTGACAATCTCTGTTTCTGTGTTGACATCGAAGAATTTTTCTCTGCTTTGGGTTGTGACCATGACCCGCAAGAGTAACGTCTCTTTATTGATTCTTCCATGTTAAGCCTCACACAATAACAACGTTTGCCTTTCAATACCTGTTGGCTATGCAGCACACATGAAAGAAACCTACGAGAACATGGAAATGTTTCTGAAGCACATCCAGTACAGCAAGTAAAACTGGAATATCTGTGGAGATCTGAAAGTCGTTGCTCTGTTACTGGGACTGCAGCTCGGCTATACAAAGTAGTGTTGTTTCATCTGTGAATGGGACAGTCGTGCCAAAGAGTCACATTATTCTAGACAGAGCTGACCACTCCATAAAAAGTTAGTTCGAGGGCAGAAAAATGTTACGCATGAACCGCTTGTCGACCCGGCAAAGATTTTTTTGCCTCCTCTTCACATAAAATTGGGACTTATGAAGAATTTCGTGAAAGCAATGAACAAAGAAGGCGAAAGTTTTTGTTATTTAAGACAGATGTTCCCAAAAATAACCGAGGCCAAGATCAAAGAGGGATTTTTTGTTGGCCCTCAGATCAAACATGTTATGAGTGACAAGCGGTTCGAAGATCTGTTAGTTGGGCCAGAAAAGATTGCTTGGAAAGCCTTCAAAGACGTTGTTGACAATTTTCTTGGCAATTACAGAGCTCCACATTACATTCAGCTGGTAGACAAACTTCTCAAAGCATACAAAACAATGAAGTGCAACATGTCACTCAAGATTCATTTCCTCCACTCACACTTGGACTTGTTTCCCGCAAATCTCGGTGCTGTCAGTGACGAACACGGTGAAAAGTTTCACATGGACATTGCTACAATGGAAAAACGTCATCACGGCAACTGGAATCCGTCAATGTCTGTTGACTACTGTTGGACACTGAATACAAACGAAAATCAGGAGCAAAACGCTTTTAATTATGTTGAACTTAATAACGTATTAGAAACATAAACGCAATTAAATGCATTATTGCCGGTAAACAGTTAACTGTCCATTTCTCATAGTTCCTACGTGATGAAGCAAAACCAAAACTATATTTGTGCATACCCACCAGGTACCTGTCACAATCAGCAAAATCTTTTCAAAAAAATTGTTGTGCAGTGAAGTTAACTGGAACAGCCGAGAGATCAGATTGTAAATTTGAATAATAAAATATTACTTCTACACTACAACCTCAAAAGCTTTATAATTTTTTGTTTGTTTGTTTGTTTTCGGAATTTCGCACAAAGCTACTCGAGGGCTATCTGTGCTAGCCGTCCCTAATTTAGCAGTGTAAGACTAGAGGGAAGGCAGCTAGTCATCACCACCCACCGCCAACTCTTGGGCTACTCTTTTACCAACGAATAGTGGGATTGACCGTAACATCATAACGCTCCCACGGCTGGGAGGACGAGCATGTTTGGCGCGACGGGGATTCAAACCCGCGACCCTCAGATTACAAGTCGAACGCCGGGCCCAAAAGCTTTATAAATATACTTCTAAATGTTTCAATCCTTCTTTCCCCTCAAAAAAGGTTTTTGAATAAGTTGTTTCGTGTTATAAATATTATTTAGCTTTTACCTGCTCCTACTTTACTAATTCCTCAACTAAAATCATTCATACATACCTTTTGAAATAGTAATAGCTGAATTATAATTATTATAACAATCAAGACAATAAATTTAAAAATATATATATAATTAATATACAACGTTTCGAATTGCACGATCTTCACTAGTTTGATGTCTTCGATTTAAATTATACATTTAAGAAAAAAACGCATTAGAATAGTGCCATGAAGCACCGCATCTTCAAAGAGCTGTGTAATGAAATGGGATCTGAATTCGAGGTACTTCTGTGCTATTCTAACGTTCGGTGGTTATCCCGGGAAAAGGTGCTGAATCGTGGTTTTGCCATGCGTGTGGAATTAGCCCTGTTTTTGTGAGAGCACCAACATTTTCATGTAGATTGCTTTAAAAAATCTGAGTTCATTCTCATTTTGGCGTACATGGCTGATATCTTCAATGTCCTCAATCATCTCAATCAACAGATGCAGGGCGGTGGAGTCAACATCATTGAAGCGGAAGAAAACATGAAGGCTTTTCAAAAAAAGCTACCGTTATGGAAACGACGAACAGAGAATGATAACTTTGCAAACTTTTTCCTGCTGGACGACTATGTAAGTAAGATCAAACATGTGTCTGAAATTGAAGACATTTCTGTACCCGGGAAACTGAAGCAAGCAATTGCCATGCACTTAGATGAGCTCGCAAAGTCTCTCAACGAATACCTTCCCACCAGAAAGTCATATCCAGCGTGGGTGAGACAGCCTTTCACGTTTAGTGTTGCGACAGCAGATGTCAATGATAAATACCTCCATGAAATCATTGAACTTCAGCAGAGCCAGGTTTAACAGCAACTTTTCAGAAAAACAACGCTCTCAACGTTTTGGTGTCACCAAATCGTAGCGTACCCTCTTATTGCTTAGAAAGCCCTTGAGATACTCATACCGTTTGTTACAACGTATCTTTGCGAGCAATCCTTTTCGAGAATGGCAGACATAAAAACGAAGAAAAGGAACAGACTTTGTTGCTAAAATGATATGAGAGTAGCACTTGTCAAGGTGAAGCCGCGCTCTTCTGAACTTGTCTCTGAAAGTCACATTGATTTGCAGTAAATATTCATTGAGTTGTGTTTTTATTTTTGTGTGAAATTCATGTTTTGTTGGTTTTGTTCTTTGAACACAGTGATATTGTGTGCAACTGATGCATGGTTCATTTTGTACATTAATAAAATATCTACTTATGTTTTGAATTTGAAAAAAATTCATATTTTATTTTTCCAATTACGAAGGGTTCAGTGAATGCAAGTACGAAACTTTCTGGGTTCAGTACCTCCAACAAGGCTAAGAACCACTGCATTAGAACAATAAATATAATTTCACAAATCAATGGGCCCGGCATGGCTAGGTGGTTAAAGCACTCCACTCGTATTCTGAGGGTCGTGGGTTCGAATTTCCCGTCGCACCAAATATGATCGACCTTTCAGCCGTGGGGGCGTTATAAAGTGACGGTCATTCCCACTATTCATTGGTTGGCGATGGGTGATGATGACTAGCTGCCTTCTCTCTAATCTTACACTACTAAATTAGGGACAGCTAGCGCAGATAATCCTCATGTAGCTTTACGCGAAATTCAAAACAAACCAAGTCAATGGAACGTGATAAAACAACGCATGAGGGAAAACAAAACAAAACAAGAGACGTTAAAGGAAAATAAATAAATTGAAAGATACACTGAGAATGTAAGTAAAAATAGAGGCTAATTTGAAAATAACATATAAAATTCATATTAATGCACAAGCTTCAATATCAGCAAATTTAGTTAAAATGATAAAAATAAGATAACAGTATATCACAATAAGCATGAGGAAGAACATTCTAATGGTCGAAATCAAGCAGCTAAAGTTATGTAAAAAATATGTGAGATTGTTAATTAGTTAAGTAAAAACATGGGAACTAATTAGGAATTTAACGTCGCCTATTTATTAGTAGCTATGTAGTAATAATTAGGCGTTTATTTTTAAAAAGACAAAGATCCGTATAAATGATACAGGCTAACCTTCTCAGAGCTTATAACGCTAGAAATCGGGTTTCGATACTCGCTATGGGCAAAGCACACAGAGCCCATAGGAGAGCTTTCCACTAACCAAACAACTGAACAAAAACAACTTAATATTATGATTCAAAGAAGGACACTTCTTAATCACGTGAGCTTTTGTATATATACTAGCTGGAGTACCCGTCTGTTGGATGAGTGAAATAAAAAAATTTTTCTAACATAATAATCATAAAAATACAAAACAAACACATAAAGGTACCATTATTGAAAAGAAAGGCATACTGTTTTCAAATATTCAATCGATATGAAATTATATGGGGGTTCAACTCCCTTTCATGATCTTCGTTACGTCATCCTGTAGTACTGTGTCAAATTGGGCGCTGATTGATCAAGGTATGTGGCACGTACAGGTGGTAGGTGGCTGAAAGGCGTGAACAAACAGACACAAACTTCGTTTTATACTTTAGATACTTTTTTTACCTTGAAAATACTCACATGTCATTAAAATGTTGAGTTTAAATGGCTGGTCAGTAAATAATCCAGGAGTGTGTATAACATTTCCATCTCTGTCTTCTTTTCGTGAATACAAATAATCAAACCGACTGTCTCTTGATAATCTGTTTTAGAACTAAAACTTTGTTTAGTTTGAATAGTAGAGCCAGTTCTTTATATTTTCCTGGTTTGTACTTAGGGTATGTGCGTTTTCTTATAGCAAAGCCACAAAATAGGGTATCTGCTGAGTCAACCGAGGGGAATCGAATCCCTGAATTTAGCATTGTAAATCCATATACTTACCGCTGTACCAGCGGGGAACTTGTCACTAGGTCTGTCTGTCTGTCTTTGGGATTTGGGTATATATAATTTTTATACCCAGGAGGGTCAAATACACCGAGATTTCTTCCATTACATTGTTGGAATTGACTGATTAGTATGAAGTAATATCAACTTTAGACTGGTCCTTTTCAGGGCAAGGTCCATTTATATTTTTCTTTTTTTTTTCTTCTTTTTTAAGCCTATTACGTAGGTGGCTGTTTTAATTTAGCACTATTTTATTAATTATTATTATTTAAATTTGATTTTATCAGATGTACAAATTTAACGGGGAAAGGTGTTGGAAGCAATAGTACCCTGGATATTGATGTGTAATACTGTGAATTTATCCATATTTAACAGAGTTCATGATGTATGTTAACATTTGTGGTAGGTATTTTTCGATGTTTTTTATAATTATTTTATTGATTATATCTGTTAGATTGTTTTCATTATTTGTATTTGTGTATTCTGTCAGTATTTCAGAAAAGGTGGAAGTAATGGCATTGGTTAGTGTGTTTTCAATATTCATAGTGTGGTTCTGTGTGTGTCTTGAGTTGTTTTAGGTGAATCTTCATTACTTGCTGATGGTTTTTCCTGCATGAATGATATTTTATTGACTACTGCAGCATACGAGTTTGTTTGTGTGTTTGTGTTTTCTGGTGCTGGAGTTGTAGTTGGTTTTGATGGTTCGTGAATTTTGTTTGTTTGTGGCTTGTTCGTGTTTGGATTTTTAAGTTCGTATAAGTGTGTCTTAAATGATTTGTATTTCTGGCATTCTTTATAGTTTACGTATGTTCTTCCCCATAATTACAGCTTTTAGGTTTGGGATTTTGTTTGGTGCATTGTAAAATATGGTGAGTTTCTCCACAGCCTACACAACGCGCAGTTGCTTGGCATGCTGCTGTCGCTAGGTGATTGTTTTGTTTGTTTGTTTTTGAATTTGACACAAAGCTACACAAGGACTATATTCGCTAGCCGTCCCTAATATAGCAGTGCAAGACTAGAGGGAAGGCAGCTAGTCATCATCACCCACTGCCAACTCTTGGGCTACTCTTTTACCAACAAATAGTGGAATTGACCTTCGCTTTATAATGCCCCCACGGCTAAAAGGGCGAGCATGTTTGGTGCGACCGGAATTCGAGCCCGCGACCCTCATATTACGAGTCGAGTGTCTTAACTACCTGGCCATACCGTGCCAACCTGATTATGTAGTTCATTCTTTCTGATAGTAATACTTTATTATTGTATAGAGTAGAGTCCAAGTGGTATATTTTTAACGATGTTACTTACGTATAATATCGTCAAATTGATACAGAGTTTGACTTCGTTTTCTGTAAAGGGTACGTTTAAAGTGGAAAAATGTTTGACATTTGTATCCGCGAAGGATGTATCCAAAGTAGCACACCTTTTGACATTGTTGTAAGTGTAAGAAATAGCTTACGTAACACATAATTTCGCTTAGTTAGTTGTATAGAATACATCCACAAATAATACGCAGTTTGACATCATTATCTGTGTATAATATATTCAAAGAAGCACACAGTTTGGCATCATTATCTGTGTATGATATATCCCAAGAAACACACAGTTTAACATCAGTATCAGTGTATGATATATTTCAAGAAGCAGACAGCTTGATATCATTATCTGTGTATAATATGTTCCAAGAAGTACATAGTTTGACATCATTATCAATGTATGATATATCCCAAGAAGCACACAATTTGACATCATTATCTGTGTATGATATATTCCAAGAAGCACACAGTTTGACATCATTATCTGTGTATGATATATCCCAAGAAGCACACAGTTTGACATCATTATCTGTGTATGATATGTCCCAAGAAGTACACAGCTTGACATCATTATCAGTGTATGATATATCCCAAGAAGCACACAGTTTGATATTATTACCTGTGTATGATATATTCCAAGAAGCACACAGAATAACATCATTATCTGAGTATGATATATCCCAAGAAACACACAGTTTGACATCATTATCAGTGTATGATATATCCCAAGAAGCACACAGTTTGATATTATTACCTGTGTATGATATATTCCAAGAAGCACACAGAATGACATCATTATCTGTGTATGATATATTCCAAGAAGCACACAGTTTGATATTATTATCCTGTGTATGATATATTCCAAAAAGCACACAGTTTGATATTATTACCTGTGTATGATATATTCCAAGAAGCACACAGTTTGACATCATTATCTGTGTATGATATATCCCAAGAAGTACACAGTTTAACATCATTATCAGTGTATGATATATTCCAAGAAGCACACAGTTTGATATTATTACCTGTGTATGATATATTCCAAGAAGTACACAGTTTGACATCATTATCAGTGTATGATATATCCCAAGAAGCACACAGTTTGATATTATTACCTGTGTATGATATATTCCAAGAAGCACACAGTTTGACATCATTATCAATGTATGATATATCCCAAGAAGCACACAATTTGACATCATTATCTGTGTATGATATATTCCAAGAAGCACACAGTTTGACATCATTATCTGTGTATGATATATTCCAAGAAGCACACAGATTGACATCATTATCTATGTATGATATATTCCAAGAAGCACACAGATTGACATCATTACCTGTGTATGATATATTCCAAGAAGCACACAATTTGACATCATTATCTGTGTATGATATATCCCAAGAAGCACACAGTTTAACATCATTATCTGTGTATGATATATCCCAAGAAGTACACAGTTTGATATTATTACCTGTGTATGATATATTCCAAGAAGCACATAGATTGACATCATTATCTGTGTATGATATATTCCAAGAAGCACACAATTTGACATCATTATCTGTGTATGATATATCCCAAGAAGCACACAGTTTGACATCATTATCTGTGTATGATATATCCCAAGAAGTACACAGTTTGATATTATTACCTGTGTATGATATATTCCAAGAAGCACACAGTTTGACATCATTATCTGTGTATGATATATCCCAAGAAGCACACAATTTGACATCATTATCTGTGTATGATATATTCCAAGAAGCACACAGTTTGACATCATTATTTGTGTATGATATATTCCAAGAAGCACACAGATTGACATCATTATCTGTGTATGATATATTCCAAGAAGCACACAGATTGACATCATTATCTGTGTATGATATATTCCAAGAAGCACACAATTTGACATCATTATCTGTGTATGATATATCCCAAGAAGCACATAGTTTGACATCGTTATCTGTGTATAATATATCCCAAGAAGTACACAGTTTGACATCATTAGCAGTGTATGATATATCCCAAGAAGCACACAGTTTGATATTATTACCTGTGTATGATATATTCCAAGAAGCACACAGTTTGACATCATTATCTGTGTATGATATATCCCAAGAAACACACAGTTTGACATCATTATCAGTGTATGATATATTCCAAGAAGCACACAGTTTGATATTATTACCTGTGTATGATGTATTCCAAGAAGCACACAGTTTGATATTATTACCTGTGTATGATATATTCCAAGAAGCACACAGTTTGACATCATTATCTGTGTATGATATATCCCAAGAAGTGCACAGTTTGACATCATTATCAGTGTATGATATATTCCAAGAAGCACACAGTTTGATATTATTACCTGTGTATGATATATCCCAAGAAGCACACAGTTTGATATTATTACCTGTGTATGATATATTCCAAGAAGCACACAGAATGACATCATTATCTGTGTATGATATATCCCAAGAAACACACAGTTTGACATCATTATCAGTGTATGATATATCCCAAGAAGCACACAGTTTGATATTATTACCTGTGTATGATATATTCCAAGAAGCACACAGTTTGATATATTACCTGTGTATGATATATTCCAAGAAGCACACAGTTTGACATCATTATCTGTGTATGATATATCCCAAGAAGTGCACAGTTTGACATCATTATCAGTGTATGATATATTCCAAGAAGTACACAGTTTGACATCATTATCAGTGTATGATATATCCCAAGAAGCACACAGTTTGATATTATTACCTGTGTATGATATATTCCAAGAAGCACACAGTTTGATATTATTACCTGTGTATGATATATTCCAAGAAGCACACAGTTTGACATCATTATCTGTGTATGATATATCCCAAGAAGTGCACAGTTTGACATCATTATCAGTGTATGATATATTCCAAGAAGTACACAGTTTGACATCATTATCAGTGTATGATATATCCCAAGAAGCACACAGTTTGATATTATTACCTGTGTATGATATATTCCAAGAAGCACACAGATTGACATCATTATCTGTATGTAGTGACGATGATGAGACCAAATATGTAGGATAATAGGTTTTTTTAATCTACTAGTGACAAAGTATTATTTTCAGTTGTAATCAAGGTGCCTTGTTTGGAAATCAATATGAGTGAATGTCACTTAATAAAAGGAATAGCGTTACTCAGGAGAGTTTTTTGTTTTGTTTGTTTTTGAATTTCGCGCAAAGCTACTCGAGGGCTGTCTGCGCTAGCCGTCCCTAATTTAGCAGTGCAAGACTAGAGGAATTCCAACTTGTCCTCACCACCCACCGCCAAGTCTTTAGCTACTCTTTTACCAACGAATAGTGAAATTGACCGTAACTTTATAACGTCCCCACGGCTGAAAGGGCGAGCATGTTTGGCGCGATGGGGATGCGAACCCGCGACTCTCAGATTACGAGTCGAACGCCTTAACACACCTGGCCATGCCGGGCCCCACTACTCAGGAGAGAAACAAAGTCAAAAAGTAATGTGAAATTATTCCGATATACCAAAGATATCATCCGTGAAACGATACCAAAATGTGGCTATATCGTAGGTTCCAAATTTCCTTTAAGAGCGTATTCTCCTATACTCTACCAAGTGCATGAAAAATATCAGTTAAAACATGCGGCTACGTTATTGCTTTAGCAAGTTCAGAATTTTTACACAGAGTTCCACAAGGGCTAGCTGTGCTTAGCCGTGCCTAATTTTGAACTGATAGACTGGAAAGAAAACAGCTGGTAAAAAACACCCACCGTCAATAATGATCTAATTGGATAGCCCGATCTGGCAATCAATCTACAACGCATACGACCCAAAACTACAGAGCTTGTTTTTGCCCCTGTCCGATTCAACGTCTGAACCCACTACATCCTAAGTCACACGTAACCTTGTCCATATAAACATCGGGAGCTATTTTAGTTCTCCTTCGAGCTGCAATCGGTTGTCAAGGGTAATACAAAGTTTTTTCAATGGAAGAAAGATATACATTGAGAGACGAAAACATCGAATATTTTTTATTTCTCTAATACGTTCCTTATAACTTGTCTACTCTTATTGAAAAGAATGGAAAGATGTATACAAACTACATCCATGGTCAAACAAGGGAGCGTTGGAGTACTTAATGAGCGTTTTTTTTCAAATCTTCAAATAAGTTCATTAATGCTATGAGGATGTACTAAAACTTCATTAAAAACTAGAAGGTGTATCACTATCTTTTTTTTCCAATTAATCAGGATAAAGAAGTTAGAAAAAAGTTTCTTTTTCAAACAGTTTAGTTTTTTCTTTAGGTATTCACCTAATTTAGAAACTTTTGAGAGTGACGGTTTTAAGTAGCTACGGGATGGTTTTAATATATTATTCTTTAATTTTTTGTGTGTGTTGAACTCAGGTTTTCTAGAAAGGGTCGCTGTTATGACTTTCACAAGAAATATTGTGGAGCACTAGCTGAAGTACCCGTGCCATAGAGAAAAGTTATGAAAATTCATCATTAATGAAAGGTTATCTTAGGACATGAAAAGTTGTTTCCTTTATATATACAAGTTAAAAAATGCTCATAAAAACAGCAAAACAAAATGTGAAACCATAAATATACGTGTATCTCCTTATGTACCCAACAAACCTTCACGGCAAATTTGGTGAAGATCCAACAACAGGGGCAAAATAGTGGTAAAAGGAAAACACGAAAAAAAAACACTTATAAAAACCGCAAAATACAAAATTAAAAATTTGTGTGTATGGACCAAATGAACCTCCATACCAATTTTGGTGAAGATCCATCCACACACTGCGAAGTATTTACATGGACATACAAAAGATAGTACTATTATATTTATATAGATAGCGCTAGTAAATTAGATCCGCTGTGATGTATTCATGATGTCATATCTACACCTTGAGAAAGGAGAAAAATAAAGTTTTTCGTGACGGCAAACGGAGGCGAAACGGGAAAATAATGACATTTATTGCAAATCTCCTTGCACACTGGATAACAAAATAACGAAGTTAAAGGTTGCACATTGCGTAATAAAGAGGTTTTTGCAGTATCATATATGGAAGACTTCCATTATAGTATGATGGTATCACTTCTTTATATATATGTCAGAATTGTCATTACAACAAAATCTTTACTTTTTGTGGCTTTTAAAATATCACTACCTTAGAGGTCTTTTATAATAAACCACTAACTTTTTATTGTACGGCTTTAACATAGTAATCCATAGTTATAAATTTCTTTTTAAATTTCTCTTCCGTGGGTTCTACGAATTTATTTATTTGTTTTTGCTGAATTTTGCGCAAAGCTATCTGCGCTAGCCGTCTCTAATTTTAAAGTGTTAGACTAAAAGGAAAGCACTTAATCAACACCACCAGCCGCCAACATTTGAGCTACTCTAATCGAATAGTGAGACTGGTTTAATCATTATAATAGCCCGACAGGTGAAATGGTATGTTTGTGACAGGTTTCGATTCCATGAATCTCATATTGTGAGTCCAGCTTTTCATCAGGTGACTCAAATAATACAGAGTAGGATCAAATACACAGTTGGAGTACATTATGTTCAAACTATTGTGGAGACTCACTTCAATGTTATAGTCCCTGAATGATATCCACATTTCATCTGGTTTTCCAACGTCCATTTCAACAGTCCAATCGCACAGCAGTACATAAGCTTGCATCCGGCAATTTCGATTTAACAGGAACGGAATGCCTTTCTATAGAATCGCTTCTTTCATTCATTACCTGCTTGAATCATACGACAGTTAATGTGGAAGCAACTTTTATACATGACTTGTATAGCTATTCCACACCAAGCTGTTTTTATTTTAATGTGTTCCGTTGAATAGGAAACATAGACGACTTTTGCTGCAAAGCTTTGTGTTTGTGGTTTCTAATCCACCACAAGATGACACACATTTTTAACAATGTCTGAGGCACTACTTGTTGCAGTTATCTTTCTGATTGATCATCATGTCTCACGCTAGCCCATTGTTTCAATATCAAGGGACATCCCTATCTCGAAAATTCTAAATCACCGAACTAAATACACCTTTATGATTTGAGTGTGCAAACAGTTATCGTCGGAAAAGGGGCTTCTCTACCTACCAAATCCCAAACAATGTGAAAATTAATTTAAACAAATGCCTTTTTGCTGCGACTTTATAACGGATGTAGTTGTCACGTGACTTACTGCTTACATATTCAAAATCGTTTTACCATAACTAATTCAACCCTCAATAACTAGGGTTATCTTCAGTATTTACAGCAATAGTATTAATATTCTCATGCTCTTTATATTTCGATAAGTCTTGGAAAAATATGTTTCTGATGAAGATAACTTTATGAGCATGAAGCACCCACAGTGATGAGTTAACACATCTAACACTACCATTTTTGAAAATTAGTACTTATAATAGCAAAATTCTTACCCCTAATTAATTACATTTGTAGAGCCATATGGCAAAGTAACACTTTGGTAGAAGTTCCCAAGTTTTCTCAGAACAAGACCCCTCCAGAACATTCCAATCACAACCTCAGACCCCACCCAATGGATCGATAGATATTATATTAAACTTTCTTGTAATTTCCAATTTTGGTTGCTTAATTTCGACCACTTATATGTTCTTAGCATGCTTATTGTAGTGCAGGTATCTGCTATTTTTTTATTTTTCATTTCAACTAATTTATTAATAATGAGGCTAGTGTGTTAATATGAATTTTATTTATTCCACATGTTATTTAGTATGAACAATTCGTTTTAACTTTATCTCACCGATTTATTTCTCATTATAGTTTATACGTAGAGTCTTTCATTTTAATTTTTGTAACGCTTTTTCCCTCCTGGTATGTTGTATGATATTACGTCATACCACACAACTATATGTTACAGTTGTTTTGTTTCCATGTGGGTGTTTTTGTTGTTGCTGCCTAATATTTGAGTAAAACAATTCGAGGGTTATCTGTATTAGCTGTCCCTAGAAGGAAGGCAGCTAGTAACCACCAACAACTCTTTATCTACGAACACCGGGAATAAGAGTACTTTCTAATGCCTTAACGGCTAAAAAGCGAAGATGTTTGGTTATGGATTTCAATCCTGTGACCCGAAGACTAAGTTGAGCACCCTCATCACCAGGTTATCTCTGATATTGATATATCTTATTGTAGGTTCTCTTCTCATGTAGATATAGTTTTGTTCTAGAATGCAAGTTTATATCATGCCATTCGAATTGTATATACTCCATTTATATACATTGAACCATACAGTTTAGTTTGTTTTGAATTTCACCCAAAGGTACACGAGGTCTATGTGCGATATCTGTCTCCAATTTAAAAATGTAAGACTAGGTGGAAGGCTGCTAAACATCACCACCCATAGCAACTCTTCTGCGAACGGTTTTTATGATAATTTTGAATTACCAGTTTGCAATAAAACATCTGGCGTCTGAATCATGATAAACAGATACATCGTATAATACAGGGTGTTCGTAAGTCACTGTGCACTTACATATATATTAACAGACAAAACTGCAGTGACTTTCCGAACACCCTGTATCACTACGAAATGACTGCTGACATTGTTACGCAAAGAAAAAAAATTCCAATACTCTATGTAACAGTCAAATTCATATGTTTTGGACGTATTTAACTGAAAGTGGTGATGTATGAATACTGAAAAGAAACTTTGATTTGAATTTCGCGCAAAGCTACACTAGGGATATCTGCGCTAATCACACCTAATTTATCAGTAAAATACAAGAGGGAATGCAGTTTGTCATCACCGTCCACCGCTAACTCTTGAGCTACTCTTTACCCAAAGAATAGTGGGATCCACCGCACTTATGACGTCCCGACAGCAGAAAAGGCAAGCATATTTGATGGGCAGGGGATTCGAACCTGCAACTCTCAGATTGCAACTCAATCGCCCTGAACAAACTGACTATGTCCGGGCCCGGTGGAAAGTGGAATCGCGGTGAGAAAATTGTGCGCTCTGAATACACAAGCTTTAACAACAAACCCAAAATATTTTATTATACAATAACATTACTGAAGTAAACTGTACTAAACCATTTAGTGTTATCTTTCCTTACTTCCCAAAGTTGTGTCTTATCATTAAGCGTTTCAAATGTTACGCTGAGAAAGACAATCTACTTGTCATTTTCTTTATTAAAATTAAGATTATGCAATGGGAATATTTATTATAGGACTTCTAGAGGTACACACTAAATGTTACTTACTAATCAGTTTCACTTTGACTACTACCAATATTTACAGAGGCACATTCTGATAGTTTCTTCTTAAAATGAAGTGAAAATTAAGTCTAAAATTATGAATAGATTTAACTAGTACATTTAATTTGTTATGTCTTATCTTAAAATATAAAATAAATAGTTCATACCAACTTTTATATTTCACTGGTTATAATTTTACATATTACAGATTTATACAAAGTTATTGTTTGTTAATATAGTTTTTAAAATATACGTCACATTTTAGTTTACCTATAATTTATAAAACGTATTATACCGGAAATAAAATGACTTTAAACGCTTCTATACGAGATATCGTCAGGGGCCTACAACTAGTTTTCCATTTCACGAGTTAGACAGACAAGGCCTTGAATAACTGAGGGAGTCATTAATGCCAAAAACAGTGATTTTCAAATTAAGCATATCAGGTAAAACTATCTGAGACACGTGTCCTCGTTATTTTTGGCTAAAACATATTCTCTTTAACTGAAATATATAACTATTTTAGCCAAAAAAAAAAACAACTAAAGCTTTTTTAGTTTACTTCCAAATTGAAACACTGAAATGTTTGTTGGTATACCACATCAAACTAAGCCAAACATAATATACGCGGAAATCATGGTCTGTGACGTAACGTTATATCCATGTCCATATGTTGTTAATTGTCAATCTACAAGGTTGAATTTTGTATTTCTAAACAACTCCAATTTACGACTTAATACAGAAACTTAGTCGAGACCTTTTTATAGTGTACGTTTTTAAACGGAATTTATATATGTAAGAGTAATGGAAACCTTAAATTTATCGTAACAAAAAACGAGTAACTCATTAATTTTATCATACGGCGCATATTTTAGTTCATTCAAATTACTACCCAGTTTATACGATGTGTGCAGATAAAAAGGAAATCCAAATTCGTAAAATATATTCGGATTTATTTAGTTAGATTACAACGTGGTGACGTGAATAGTCGTAGTTCTGAGTTACTTCCAATTTCTTTAGTGAGTGGAATCTAAAATGTTTTAATAAAGATGTAAATTAGTCAGTTTTGTTGTTGCTACAAGTTATTTTTGAAATACAAAAACTGAATTCAAATTTTAATTCCTGTATAAATGAAAGAGTAAGCACCCTAACTGTTACTCTACTTCAAGCAAATTTTTATGAAACGCAACACAGTATTAAAATAAAAAGTAGAATTACACTACAACATATTACAAACTGTCACTTTAACTAAAAATCTATATTTGCTGCAAAATCTTCTTGAGAAGCGAAAGGTTTGTCAAACAACAAAGAAATTAATTACACGAATAATCATTAAGTTTATAATTTGTAGTTTCTAACCACATTTATGACGTCTTCCACTCAGGGTTCATTGTATTTGTTATTTTTGGCACATCGCAAAAATTTTAATATGAAACACAGCTGGATCAGTAAGACTTATGCAAAATGAGAAGTTAAAAGCCTCAATTTGTAGTTTTGTTAGGCGAATTCTATGAACATTATCAACTGTTTAAAGATTAAATGGAGCGTATAACCTCATTACGCACAACTATGGTTATGTTCCTTTCTTCACCGCCAGTTAGGAACCCTATGGTAACATACGATATACTGACAAGTTAGCCAGTTTTGCTGTAAATGTTATATATCTTTTGCTAACCTGTTTTTGAGTTAAAGTCGAGTAAGTATGGTTAAAAAACTAATTATGCATTACAAAGGATAGTTTTTAGTTTCATTCGTACGTGCCTTCTTTAATGTTTAAAAGAAGCAAAACAGAATCTTTATTCCATACTTAAACACATTGGACCTTGACGTTTCCGAGTATAAATAACAATAAATAGAAGTTTACGGATGCTTGTAAGTTAATGAACCAAAAATAGAAAGCTTCTGTATTTGTAATATCAGCCTATATGTTCCGTTACAGTTATGTATATTTACACACGCTCTATGAACGTGACTTTTCAGGGTTTTAACATCCATTATTCAATTTCAGTAACTAATTATACACGACTCATCCTGAAAACTGTGCGCTGAACAAATCTTGTTTATACCAATACAGAAAAGAAACAAATATTAGTGGAAAAACAAAATATACTGATTCAATACAAAGCGCCATCTCGTGAGCATATTTGTAAAGTAATGACATTAAGATAACTGATTGTTTTAATTTTTGTGTACACTTCCTTAAAAGAAATGCAATTACAAAAATACTGTAATACTTATTAAATAAAACCAAAACACTCTTTATGAAAAAAATCTTAAGCTACACTGATACAAGAGTTTTTGTCGTTTAAAATTTATCAATGTTGTCTAGTTGAACTACACCCGTCTTACCGATAGGTGCCGTAGTGATCAGTGTTAAGTGTTTTGTTTTTTTTATTTACTTCACAGTTATCGATTGGAACACAATACATAATTGTGTAAAGGTTATCGATAACACAAAACATTTCCACTTGTATTAAGAACAGTGGTATAATAGAATAACTGGATCAACCAGCAGTTTGACAAATTCCATTAATCATAATAACTACATTTTAATGCTGTGGGTTCTCATGAGGTAAATCTCAAATATCTAATATACGTGGGACCCACTCAAAAGCGTGGCTGAGGAAAAGGATATTCACATAGTATTTGATAAATGACTTGATAAATTATAATAAAGCTCAGAATTATAAGGTGTATCTATGAGCACTGTCAAAAGATGTGTTTATCTACAAACAAACCAATAGTTAAAAGCCTTAGGTGTAGTCTTGGTATCCTTATTCTAACGTATTGATTTATAACAAAAATTTGATAGGATACTACCATGAAAAACATACATTATATAGAAGGTTAAGATTTTTTATTTAGTTGAAAAAATAGGGGTATGAGGTGAATCTACTGACCAAATTATCTGAGCTGTAACTAAAAGGCAATGGTACACGATGACCCAAGATTAAAATTTGGAAAAGACAAGCTAGGTTACAGGCAGGGTATTTTTTTTTTTTTTAATAACCGATAAGTGGCTTATAGAATGAGATGTCTGTGGCAGTTTAGGTTGATGTTCTATATCGAAATTATGAGAACCAGCGACTTCCTAAATACATAAAGAATGGCAATTAATATTATTGCTATTGTTTGGGCTAACAAAATACTGGAATTAAATTATGCACGATTTCATTACATGTTGAGATTGAAACTTTCAATATGATTGACACCTTATACATACATTTGAACTAAACTGCCAAATAAGAACCCTCTAGGAAAAAGGGAAAGATCCAGTCCTAATTTTAGACAACTGACAAAAGAGAAAGCAGCTAGCAACATACACTGCTACACCAGGGGTTTAACTCTGAACAGAATAACGTAGCTGTCATTTTCATAACTCATGCAGAGTTGAAAGCCAGAAGCAATTTCAATAGCATTATTTCTTAAAACATCAATCTAACATGCTGACAACTAGAAGTCTAACAAGCACTAGGCATTCTAGAAGTTAACAAAGTTCCTTGATTTATACACAATTCACATTTTAATGGAGTTATCTATATTCCTTAGCCCATACTTAATTCACATTGTAATGGTGTTAGCTTTATTCCTTACAATAGTACACACATTCACTTTGTACTATCCACTGTGTGTGTTAATTGTATGAATTTAGTTTTCTTTTGGATGACAGACCCCCTATCAGAGTCTAACTTTTTTGTGCATTTCTAAACAAGTTTTTAAGCTTAGGATGTCAGGATTTTTAAATTAAACCTTCTAAAACTTATTAACTTTTATCAAAAATACAAACATTCAAAAAGTAAAGAAAAATTTTTCATTCTACAAACTAATTCAATAAAATTTTAAAACACAATACTTCTTTTTCAGCTAACTCTTAGCAAAGAAATCTTTTGTTATTAAGCCATATGATTTGTTTATCACCAATGTAAGTGTAATACTTGTTATGGCATGTAGTAGAAAATATACTTCCCACAGAACAAAAAATATCTTCTACATTAAAATCCTCAAAATAATTATAAATTGGACCTAATAGATTTTACTGAATTTCAATTAAGTTTTTATGGGAAGTTTAATTCATATCACACACAATTTCAGAATTTTTCAAATTTATTTATAAAACATTTCCCGCTACAGATTATTTACTCTTGCACAACTCATAAGAAACCACCATTTTATCAAATTCTATTAAACCATCAGACTGAAACAGTTACAAAACAGAAGTGGAATAAAGCAAATACACTATCCGAGCCTAACTTTAGCAAGGATAATACATAGCTGGGAAAATAAGTTTTGAATGAGTTATTTTTTATTTCACACAGTGCAAGTTGAAAGTTGGCTAAAGTGAGACAAAAATGCTATATGAAATTACAAATAGAATAAGATACCTTAATGAGTGAATAATGAAACAATATAATAAAATTTATTAACTAATTCACTGATATTGTTGACTACCAAATGGTCCTGATTGTGAAAGTTGTGAAGGATCCTCCATCTGAGGGTTAACTGAAAAATAAAATTAGAAATTAAGAAATTCTGATCTATTCTTCTATGAGATTAGACAAACTGAAATTTAATTCATCTGTTTGAAAAATATCTAAATTATCTAATTTTCATTTCATAGTTAACTGTATTCTCAGAATTTTGATCACTTCTATCTCATAGGGTTCTGAACATTACAAGCAAGAAAAGTTTTAAAAACTATTCTCAGCACATTATTTATTTGATGAATTTTATGCAAAGTTATCCAAGAGAAATCTTTCCTAGAGGTAATAGACTGATAGGAAAGCAGTTGGTCATTAGCCTACACTGCTAACTATTAAGCTACTTTAATTGAATAGACTGAAAATCACATTATAAGGCCTCCAACAGTTAAAAAAGTGAGTATGTAAGTGATAAGATTTGAACCCAAAACCCAGAAGACTGCAAGTCTAGCACCCTAACTACTAAGCCCTCAGAACATTGATTAAAGACTGAAAAATGTTACACCACATGAATAATTAATTTTCAGATATACTGTTTCTTGAATGTACAAGACTTTCATGAATTATTGGTCATTTGGAGATTCTTTTTCAACTACACTAAGTATCTTAAAATACTCAAGACTAAAATTGTCCTTCTACATTAATCCTGTAAAAATTCCAACAAAAACCATGATCCTTGGTTTTAAACAATATTAAATTGCAAATTAAATTTTCATTCTGATCACATTAGAATTTTATATACACACACACCTTTTCTCTTACACAATCAAATACTACACAAGTTCTGATGCAGACAGGTCTTCAACATATTTTGTCATTGAAAAAACTGCAAATGTAACTATAGAATGATGGAGCAGCCTGCACATTCTACACACAGTTTTCTTTATAGTAAACTGTTGGATGTTTTAATAACTCTTGTTGTGACATTTATGTGATAAGACTAAGGATGTACCTAAAGTACTCAACACTATTACAGAATGAAGACAGATAAAACATCAAAAATAAAATGAATCCAATTATGATAAAAAACAGATATAACAAACAAAACACATGTCTAAAACATCTCACTGTAACTTGTTAGAATACAAATATGTAACAAGATAACCATGTCTAAAGCATTCTGTTGTAACTCTCACAATAATGTCATAACAAAATATACTTCCATCCATACAAGTTCATTTGCTTGTTTCTTCTGTGTAAAGTTACACAAGAGCAATACTCACTAGCCATCCCTAGTTAGTGAAAGAATGGAGGAAAGGCAGATAGGTATCCCTACCCACAAGCAAATCTTGGGTTACTACTTTATCAATAAATAATGGAATTGACCATTGCACTATATTACTAAAACAATCATTCTTTATCAATAATGTTAATTGTTAAAATTTGTAAAGCTGATCAAGTATATACATCATACAAAAACAAGGTTTATAGATCTTAATATGATGACAGATACATTTTATAGCAATACTCACTAGGTTTAAACTGCTCAGCAGAATATCTGGTAAACAGAATTCCAACACCTTCAATCAAAGCCAATAAAACACCACCTACATATACAGAAAACAGACCACCTTCCAAACAAATTACAAACACAAACATAAATATTTCAAAGTTCATATACAAAACTTTTACTACAAGTTTTATCAAGATTTCCAATGCATGTACTTGAATACATAAAATGAAATCATGAATGTATAAGTGTATAAAATACAATTACACAAGTTTACAATTTTAGAGACCTAAATTTATTCAACACGAGATTATTTTAAAGCCAAAAATTTAGGAAAAGCAATGAAAATATTTTTGACCACATTTGAATTATAAAGTAGCACACAAATACTAGATAAGTATTTAGACATATGTGTACAACACAAGTATACTACTGGAAAAGGCAGTTTCAACTTTTTTTTAATGATTTGCTATAAAATGTTGCTCTACACCAATATTCTCTTAGAGGTTACAGTTTTCCAGCAGCTGTTGAAATTTTCTGATAAAGAATCGCACTTCCTATTCAATAGAATTATTTACAATCAACCAACTGTGCTGCAATGGACTCAACACTAACATCTCTTTCCAACCTATTTTCATGTTTCATAAAGAACAATTGTTGAATGATTGTGCTGACAGCTTTAGACAGATATATTAATAACAAGTACGTGGAAGACACTTTTTATCCTCAATGACCTGAACACATTAACCACTGTCCAGAATATTTCAACAGTCAACATCATAGTATCAACTGTACTGCTGAACATCAAAAGGATCATATGTTTGCATTTCTGGACACATTCAAAAGATACATAAAAATGAAGGTAAATTTAAATGTGTAATCATATATAAAAAAAATCTTACAGGTTTATACATTGACTTTACCACTTTCAATCCATTGTTTGAAAAATAAAAATTAGTTAAGGTCTTAGTTCATCATACATACAAAGTCACTAACACAAATATTTACATTACACTATGTAACACAAATTCTGTTCCTGGATGGTATGTGTTATTTCTTAATTGCTTATGTTGTAAAAGTACAGAAAATAGCCATTACTCCCTTCAAACTTTGCTTTTGTGACCAGGATAATGAAATTTAGAAATTAACCTATTTTCTATGTAAAAACAGGCAAATTTGCCCATTTACATAAGGTTTGAATAAAACAACATATGATTCAAGATTTACATGCATTTATACTAATGTTATACAAAAATGAACAAAAATGTTTAGATTTCCAACTGTAATGTAAGTCACTTTCATGTATCAGCCACCAAATATAGTCTACCATCATATTTTTGTTGTACACTCAAGTCACAAAAGTAAAGTATGAAGAGAAAAATAGGTCTTTTCCATTTACTTTAAGCATAAGCAATTGGGAAATAATACTTTCTGCCCAGGAACAAGGAAGTAAAAATTTTGTTACATAATGTAATGGGCTAGATAATATGTGATGTTCGTAAATAAGCATCTATGCACAAGTTTTTCAATAAAACCTACCCACAAATAAATCTACAAATGATTTTTTTTAATCAGAATGTTGATTTAAGTACAGAATATCTTTGTTCTATCATATAATGTTTTCTACAAATTTAAATATTCTAGATGGTATTGTAGACATATTAGACCTACAATGAGATGGATGAAAATGCATGCAAGAGAACATGTAAATTTAAGCACAAACAAGTTTAGTATTAAAGGTCACATTATCCAATATAGTAGGTAATAAACAAATCAATATTCAAGATTATAGCAAAATGAATTGATGAGAAAAATTCATATTAAAGATATACTAGTAATTCATATATTAAGACCTGAACTGAATAAACCTAATTCATCAATTGATTTACTGATGAAAATTTAATTGCGTCTTCTTTTTGAATTAATAAAACAATTATTAGTTTATTAAATGGATTTAGGACTAATGTAAATATTGTCAGCTTGTCAAATTTTAAGATACCATTGAATTTATGATGAAAACTATTGTTAACTGAGGAAAAAATGTAGCTAATTAAACTTATTACTTGATTGGTCTTTAGTATTAATCCAAGTAATAACTTTCTTTGATCAAAAGTTAACTCTTTCAACCCAAGTATCCTTTACTATACATGGCAGAAAGATTTAATGTCTTACTTTTAAAATGTTAAACTTTTTGTTTACATTATATCAATTAGTACAACATAAAATCTTAGGTAACAATCTATATTTTCATAAAATATAGCTCTTTAGTTCATAATTCTACAAGTAAATATTTAAAATAACCTAAATTTTCCCTATAATGACATGACATTTTCTTTAAGCATCTTCTTGGCTTTTTCTACCACCCCTCGAAAGAGTAAGAAATTAAATGTAAATTACTCATCACAGCATATTTATTACTCAAACAAATGATAATTTTTATAGCCTTTACTTCTGTTTGGTTACAAAGCTATCAATAGAAAATAAAACCTTTCCCGCCACATCCTCTCAGGATATATTCATAGTTCTCTCTTATGTTTAATTACACATTGACTATAACAAATAAAAAATAAATATTTTCATCTATCAAAAGATACAACACTGAACATACAAGTCACTTTCACTCAGAGTAACACAACACTGTTCTGAACATACAAGTCACTTTCACTCAGAGTACAATCAATGTTCCACTGAGACTCTTAATGACTACCTTGGATAAATTTGTAATGACTCTTGCTGCATAGTTAGAAAGACAGAAGAACTGTGAGAGATAGAGGAAATTGTCTACTCTTTGCATGTTATTAGTCTCTGTTCTTTGTTGCATTATTTAATTAAAGTTATGCATTACTGCCATTAGTATAAAAAAGTAAGCTTATACATCCTCAAAAATTGACTGAAAGAAAAAAGATTAAGTTAACTACTTTATTTCTTGTTTTTTTTCATGTTTATTCTTTACTCATTATCATAAACTTATCTAAAATGTATAAATAGGGATCTTTTTTAGTTAGGTAAAATAAATAAAAAATGTTTCATCATGCAAGTACTAGAGCAACACCTTGGTAATATAATTCAACAACTTAATTATAAATAGATGCATACTGTAATGAGCTTAAAGTTATTTATAATAAACAAATAGTTTCATGTCACAATATGAAGTCATTCTAGAATGAATAAAGGGTAATTTAGATATATTTTGATTTCTTTTTTGGTGGTTATGAAGTTGGTTAAACTGACTGATCCAGTTTTGAGTCAGGATAAAGAAGAAAAAAATTCACTGAAAAAAAAGTTTGAAACGTATTTAGAAGGTTTTAGGTATTACACAAAAGAAATCAGATTTTTCAGATGAGAAAAAGTACTCTTAATCTTATATTAAAATTACTTTGCACACATACTATTCAAAACACTCAATACATTAAGGGACAAATCTATTTTAGTTTATTAAAAATACTTCACTAAAAATACATTTTTTTCAATGTGAAAGACTTATGTTAACTGAAAGACTGCCAAGTTTTGTGAATGTATACACATCATAATAAAACTTAAGTATTAAATCTCTAAAGACTTTAAACAAGTACAAAGTGGTCATGTGATCTGTAAAGTGACTGAACCTGTGTTGAAAGAATTAAAAAAAAACCTACCAATGACAGCTGATCCAACCATTGCCCCAGCTCCATCTGGAAAAAAAAAGGAAAACTACCTTTTCAAAATAAAAGTAATACACACAGCATTACTGAAGAAATCTGTGTATAATAAAAAACATCTTCAGCATGAATCATAGATACAATGGTGAAATATTTTATTACAAATAAAACGACAGGACACATTCATGAAAAACTCGTTGAAAACTGTGCAAAGAATAAAACCTATACCATCAATGCTAATTTAACAGCATCTTCCTTTTGTATTCATAATTTACATTACTATGGAAGTAAAATGTATATTATTTCCGTATATTTTACTTAAAATTGATTTTACACTTTAGGCCTAACTTTTGTAATAAGATAACAATGAACTAAACACCAACAACATAAACATTGACCTATTGCCCACACTTATTTTTAAAAACACATTGGTACTTTAGTCATTAAGAAGCAAATATCATAAAAACTTAGTAAATGAAGAAGATATAATCAATGTTTTAGTACCATTACAGACAAAATAAATAGAAGATTTGAAGTTCTGATCAAATTACATGTTATAACCATATAGTTGTATAATAATTCAATATCAATGTATTTTAGAAACCTTGGTTTACTTTTTTAAATTTATAACATGTACAAGACTAGATGGTTACTACAAAGAAACAAACTTCGAACAGCAAGGATAGCTCCTGTCAGTGCCCCACTGGTTATAGAATTCCATGGGTCTTCTTTCTTCCTTATATGAACCAATGAACAATCAATAGTAGAGAACAGACCACCCCAAACAGCAAAGTTTCCTATGCATTAAAATACATTAAGTCTGATGTTTCTAAGTTATTATGTAGCAAAAACACCTTGATATTTGATATCAAATGCAAACAAGATATAATTAAACTTCCACATTAACAGAGATTAATCTGAATACACATTAGATGTTTTTAAAATACATTTAGAACTTCCCAGTATATAACACTTGAATATCTGTAGCATTAACATGAAATGTATTAATGCAATTTATCATATAAGGCATAAATATGATGGTATAAAATGATTTGTGTTAAAAATATAAGAGCTTCAATTCTACTGCACTTAAACCAGACATATGGAGTAAGAAGGTATAGTATTTATGCAAAATATATATTACAGGGAAGTAAGCATACCATGATACTATCTAATCTATAATTCCCAACAGTGCTCAAAATTTCACCTTTGTTCTCTAAACACACAACCTTGATATTTTTAAAGTACTAAAAAGTCCAAAAACTGAAAAAGGTACAAAACTTTTCAGTTGAATGCAGAACCAATAGTTATTGATTTAATTACATCAATATATCTGCAAAACTTCTTCAATACATGTATTACCAGTATTTGATGTAATTTGATTAGATCAATAAAGTTTCAAAATCTTCTAGTTACATATTTTATCAATATTTAGTGTGATCTGATTAGATTAATACAGCTGTAAGACCTATTTGTATATGTTTTATAAATCTTCAGTGAGGTTGCTTGATTTTATTATACACCATCTTTAATCTTCATTCACTGACAAAAATCTACCTACTACACTTCATATATTTTCCTGTAGCTTTAAATTTATCAATACCTATTAACACATTTCAAACATTTAGAAACAGATTAAATTTAAAAACAAATCTAAATTTAGGGAACTCTAACATAAAACTTACCACCAATAATGGGGGCTCTCTCCTTTACAGCTGCAAGACTGCCTAGTACTCTTCTGTTGATACCCTAGAAACAGATCAGCATTATTTCACACTTTAGTTAGGACATGGAACATACATATGAATCTTCTGTTAGCTCCTATAAACAGATCAACATTCCTCGAAAACTCACATCTCCTGCAGACCTTTAGAAACTTGCATATCATAAATCATAAATAGACAGGTGAAACAACTAGGCTATTTTAATAACATTAAAGCAATATAATTTTAACATTTTACGTAAATTTTAATATAAATCAGTAAATGTAGTTCATCCTCCAGTTCTAATATTAAACTTGTGATCCACACTATAGCAAAAATGCCTAAACTTGTACATATTATAATTAGGTTATTTTTCAGTTACTCATTTTGTTAACTAGCTCATATGTCAATCTGCAGAAACTCATTTAGAGCCAACTGATTCAATCAATCACTTGTTTACATCAGTCTTGCATCACTGATTAATCAAAATTATAATTAAATGTCACAAAGTAGTTGGTTGGTTGATTTAGTGTTTTATGGCACAAAGCAGCTAGGCTATCTGCACCAAAGGCCAAAATGAAGAATGGCAGACAGTCTGGTCTGAAAAAGCATGGCCATTCAAGGAAGGAAAACACAACCCCAGGTGGGATGCTTTGGTAATGAACAAAGTTTTGAAGCATTTAGTAAAGACAGTTACAAATGGCAGAGGTGCAAAGAAGGTTCATGAGACTCTATGTATAAGCTCTGAACTGGTGAAGTGCAGAAAGCCCCAGTGCAGAGTTGAAGTCCTTGATGATGAATAGGGTCCAGCATCTTTAAGGCTGAGGGTCTGGTAGAGCCACAACAAGTGATCCATAGTTAAGTTTCAATCGAATAAGAGCACGATATAGCTATAGCATAGAATGTCGATCCGCTTCTCAAGTGGTGAAAGAGAGGACACGGAGAACGTTTAGTGCTCTTGTACATTTGACCCGTAGCTGCTTGACGTGTGGTATAAAGGTTAGCTTACGGTCAAAGATAAGCCCCAAGAATTTAGTCTCATGGACCACAGGCAGCACAACTTCACCAATACAGAGTTCAGGATCAGGTTGAATATCCCGTTGACAACAAAAGAGCATGCAAATGGTTTTAGAGAGAGAGGGTAAAACTGTTTGCAGTGATACACTTCAGTGAACAATTGAGGGCAGTCTGTAAATGCCACTCAAGGAACCTCATGTTCGACAACTGACAGGAAATGTCAGAGGGGATGATGTCTATTAAAGTCCCCCAGGATGAAAAAGGGAGACGACAACAGTTCAAGGTCTAATTGATCATATGTCTCTTCAGGTGACAGGCAGGTAAAGACAACAAACAGTGATGGTATGACCCAAGGAAACATGGATGGCTACAGCCTCCAAGGGTGTGTAAGTGGCAAAGACAGGGTGGGCACATGCTGATCAACCAACAGTGCCAACCCTCCATCACACAGCCTGTCATTTCCGTATATAAAAAAAAACTGCTGAAAGGTGACTGTATTGGCAGGTTCCAGAAATGTTTCCTGCAAAGAAAGACAAACAGGATGGTAGAAAGAAATCAGTGTTTTGATGTCATCCAGATTAGAATGTAAACCTTGACAGTTCCATTGTATCAGAGTGGCTATTTTTATTTACATGTAGGCAAATTGGGTGGAGAACCCTTCTGTTTACAACCACATCTTTTTTCCTTACTTTCCTTATATGAGGGAGGTCTATCTACCTCCATGGATCTTGCCCTGAGTCGAATGAGTAAGTGTTTGCTGTTGGAAGGGAATTCTAGAGATTGAGGACATGAGCAAATTATTGTTTGCATCTTGGGGTGAGAGAGAAAGATGGATCCAAGAAAATGGCTGTACCTGGAACCAAAGGATGTGGATCTTGAAATTTGGTGAAATGTATATAAGGGACATAGAGGTGTTGAAGTTGATTCATCAACTTTTTTAACCATGGAGGTCAAAAAGACTTTTCATTTGTTTTGAAAACAATTCTCTTGGAGGCACAGAAAGATCTGTCTGCACTCCCAAAGTAGCTGTAGAACAAAGTGCAGCAGCATACATCCGAGATGAGGTGGTGGACAGCAATTTTCGAGCCTCAGGATAGGTAATGTTATGAATCGTTTTCAAATGCTGCACCTTTTTTTCTTCCAACCATTTAGGGCAAGAACAAAAGTAGGACGATTGAGAACCGTTGCACTTGATGCAATGAAGGTCCGTTTCACACTCATAGACATCATGGTCCTTGCCACTGCAACAAGCACACATCAAGGAACCACGACATCACACCTTCAAATGACCGAACCACTGACACTGGAAACATCAGAGAGGGTTTGGAATGTATGGTCATACTCTGCAGTTAAGATAACCTGCCTTGTTGGTGGCAGACAGACGTGGGGATGTAAATGTCAGAATGAAGACATTGGTCAGCATCATAATTCCATCAGTGCAAGTGGAGATACGCCTCACTGCAGAAACTCTGAGTGGAGAAACCAGCGAGAATCTCTGACTCTGGGATGTTCTTCAAATCCCTCTCAAAAATAACTCCTCATGATGAATTCAAAGTAGCATGATGTGTAGCCTCAATAGGTATATCCCAGATTGCCTTTGAATGCAACAGGAGTTCACTGTGTTTAGATGTGAATGATACCACCGATATGTCACCAGATCGAACCTTTTTTCACTGACTTTGGAGAGCCAGCAAATCCTTCTAGTCCCTTCTGAATGAAAAAGTGAGACAATTGCCCTAAAGGTTTGTCTGAAAGTGAGTGCAATATAAGAAAATGAGGTACAATAGGTAGTACGGATGGTGAGGATTGCTGCTAAGAATTTTCAAGACATGGTCGTTTACCTATAAACTGTTTTTTCACTATTTTAAGATTTTTAATTGCAGTACCCATAATAAAAAAAGGGAATTTTTGGTGCCCACTGACCCCACCCACCATGGAGCCCTATGAGGGGATGCACTACAATGTCAAACAAGGACACAGCAGCAACACCAGGGTTTCATGAGCATTATACCAGCATAAGATATAATGTCCACAACACCTGTTAAGAACATCCAACACTGGTACTTGGTTGACCCTACCCTGAGTAAACCAGTCGACTGACCCAAGGCGGGCCACCCCAATGCTGACCGTCTACAGGAATTCAAAGCCAAAGTGGTGTGTTAGGGTTGGACCCCTCAACCACCAGGATCCTCTCCTCCCCTTCAGCAAACATGTGGGTGGATGTTTAGATCCCAGAGGAGGTAAACTGAAAGAACAGAACCTTCCATGGGAGATCCCCTCACCACATACAGGAATCCACACCAAAGGGGCCACAAAGTAATTAACTGATCAAAACTAGTGCTTCTGATTATTCCAACACCTGAATAACTGAAATTAAAATTTAACTGACTGTCACAAACAAAATCAATGAATCAAAAGTAGGGTTTCTAACTAGCACTATTTTTATATTATTCCAACTATCCAGCAACTGAACTATTTCCATTATGATTTTTTTTTTTATTAATTCACATTTGGCTAGCTTTTTTAGTTAAGTGTCACGACTTTAAAATAATCAACTACTCAAAATTAGAGGTTGCTATTACTACCACTTTCATTTATTCCAACCATCCAAGTAATCAAAATATTGGCTTTATGTTTGTTATTAAGAACAAAATAACATAATTAGTTAACTGTGCTCTATCTACTACAGTCATTGAAGCCCAATTTTTAGCAATGTAGAGTTTTTTTACTTCAATTTTGTTCACCTTTGGGTCAACACAGCCTCATGATACATAGAACTTACATTTTAGAATGCTGCCACTAAATTTGCTAACCCTGTTTTTCCTTTTTATTTTTTGTTATAAGAAAGCTACAAAAGTTATCATCCACTACATTCATTTTAGACTGTTTACTAGAGGAAAGGCAACTAGTTGGCACAACCAAAAACAACTCTTGGATACTTTAGTATTAAGTAAAGTGCACAAGTATATATTGTTCATCACATTGTATTATTGTTTATTATTTTCCTTTTAAGAATATTTAAAAATTGTTTTACATTACATTATATTTTAATTTATAATTTGTGTAACTTCACTGTTTTCTGTTATATAAACTATAAATTTAAGTTTCTTATTGTGTATGCAATAGATTTGTAACACTTAACCACTTACTTTCCTGAATTTGTGTTCTGATGTAAGCTATCAGAAGGAGTAGAAACCAAAAAAAAAATCACAACTAGAGTGTATTTAATGATTTAAAGATATTTTGACAATCCATAATGCTAGTTCATTAGGAGGGCTGCATTGTTCAGTTGAGATGCCTTTTATGACTTTACATATTTGTTGAAATTTGGTTCTTTCTTCAAAATTAGTGTTTTTACTAGAAACACCAATTTGTTTTTAACAAAATGACTAAACATTTACTACTATTTTCACCAAATCAAACTGTATCAGCTTAGTTTAGTGAATTTGATATACAACAGCAAATGTTTCTGATGACTCAAATCCCTACTTATGGAATATTATTTTTATGCTCGCCCTATTTATATGTACATAAATATATTAGCTTACTAGTTATAATTCTAAACATTTTAAATAAAAACATTACTGTTATCGGTGATGATAAACCATTTTTACTGTTGATCAGTTTATGTGATTTACACGTGTTGAAGTACTGCACAAATGAAACAAAAATCAAAGCAAAATGTTGGTCATTAGCAACTTTCAAAGCAGAAAAATACTCAGCTTTGAAAAACATTTGTGACAAAAGTTTTTGCCAAACTGTTTTTAACAAAATATGTCAATAGCAACTATTAGATGTATCATTTGACAAGAAGAATAATTTAAAAATTACTTTCATAAAAGCCAAACTAATTGGAAGTAGGAAGATTAATATGTTAGAATAATGTGGAAGTTCCATATCTTTTGAAGGTGGTGTAATTTTTAAAAATTTGTACAAATATATATATATATATATATATATATACACACACCCTATAGCTCTCATACTGAAAATAATACACAAAACATTCATTTCTTTTTGTTTCTGCAATTTTATTTGTTAATGACCTGATTGATTTACCAATTAAAACTTCCATTAACTGCCCAGCTTTAGCCTTATTATTCCAAAAGATTAACACAGTTTGCAAACTTTACTAAATATACCCTATCAACAAAATCAGTGCTTTGAGGTTTTGCCTTTTTGTTTTTTACATTTTAGCAAGGGCCCAGTAAGACAAATTCATTATTAACATCACTTAATTTTATAAGTCATCTCGCCTTGAGTTTTCTCAGCTAACCAACTTAAAAACCATGTTATCTGACAGATAACTGGTGTCCTGAAAAGAGACCCTTACTCAAAACAGCATTGCAGTCCACACTTAACGTTGACTCCGATCATCGAAGAAAAATGTTGATATAATCCATCATGATGGGTCAAAAACCTGCTTTTATGAGTAGTTAATAATGCCATTTTAGACACTATACAATCTATTGTGGACAAGCTATACCTCTGTGCTGCTTTATGCACACATTTTGTATGGGGTTCAACAATACAGTGTATACAGCTCAGTTACATTACCACACATTGTATTTCAGTGTAGCCAGGAAATTACAACAAAAAATGAATGCCAAGAGCAAAAATGGCTATATTTGAAATTACATCCATGCAACCTACCAAATCACTTTACTCCTATTTTCAGTATATCACTATATACTTATTACTTGAAACTTTAAAATGTTTGCACTTTGTAGTCATAAATTGAAATTAATGTATACAAAAAAATAAAAGTACTTACAATAGGAGCATTTCTAAACCCTTTTATGCTCTGAAAAACAGCACCACCTATGGCTCCCATTGTGAAAGCTCCACCACAGTCATCAACAATTCTCCATGGACTAAAACAAAAATTTTTTTACCACTTTCTTTTAAATATAACATCGTCAAAACAATTAACTATCTCAATATGTTTTTCTGTAACATCAGCCAACAGATTTCTCACTTTCAAATTCATAATTCTAGATTAAGGAGAAAACAGAACTACCTTTCAACTTTTCTTTATTTAATGCTTTTTTAAATTATTCTCATAATGTAAAATCTACGAGAGAATGGAACATTAGAACAAGAAATTTAGGAAAATACTTAGTGTGAAACCATGCTTGAACGTATTTTATTAAAGTAGTACTTACGTAATACAATGTAATAGATTCAAATCCAACCATAAGCATTTCTATCAGTAAAGATTTGTCTTTTAAGCATCCTTGTTTTGCCCAGCAGTTTAGAATAGTATGAAATGAATCATACACATTTACACATCTATAAACCAGCCTCTAATAGTGAAGCTTTAAGTATTATTTTTGATAGTGTATGTAGCATAAAGTCCTATTACATTCAGGTTTGCACATAAAATATGTGCAAAAGTCGTTTCTTAATCCACACTGTTTGAATAGTTGTTTTTTTGTATGGTGTATAGTTAATGTAACAGTTCTGTAATGCTGATTACGAAAAGTAATATATACAGTATACAAATCACACTTGATACTAGGTTTCAACTTAGATGCTAGGCATAAAAATTCATTATCATTACCTAATAATGCTTCTCACATATTTGCACTTGAATATGTAATGATAAACCTAACTTTCCTACAAAAACTGAATTTCTAATTTTAAAAAAAGATTAGTTCCATAAATATTTCTAAATAAAATAACCTTATTAGTGCTTTAATCAGTGTACATATAATATTACAACTCCTGTTGGTATTTCTATCAGTGTGCATAGAATATTACACATCTTGTGAAGCTTTAAATTTTCTCCAAATTTCATTGTTTCATGACTTAAACTATGTAATAACATAATTAAATTAGTTCCCACAACAATTTCAAATACATCTTTTTAATTAAGAGTTTGTTAGAAGGTACTTAAGAGTTCAGGTCTGGTAACCACCATTTTACCTCTAAGGTTGATAGTAATGGTCAACGTTTTATGATAATATTAACTACACATAAGCTTAATTCAATATTTTGTAATAATTTTTGTTGTAAAACTACATATAAAACTAATTATATTCTTAAAATTTTATAAATTTTCTGCAGAGTTTAACATTGTGAACATATGTCAAACCAAATGTCATAAAAATGTTTCATTCTCATATCAGTTCTATTCTGCATGTTATTAAATGGACAATACTAGAGTAAACTAAGCAAATCAGTTACACTTGTTTGGGTGCTCATAATACTCGTAAGATCCACAGATATGATAAAACTAAGAACATTAACTGACTGTAATACTTGATTAATAAACAGTTAATAACAAACAATCAAAATGTAATCAACATTTTCTGTAACTGCAAAAGCTAAGTCTGTTTTTCAGTATGGAAAAAAATTTAAAAAGTGCATATTCTCTTTAGACCAAGTAAAACAATGTTAAACACATGGAATTTTGGAAAAAAGGTAGGAATTTTCTTTCTAATGATTTTTTTGAAAAATAAAATTAAGCTCTTTTTTTCATTGACTGTCATTTGTTTTCAAAGGGTCCATGTAAAACAAATTTTGTTTCATCAAAGCAATACAGACTTTATGACAAAGAGAAAAAGACAAAATGAATCAACTGTGTTCACCAATTTTTTTTTTTATTATTATTATTATTATTATTATTATTCAGAAGTCTTCTTTTTATCTTCATTTGGATGATCAAAAAATAATTCAAAAAGAAAAAGAAGAAATGCAGGAGGCAGCTGCAAAAAGCAGGGATATTTAACATGTATTTTTTAACCTTGTCTTATTCTTGGAATGTATCAGTTAAAGAAATTCTGCCATAATTAACGTAAAACAAAGTTCTCTAAACTAAAAGCAGAAAATAAGCAAAACTGTATAATCTTGAATTTTTATTTTCAGAAATATTCAAAACAAATTTCAAAAATAATTTTAAAAGCTATAGTTTAACAGTAACATTATGTTATTATGCACTTGAAAAAGGACCATGACTGTATGTTTCAAATGAGGTTATTATGCTTATTTAAAGTTAGAACTTAGACAAGTCTACAAATCTGATAGCATATCTATGAATGTTCAACACTAAAACTTTTCAATGAAAGAATAAAAAAGTCTCTATTGTGTTCTGCAAGCATATATATACCTTCTTTGCAATTTCAAATGTTATTATGAGACTTAACATTGATAAATACTAAAATTTTAGAATTAAAGGAAATTTTTATGTGTTTTAAAAGCAGTGTCTGACAAGTTTTGAACATTTCACAAAATACATAACATACTAAAACTATATGAAGTTTCTTTATACAAAAACTAGAAATTATTTAATGTATTTTTAAGCATATCATAAGTTGGTTCTAATTTTCACGTAATGTAGCCAAGTATTTTCAATATAAGAATGATAAAGTATAGGAATACAAGTGAAATTTCCTCAGTCTCAAAAAGGTCAATATGAATATTAGCTTATATTTTAACATTGCATCCTGTGAATATAGAACGAGTTTTTCTGTCCAGTTGAGTTTAATTTCAGAACAAGTATCTGTGGTATTGCAACCACTGTTATATTTATTGTACTATGGGTATTGTCACCAGTAACACAAAACAGCTTATTCAGTAATACTAAAATGCAGCGTTATATTTATTGCAACTTAAGTAATATCACAAAAACGAGAGTTTATTCAGTAAACAAGCAACTTATTTTAACTTGAATCTTGTGATAAGTAAACAAAAACGTGTTAAAATTATGGCATTGATGAAATACTACATTAACTTTTGGTGTTACTACTTTATAACAGCTCAAACCATAACACCAAAATTAAAAAGCTCGTTATGTCGACTAGATAAACGTGCATTCTAAAATCTAATTTCGATTAGAATTTCTATCTAATGAACATGACGAGAAAAGAACCGATAAAAACTGCTTACAACAATCTTCTTTACAGAAAAAGGTTCCTATATTACATAATATATATCTCGGGCATTTACTGATTTAAAAACCTGAAATAAATCTTACAGCTTTGCAGTTACGAAACGTTTTAAGATAGTTAAGAAGTTAAGAACAAGACTTACAGAGACTGGTTCCAGATATAAAATATATTTTGTGATTCGACAATCAAAAACCTGATCAGTTAAAAATACAATGAACAACATAACAAAGAAATGCATTAATATTAACACATCATATATAATTAATAATACGTTAAAAAATACGCAACATATATACAATTTTAACTCTGAATCTCACCAGGGTTCACGTGCATACTCCTCCATTTTCACGAAGAGAGTGTAAGATCAATTTCACGTTGCATCATTTATTGATACTCTCAGTACCGATGTTTTTTCTGGAATCATATGATGGTATCATGCAAGTAAATTAAATAATTAAAAATATATATATAATCTATATTGAGAAGACAGAGGAAAAAAGGAAATATGAAGGAAAATTAATGAACTAAGCCAGGTAATAAATTTGTCTGTTTCATTAAATTAGTCACAAAGCACAAAACTTATGAAATACTTTACCTTAACGTTTCATCTATTTGTATTAATGATACAATTTAATCCTTTCAACCTGGTTGAGAAATACGAGTTGCGTCAGCGCTTCCAAAACAAATATTAAAAAAGATCATGTTGTAGCCAAAGAAGTACTATCTAAAGTGAAAAAGCTATGAGACATTGATTCCAGGTGGATTGGAAGAAATGGAAAGAAGTGGTCACAGTCATCTTTTATATATAAAAGGGGGGGGGGGGTTTCAAGTCCACTGAAAGCCATAGTGTTGTATAAGACCTAGATAAACCCCGAAAGAAGAAGGCTTTTTGATAAAAGCTGAAATAAGAATGCTGAGACGGATGTTCAGAGTGTCGCCAAAAAATACGAGAACGGATAATGAAACTTAGGAATTGCAGGAGTTTTTAAAATAAAAAAAAAAGAGAAAAGTAGCGATGCTAAGATAACCACCTCTTGGTTGCGTAAAGAGAAAGGAAGAACAAGCAGTGAAGAGAGAATTAGACCTATCAATAGCCGAAGGAGGACAGATGAAAGGCGAATTATGCGTTAGAATAATGGAATTTAAAAGACATGAACGAGAAAGAAATTTAAGAAGACCTAATGATAAAAAGACATCATTGGACGAGGGAAACCTGTGAAGGGCGGTGATCAATGCTAAAGGGAAGATACTAAGGAGAAAAAGATATTTGTTTGTTTGTTTTTGAATTTCGCACAAAGCTACTCGAGGGTTATCTGTGCTACCCGTCCCTAATTTAGCAGTGTAAGACTAGAGGGAAGGCAGCTAGTCATCACCACCCACCGCCAACTCTTGGGCTACTCTTTTACCAACGAATAGTGGGATTGACCGTAACATTATAACGCCCCCATGGCTGAGAGGGCAAGCATGAATGGTGCGATGGGGATGCGAACCCGCGACCCTCAGATTACGAGTCGCACGCCTTAACACGCTTGGCCATGCCGGGCCAAGAAGAGATGAAAGTTAAATCTGTATGCTACAAGAAGGATTCTTCACACCGTGAATCAGCAGCAATCTGGGTTTAATTTAAACAGTCACCATGTGAATGGAAATTAGTTGAAATAACTCATCAAAGTAGTGTAATGAAATACACAATATTTGATTTAAAAACTGAGTAGATGACACACGTCAACATCGTGGTAAAACTTTAATACAACATAACCTTTAAGATACAAGTTGACTGTTGGTGCATCGAAGCTGTCGCATTCACTTAAAAACAACGCTTCAAATTGACCGTTTATCATTAAAATATTTATCAAACATTTCTCAAATCTACATTTAGAGGCAATTTACTCCAAAGTTAACCATTCTTTAATATCAGATAAACTGTCTAAGCTGAAGATGACTCCTATCATGCCAAAACTTCCAACTGTGTCCAATTTTTCTTACAATCTCTTACGAAAAAAGGTGATACATTGATGCTTGTTTGTTTGTTTTGTTTTTGAATTTCGCACAAAGCTACTCGAGGGTTATCTGTGATAGCAGTGTAAGACTAGAGGGAAGGCAACTAGTCCTCACCACCCACCGCCAACTCTTGGGCTACTCTTTTACCAACGAATAGTAGGATTAATCGTAACATTATAACTGCCTCACGGCTGAAAGGGCGAGCATATTTGGTGCGACGGGGATGCGAACCCGCGACCATCAGATTACGAGTCGCACGCCTTAACACGCTTGGCCATGCCGGGCCGCATTAATGCAATGAATTCTCTTAATAATAATTTCAATCAGATTCCCTCTAACTCTTCTTTTTTGAAGCGAAAATAATTTGAGAAATCGTAACTTGTCCTAGTATGATCCTAGAAGTCTTCTTACAGCCATATTCAACACTTGGATGACCTTTGGCAAGGATCCCTAAAATGTAAGTTCAATGATACTGAATACAATGTGAACTACAAAACGTATATACTTTATTGAAATACAAACACGATGTGTGTGTGTGTGTGTGTGTGTATTTAGTTTATAGAATGATATACTTTCACTTTTATTGGGCTATATTTTAAATATTTTAATTTAGATATTTGCTCTAAAGTGCCAACTTTTCAAAGTGGGCTATATCTGCTCTGCCCACTACAGGTTTAAAACCTAGTTTCTACCGTTGTAAGTTTGAAGATATACCATTATGAGGGGGTAAGAGAGATTAGAATCAGAAAAGTTATTCATTATTAGAAGTGATTTTTATTGCAACTTTTCTGCTATTAAGTTACTCAGTGAGTAAATTGCTTTGTTCATCAACCATGTTTGCAAAGTAAGTTTGAAAGTAATTCAGAAATATATACAATTATAATTGCAGTTTATCAGAAATAAATTTTAGCAGCATATATAGTAGTGTAAATATATGGGTGTATTAGCTAAGGATTCTTTCTTAGCTGTGGCACTTACTTCGTGTGGTGAGTCTGATGCGTTGTTGTTGTTTTTTTTCACTTTCTTCTGGAAGCAGCATCCATAGTCACAGTCGCTAATTTCTTGTTTTTTACTAGCTTTGTGTTTGTAAATAGCTCCAGCTGCTTCATGTCAAGATTTCTACTGTTGTTTGATGGTGATAAATTTGCACTCCTTTACAATATGTCCCATTTTATAATAAAAATAGCATCTATTTTCCATTCTGTCTATTACCCTCTTGTTCCCTTTGTTAGACTATTGCTTCTGGTCAGCCATCACTGTTTTCCTTTTAACTTGATATTTTTGGATTTGTCAGTTATACTTCCTCCATCATCTTCTATATATTGTTCTGCGAGCTTGAGCATCCCGTCCACATCGTTTTATGTTCTCATTTAATGAGCACGTGATCATGAACTGTTCCTGTATTAGTAGAGCTGCCAGTCCATCAAAACTATTTTCATACTTGGCCATGTCTGTTCATCTGGTGAAGAATTGCCATAGACCTGCCACAAACTGAAGTACAGTTTCTCCTGTGTTAGGTTTGATTTCTCTAAACTTCCAGTAAAAACCTTCCTGCACAAGTTTATATTGTTTCAATAATGCCACTTTTAATTTGTCATAGTCCATGGCATCTTCTGATATCATGCCTGCATATACTTGTAGGTCTTTTCCTGTGAGAAATGGGCTGATATAATCTGCCCACTTGTCTTTTTCTCATCTCTGACTTTGAGGAACCTTTCATCCAGGAAAGCATTTATGTCATCTTTCTGTTCGTCAAGTGTGAGCAGTTTGTGTTGACTGGCCCTGACTCCATTGTCATTCTTTTTCCTTTGGTTGAATGAGCTTTGCAATCTCAGTTTGTACTTTTATCTTCTCTATTTATAGACTATCTCTCTTTTTCTTCTTTCTTATACTGTGCTCTTATTTTTTCTCTCTCTATTTCCAGTCTTCTCTTTCTCTCATATTTGTTATTCTCCTTTTCTCTTTCAGGATTTTTTCACTCTTCTCTGTTTTTTCTCCTCTCTCTTCTATTGCCACTTTTTTTCTCTCTAATTCTCGTTGTTGTTTAAAAACTCTCGTAGTTCACTGTCTTTTAATCAAAGATGCTTTCCTCTTTCTATTCATTTATGAATATGTAACATGGTTATATAGCATGAATGTAATCACCACACTATTTGCACAACTACTATAGTTGTGTGTATATAAGCTTATTTATTTAAATGATCGTTCACGTTTTCTGCCATTCACAACTGTATAATATTGCCAATGGCTCACTAAATTTCAAAAACTAATTTTTAGTAGTATATATAGTAATATAAATGCATGTGTGTAGGTTAAGGATTCCTCTTCAGTAGGTGTCTGTGACTTGTTAGTGATAAATTGGAAAATAAACAAAGAGTACACACTTGACTTGTTTTTAAAATAATTTTTAGATATTTGGGACAAGTTAATTCTATGTACAAAACGTCTTTACAGTATGGAGATCATAGTTCTTTCTTAAACACTAATAGTGTGTCCTAAAGAACTTTCACTTACTTGCCATTATAACTTCTTTAAACTCTGAAGATCAGGTTTGTATCTTAAACACTATACACTTCTCTTCTTTTTGTAAAAAATCCATTTAGATCAATTCAGTTGGTTTAGAATTAAGTTAACAAACAGAAATATTTTTCTTTAATTTTGTTACAATAGTATCTGTAATAAACTTGAAATAAAAATGCATCCCAAAACAGCCGTTTTGGGTATTAACACTTTTATCTTCAGGTTAACCAGTCGTTCTGAGATTCTTTTTATATGGTAAACAGTTATATGTATGCCTGTTGAAGGTGAAGTCAATTAGCTTAGAACACACTTTATGAGAACACATTTTTCTCTTTATGTTTTTCAAACTGTTAATCTTACTGTATCATATGAATTGTCAGGCCATTCACTTTCACGATGTTTAACTTTATATTTTCTAACTTTTATCTGCCTGAAGTTCCCTTTCATGTGATTTCACTTTTACTCCATTTCTGCTCATCTGGTTGCAGAAATTTATATATCTATTACTTAGGTTTTGTAGAAATTTTCATAGCCTTGACATCAATAAAATACAAACACAAAATGAATGAATTAATAATACTAGCTACACCAAACAGTCTTTTATACCTGAAATAGTTCTCATTAAACTATTGTTTATGAACTTAGGCTTACAGTTTTGTCAAAGTACCATGCTGCAAACATTATCATCATAACATGGAGTCTATTTTCCATTCTTTGTAATCAGTAATTCAAAATTACACTCTCAACAACAAAACATGTACAACCTTTGGTTAACATGAAATGTCATATTTACCTATTCACAAATAGGTCATGCCATCACATTTAAACATCAACTGAACAACCACTGAAGGATACTTTTGTCAAATTTTTCAATTACTCTCTGCTAAAACAATCTCCAGAAGTTAAGTATTAAATGACTACATTAGTTAAGGGAATTCTATGTTAATTCTGTAATAACCAATGTAAAATGTGTCCCTAGAACTCATGAAACTTCTGACTCACATGGCTCACTGGAAATCCACTTGAACATTATTTTCTTAGGCATATTGCCTCCTATTGCCACTTCTGTGACAATGACCAGTATGTTTATCCTTTGACCCAAATTCATTCTTGTCATTACCATCTTGCTGTTGTATAAAAAGAAAAGAATGGAATTGAATTGTGAAACTGGAGTTTTTACATGCCAACTCAGGTTTGGAAACATCAAGCATTAATTTTGACCATCAGACTATCATTTTCATTGTCTCTTCCTAGGGACCTCCATCCAGTTAAAAGTTAGAAATAGTTTTATGCAATTTACTGATGTTCATCATGCAGATGTTATTTCCTGCCTCCCTCCCAGGTACATTTACAGTCTACATTTTAATGTATCTTATGCTGGACCTAACACTAGCAAAAATAGTAAAAATATCTAGAAAATCTGTGTACTTTAAAAACATTTTAATTTGCACGACTGTAAATATTTTATCACAATAAGATTAATTACTGGCTACACAAAGTTTATCTTTGTTATGATATTTAAATACAATGTGTGGACTCCATATCCTACTCATACTTTTAATTATTCATAAACATTTCAATTTGACCTAATTGAAATATCAAGAACTACCTTAACAGAAAGTAACAGATAAAACTGTGCTTTCTCTCAAATATAGCATGAGTTTCTCCATTACTCTTATCATTTTACATTCTGGTATTTATTAAATATCAAAATGGAAAACTCTCTGAAAAATATTAATAAAAATAATATGCTCACCCCATCTTCTAATAACACCTTATAGGTCAGTAATCACTGTTAATCTCATGTCAGAAAGTCTTAGCATCCTTATAAAATACTCTGTTTCCTGTCATATTTGGCTTAATGATTATGTTCATTATGTAATTGGCCTGGTAGTGTTATACAAAATTCATAGATGATTTCATGTAATATTCCTACGAGTACTTGAAACCATACATGTATTTATTTATACACACACATACACATCATCACATACGCTAACAGCTTTCAGGACATTGCCATTGGCTACTGCTCAAAGTACTTCATAACCATCTTGGATTACTTTATGAAGTTACTGAATAGTAGCTGTGATCTAATAAAGCACTTCCACTTGTGAATCCTAACACTTGCTCAGTTTCCTTTTCAGGCATCACAAAATAAATAACCACTAACAGAACTCAGCAACAATAAGACTTTTTACTTGATATACATAAGTCAGGATTAGTATTAGTGCTGTTACTATACTATATATCAACACATACTCAGATGATACACAGCTCCCTCACTGAACGTGGAGAGGTTATATGCTATTCAGGTGTATTGGAAAGATCTAATGACTATTATATTATATTCCCTGTAAAGCTCTTGCCTGTAACCTTCCTAAAGGTTATCAATTTTTGGTAGCATCATAGTATCTGAAAGCTTAACAACTTCAAAATTCAATCCTGATACATGCTACTCCAAAGCTACTGTATAATGACTGTTTATTATATGATTTGCATACAAAAACCTTTTCAATATAAAGCACTCGATCCATTCTCTTGCATTTTAAATATGATAAAATATAAGTTCACATTATCGAACCTACCACTAAATTTCTTAATAATTTAATAGAGTTTCTTGTGCAATGGCTTAAAAGGATTGAAAATTGAATAGTTAATGTAGGCAATTGTCTTGGAGGCAAAATAGAGGGTATGAAAAAGAAAGCTAATATTACCAATACATTCATCTGCTAAGGTTACTGTATTTTTATAATAACACTTCTTTTTATGTTTTGAACCAATGGGAAAGGGAAGAAGAGCATTCAATTTCCTTCATGATATATTTAACCTTTTGGTTTTTTTTCAAGAAGTTCACAGCTTTTAAAGATAAATAAAATAAATAACAATTAAGAAATGATTACTCAAAAAGAGGTCTAAAAGAGAATTTATCGTGGAACTATTTGTGTTTAATAATGGCAATGATATTCTTCAATACTGACCTCATCATCTCCAATGACAAGTGTCCGTGAAAGTAAAATTTGCAGCTAGGGCCTTTTTGGGCAACAGCTGTAATGCTTATGTGTAGATTTTTGGCCATTAAGCTAAAACATAAATTAGATGCATACTTGTTTCATTTTTCTGCCTGCTTCTTCTTTCAGAATTGTCTTTCCCTTGATAAATTATGTTGTTCTTTTTTCAATATCTGAGAAGGCATAAGAGGAAGTTGTTCACTTAAATTCTCATTAGTTTTAGCATCAGTAATTTATCAACTTGTTTTAATGGTAGTGTTTATTTACACCATTTTAGTGTGTCATGTTTTAAAATTTAAAAAAAGAGTTCAATTTTAATTTTAAATCTGCATGTTTACCTTCTTTTTTTTCCATATATTAGATACCAGAAAGACAACTGTGTGTGTGAGAGAGATTGTCATATTAAAACAAAGCATTATCTAGTTACAATAACATTTTGTATTTCAGTAGTTACACGAGGAGATAACATCAATACTTGTCTTCTTATACCTGGTGAGAATTACGATAAGACAACTTGAGATTGTCAAACATGTATAATCTACGAACGTGTATGTTTAAAATCGCCTGTATAGTCAAAACCCAATATCTATGTTTTAAATGCTAATCCTAAGTGAACTCTTTACTGTTGCGATTTTTAGCTGACTGATGTAAAATACAATTGTTAACACTTTTCAAACCTTCTTCCCTCTTCATGGTAATTTAGATATGTAGTTTATTAAAAAATAAATATGTTACAGATAATAGATTTTAATTTTTTTAGAAAAACATTTCTGCTAGTGATGTTATCTTAGTACACAGAAGTTTAAATGTAAGTAATTTAGTAAAACTGTAAAATGGCAAATTAAAAATTCCTGATTCATAAAAGGTAAAAACCATCATTCAACAAAAGTGGAATTAACCAAGATGTTGCTGCCATTAGAGTACATGTAGAAATAGTAATAGACATCAGACAAAAGAGACAATGCTGAAGAGTACAATACCTATTATTCTGTGTGAATCAGATAACCAGGAACATCCTAAAAATTTAGATAAAATTTTCCTGAGTATGTTGTGCCTTATCCAATGGTTGACCCATTTCAATAGATATAATTTCCTCTAAAGACATGTCTTACTTTCCAACCCTTTAAATTATATATTTGAGTAATTTCAAAAATTCTAAGCCAAGTGATGTGGTGTTATTTACAAAGGTATTATACTGTATTTAAATATTATCTTTTTCAATATTTTCAATGATCAACAGAAATTTCTATGACCTAAGCATATTTTACAATGACAATTATATTAGAATATTTAGATAATATTATTTTTCTTATTAATGCACAATTGTAAGTTGTGATAATATTATTATTATTATTATGTATTATGCATTGCATATATTCTGTAGGGCCTGGCACTGCCAAGTGGTTAAGGCCCTCGACTCTTAATCTGAGGGTCACTTGTTCGAATCCCCATCACACCAAACATATTCACCCTTTCAGCAGTGGAGGCATGATAATGTGACAGTCTTTCCAACTGTTCATTAGTAAAAGAGTAGCCCAACAGTTGGCAGTGGATGGTGATGGTTAGCTGCCTTACCTCTAGTCTTACACTGCAAAACTAAAGATGGCTAGTGTAGATAGCCCTCGTGCAGCTCTGCATAAAATTCAAAAGAAACCAAATCAATATATTTTGTAATTTCTTTGCAGTACTCACATAACAACATTTTCAGATTTAAACAGTTTTATTTTTAATGTTTAATTACAATAATGAATAAATGGTTAATAATATGACTTTCTTTCACTTGTAAGGATTTTGATAAATATTTGTACAATGACAGCATTTAACAGTTTATTACAAAGGATCGCATAAAACACTGATAAGATAAACATACTCACAAGCCTCCTGTTTTGTAGGTCATAAAGAAATACAGCAATGGTGTTCTGTAGTAATAAATATTAAAGAATATAATAAAACATTAGTTTCATTAAAACATTTGTATAGATTGTTTGTTTTTGAATTTTGAGCAAATTTACACAAGGGCTATCTGCACTAACCAGCCCTAAATTGGCAGAGCAAAACTAAAATGAAGGCAGCTTGTCATACAACCCACTGCCAACTCTCAAGCTACTCTTTTGTCAACAAATACTGGGATTGACCACCTCATTATAATGCTCCCACAGCTGAACAAAAAAGGGTAAGCATGTTTGATATGATAGGGGTTTGATCCCACTACCCTCAGATTAGGAGTCGAGCACCTTAACTACCTGGTTACACTAAGCTTATTTGTATAGAATACCAATGGACTACTATTTATTATTTTCCATGTACTGCATTGAGGCACATTATTAGCACTCTCAATATTACAAATACTACATCTCTTCACAATTATAATCTTCATAAAAGAAAATAATACAGAGAATAATTTAATAAGGTGTATTAATTGATACAATAAAGTGTGTCATTTTCTATAGATTGCATACATTAACATCAGAGGTACATGAACTGTAAACAATACAGTTATGAAATTTAAAACTCCATAATTACAGTCCTTAATGAAATTAGTACAGTAGCATCACTGAAATAATAATAAAGACAGATTTTTTCGTTTGTTTAACTTGTACATTGTTAATGTAAATATAAAAATGGCTAAAAACATAGGAAAATTAAATAAATAAAAAGTTTAGTTTAAAACTGAAGTAACCGAAAATAAGTCTATGTAAATTTTAGAAAATTACTGTACATAATATTATACATGTTGGAAGCATTTTAACAAAAACAAGTGTTCACAATATTACACCTTGCCATTTATAGACATCACTTGCTACTGACTTGCTGTTTAACTTTTGGTTTTCACATTTTTCTTTGTTTATGACTTTTTTCAGTCTATATATTTCTCTGATTTAGAAGTTTTCTCACTTTTACACATGACTTCTAGAACCTTACCCTTTTATAAATGTTGGAAGTGCACAATAGTACACAATCATTGTCAAAACTGTCTGCCTCACCACAGTATCACTCAAAACCTTTAGTTGTGGAAGGTGGTTTTTGATAACTTGTACTTTTTGAGGCTCATGACACAGTGAACCATTTGCCAAGCAACTCTGGTGTGATACCTCTCTTTATGAAGCTTAAATGTTTGCATAGGTTTTGTTAAAAGCCTCTGCATCTAATAGAATTTGCTGAATGAAACAGCCTTCCCGATTCCAAATAACAAAATCACAATATTTAGCACCTGCCAGATGTATCTGGGCCTGCAATTGATACTGATATACACAAGCTAGTCTTAATGGCATGCTCTCTCCATTTGTCAGCCAGAGACTTTGTTGTCAAGCAATAGGTGTACTTTATTTCCATTACTCCTTTCCCATGACGGTCACAATGAATCACGCCATCTAGCACTGTTTCGATTCATGGAGACCAAGGGGTTGATAATGAGACCAATATTCCAGCTGGAAGTTTCCATGCTACTGTCTGGTTATACCATAATAAACAATCCCTATAGTATCTTTCATAATCACAGCCCAATCTAAACAGAAACATGTCCTATTGAGTTAAAAAGTGGAATTATTTAAGGCAGTGGCAGCTTCAGGGTGACATAGCCCCTTCCCTAACACTTGAGTTTTTTTAGTAGTCTGAGACAATTATGTTATTTTATTTAATGTGTAACAAAATTGTGAGAGTTCAGCATTTACCTATTTTATGAAAAACAATTGCATTTGCAATAATTGTTTATAGATTTTGAAATTGAAAAACTATGTTAATAGAGAAATAATAGAAAGATCTATTTTGATGAATAAATTACCCAAAAAATCATGCAAATTAGAGAGTTAAATAACATGTTACCATTAAAAATAACAAAATTAATGCATGCATTGTCATTAGTTACCTGTTTGTTTCACTTGAGAATTTATATGAATGGGGATATCAGATCCTTTCGATGAGAGACATAAATGGTTTGCTTGGGTTTGTTTTTGCTGTTACTCTTCCAAATCTGACTGAACCAGACCTTTCTCTTTGCTTTCTTTCAAGTCTATTTTTCAGTGACATGGCACTGTAATATACAATATCTTATATATTATTTAATAATCAAACATATGTACATAAATCAACATTAGTACACTAAAATTATGATAACACAATATTTCACAAGAACTAAACATTCTTTCAGGCATATACATGAAGTTTCAAATCAAGTATGTAAACAAACCAATTAATTTCTCAAACAACTTTTTACTCTTTGAAAGTAATTGTTGACTGTTCTATTCCAACATATCATTTGAGTAGACAATGGTTAAGATCTGTAGTGATTACAATGAAGTATTCATGTTCAGGAACTACAGAAAGAATTGCACTTCTCTTTTTCTCTAGTTCTTGAGCTTCACTTTGGTGTAAAGATCTTGAAATACTTCAACTATATGTGAAGGAGCAGCTGTCTCCAATACTTCTTATGCTTATTTCTGGTGAAAATGATTCTAGTACACTCAGTATATTTCACCTTCCTGACAGACACTCAGTTTAACTCATTCCATGAACAAGGCAATTCAGTACAAGATTGTTCAGTTGCGTTGGAGGTTCAGTGAGCAGTTTCACTGTAATATTTGCAGGTGTTATGAATGATTGATATTTTACTTATTGTTGCTAGACAAGGCTTGCACATAAAGAGGATTGCAGTGGCCTTATGCATGCACTTGTTTATAGTGTACAATAAGAAAATATTTGTGAATATAATTAAATGTCATTAAATTTTAAACTACATATATAACATATCACAATAAAATGTGTATTTATTTTGGTTTACAGTACACAATCTACATAATTCTAAATGACTTTCATTAAAGTAAAAATCATATACTCTGGCCAACACAAACACATTGAAATATGAGCATAACAATGAGCAAATGGCTGTCACTGTCATGTGTCACTTTGGCAGTGAAAGGATACACCTTATTGGTGTTTCAATGTCTCACCATTGAATCGTTTAGAAGCCAGCTCGGAAATACTTTAAACTGTCTGTGCTTTTAATTTTATTAGCCCTCATGAAGTGTCCTATATTGAGTTACTAGTGTTTCTACGAGGTAAACATAAATGTCTCCAATTCCAGAGTCAGCAGCTTCTCTGATTGCCTAGATGATATAAATAATACTTGAAGTTGAGACGCTTATAGGGATCACATGTGCCAGGAACGACCACTTTGTGTATGTGCATCTCAAATTCTTGTTTTGTGAGATGTCTGGTATGATTAGTTTAAAATGTACGACCTTCGAAAGTGTTTATCTTTAGAACCCGATGTATCACAACTGCCGACTACAGATTTAGTAAAGCTAGCGAAAGAGAGGTTTAGGTAACAAAATGGTAGATCCGATTGCATACGTTACACAATTGAAAACGTCCACCAGAATTATTACACGAGTTATTGCACCGTGTTCGTAATATCGAGTGCTTCATCATCACGTGACTGCAAACGTCTATCAGAATTGTTAAACGAACTATTGCATCGCATTCGTGATATCAAATGCTTCATCATCAATGGAAATACCCACACTTCATAAATGTTTACAGGCATACTTTCTGCATCTAACATCTATGGTGTCACTTAAGTATGGAAAGGTTCAAATTACGTCATTGAAAAAGATTATAAAAATCCTATGTCATATATGAAAGAACTATTTTTATTCTATAACACCTATTTTTTCGATACATTTCATTAGTTTTAAGAGTCTATGTGGATCAAAACTGTCGGACAAAAAAGAAATAAATCATTTTTAACTGTATAAATAATAAGGACAATAACGTAGTTAGAACGAACACATGATATAAAGTAAATCAGAGTAAACAGTAAAAAAGTGAATTTTACTAAGAAATGAACTAAGCAATACTTAAGACACTAAAAATGGAAATAAAATAATAATAGTAATCAGATGTCTGTAAAATATTTAGATTGATATTTGACCATGAGAAAACTATTTTAATCAGTAATTCAAGATCTCTAGACGGAGTTGCAAAAATGATAAAGCTGTTAAAAATGGCATGTCATGTCATACCTGTGTCTTCCTCATGTGGTCGAAGTCCTGACTGTTTTTAGTAGATATTTTTTTGTTTTCATGAGTCTTCTCATAAAGGGTGTTTTAGTTTTGCCAATGAATACAAACTTTCAGTCACTATACTCTCTAATTATATATAAGCCCTAATTAAGGAAGTGTCGATAGTTGTTCTTGTACTTTAATTTTAGGAAATTAATTCTAGAGACAAGTCTGAGTTGTATCTGAAAGCAGAAGTTTTCTTATCACTTTAAAATTTTATTTTTGAATCTATAAACTTTGGGAATATATCGTGTTTGAAGTTAAATCTCTTAAATTGATATAATATACTTTAGTCTTCGTAAGTTTTGTCATAAGTAAAGACGTTGAAAACTGCAAGAAATATCATATGAAATATATAAATTGAAACATTAGAACATAAAAGCTCATTTCATTAACTTTCCTGTACTTGAATTAACGAGCAATCGGATGAGGAGATCGATAGATGGATAGATAAAAGTTTATAGGATAAATTTATATAGAGTATGTATTTGTTGTCCAAAGCATATGTAAACATACAGTTTAGTGTAAATGACCACAGTTCGAAGCTTTATTGTTCAAATACTTCAAACATAAATCACGAGCTAAGCGGTAAGCCTAAGGACACTAGATATTCGAGGCTCAATTTCCCGTGGTGAACACAACTCAGATAGTCAATTAGTAACTTTATTCTTTACAGACAAACAGGAAAGAAGAAAGCAGGATATTTAGTATGCCACTCGATTCCACCAAGGAACATAGCGCCGCAATCGCTTGCTGATTCATTAACAGGCTGGTTTTTTAAGTGAGCAGATTGTTAGCCTACCGCAGAACCCCTAACCAGGAGGAGAAACCTGAGCCGTCCCTAATTTTGTAGTGTAAGACTAGAGGGAAGGCAGCTAGTCATCACCACCCACCGCCGACTCTTGGGCTACTCTTGTACCAACGAATAGTGGGATTGACCGTAACATTATAACGCCCCCACGGCTGAAAGGGCGAGCATGTTTAGCGCGACTGGGATGCGAACCCGCGACCCTCGGATTACGAGTCGCACGCCTAACGCGCTCGGCCATGCCGGGCACAGGCAGGATATTGATGTAATGTATTTTTAAAGGTTTTTAGGTACTAAAACTAATCGTCTAGACCCTGTTTAAAGATTAATGAGCTGGATTGAACTGTAAAGAAATGAGAAAGAAATTCCATATCTACATATGTTACATGCTTAATAAGTTTTACAAGTGTAATTGTGGTACGTAAGCACGGCCCGGCATGGCCAAGCGTGGTAAGGCGTTCGACTTGTAATCCGAGGATCGCGGGTTCGAAGCCCGGTCGCACCCAACATGCTCGCCCTTTCAGCCGTGGGGGCGTTACAATGTGACGGTCAATCCCACTATTCGTTGATAAAAGAGTAGCCAAAGAGTTGGCGGTGAGTGGTGATGACTAGCTGTCTTCCCTATAGTCTTACACTCCTAAATTAGGGACGGCTAGCGTAGATAGCCCTTGAGTAGCTTTGCGCGAAATTCAAAACAAACAAACGTAAGCATATTAATTGTTTTCTCCTTCCTTGTATTAATATAAGAAATTATTCAATATATTTTATATGTGCAGGTATGTCTCGTTTCTACGTAACATTTTGATCAAGTTAATGTTTCTTCACTACCTATTGTTCTTTGCCATTCATCAATGCAAGGCTCAATAGTTCGCATGCAGGATTATGGATCTGAGGTTTTGTTTTATTATACTTATAAGTATGCTAATCGATTCTGAAAACTACACCTTCTTCATATTCACAACAACAAGAAAAGTTAGGAAGGAATAAAATCTGGCGATGCGAAGGAAAAAAGTTAAAATAGGTTTAAAGTAAAATAACATAAATATGTGTGGTCTTTCGTATATTTTTACTTGTTTATTATTTGAAATTTATCATTCTCAACACACAGAAAGGGTTGAGGTGTTGGTTTTTTCAAGTATAAACTTTTAAGTCATAGTTCCTTTATCTCTTTACCGATTTGAGATATAATTATAATTTTGGATCCAAGGTGTCAAATCTTTTCGACTCATAGGTTAATTCACTCTAATTCTGCCTAAAGTTCCATGGCTACTGAGGACTTTTTATTCTTTATTACAACTTTACAATTCGTTCTGAAGTTATTAAATATTATTTAATATTCCAGTCAGCTGAATCCTTCCGAAACACACGTGTATTTGTTTCACAACCTGATTCTCTCAATATAACATGTCCACCAGTGATTCAGCGGTAATTATGTAGGCACACAATACTACAACCTAGGTTTCGATACCTGAGATGGACAGAGCATAAAAAGCCCATTGTGTAGCTTTGTTTTTATCAATCAAACAAATCAACATAACATCTATGTTACTCGTTCTGTTTAACAGTTTTGTGTTGATATGAAATATGTACTTCCAAGTATTGAGAGACGTACCTATAAATAAATTGTTATAAACTTATGTCTATACCTTTCTCTTCTGTATAAATATATGTTTATAATTCCATTCATTGAGTAGTGCTCTATTATTACACGAATATTCATTTCCAACACATTATAGATTTATTTCTTTTTTGTCGATACTCAAGTGCAGAAAAAGCCTGTTTTCAGTATTCTTTTCCCACAAGTTGCAATTCCAATCCTTCAATGTTTAGAAATGACGCCAAATATCCTGTTTGTTGTGCAACATTCACTCTGTGTGACGTTGCACTGGTAGCCAATCAAGGTGCTTTCCTGTTCGACTTTAGTATTTATGTGCTACAACGATGAGCTTTGTTTCACTTTCACGGGGAACTTTTTTGGACGAATTGTAAATACTCGTGGTATCTACTTATAAGTAAGAGATGAACTTACCAGCCATACTGTTTATATTCTTAACAGCTGCCTTAGTCTCAGGTAAGATATATGTATATTATATTATTCAGTGTAAGTGTACGTTATGTCGTATGTACTCTATAATGGAAAATTCTCCCACTCGTAAACGTTTCACGTGTAGGTTCTTAGGATTAATGAGTGTCAAGACTTTGGATATATACAACTTATACAGGAAAATTTTTACGTTAATGGATTGCCTCTAGTTGTTTCTAAAATGGGACAAGTTTAAGGTTTTATAAAAAGTCGTTTTTCGAATTGAAAAAAAATATAGGTCTTGATAAAGAAGCGGAAACATTGCCCCACTGCAGGAACAGTCGTTTAACATTAAAACTGCTCTGTTTATACTCCTTTAAGTACCCTTGAAACATATTAAATATAGTTTTATTACGCCAATTCCAATATTATTACATAATATGGCATAAGTAAAGTATATGGTATAATTTTTTTCAGTTATCATCCGAAGAAATGTGGAGGCGAGGCCAGTCACAATTCATGGCTATCAACTCGTAATTCCGGGGACGTGAATTATAACGTGACGGTCAATCCCACTATTCGCTGGTAAAAGAGTAGCCCAAGAGTTGGCGGTGGTTGATGATGACTAACTACCTTCCCCCTCGTCTTACACTGCTAAATTATAGACGGCTAGCGTAGATAACCCTCGTGTAGCTTTGCGCGAAATTCAAACCAAACCAATCCTCCCTGGTTCGATGTTTAAACAAGTTGTTAAGCTATACGAGCGGAGTAATACCTCACTTGATTATGATAGAATTTGCCATAACTCAGAAAGTCAATTTGAAAAACTCAGAATATTTTAATACATATCTATATGTGTTTGCTTGTCTTATTGAGTTTATCTCTCTGTGGTAACAGCAGTAAGATTTCACACTTACTATGGTAAAGTTTGGATTTCAATTCCCCACAGTAAATAGCCGAATGTAGTTTTGCTCTAAAATAAATAAATAAACTTCGTAAATTTTATCCGACCTCCTTTTTTACTGTTTCAAGTTAGTTTATAGTAATTTTAAAGTATTTTCGTTAATAACAGAACATATTACAGATATTTTTACGTTGAAAAAAAAAAATAATTTTATTATTTTCTTATCAGAGAGTCTTCCTACCAACAACTTGGAAGAACTCTATGGAAAATGTACCACTCAAGATTTACTTGCGATGAACAGAATGATGCAGCGATGTTACATGCGTGACAATGGTCCAACAAATTTACAGGTACAACTAGTGTCTAATGTGACCAATAAGGACTACGCTTCAGTATGCAAGTACGTTTTAATACAAAGATAATTTTCAATTTCAGTTCTAGATTTAAATTTCGTTTGTTACTAGCCAACCTTTAATCATCTATGTATTCGCTTATCAAAAGCAAAACTGATTAAATAAATGCCTTAAAATACATTGAGGGCATTATTAAAAGTAATATACTAACTAAACTACAATTGAATATTACTGCATAAACAAATATTTTTCTATATGTTTCGGCCATCATCAGGAAGAATGTAAATAAGCGTAAAAACACTATATATATATATATATCTAAAAAGTTCGCTCCAGTAACGTGGTGCATGCCAGTTTAAAATTAATGTTCTATTTAAATGAAACAACATCAATATATACATGTCTACAAATACACACACATATTTATATGCTATGTATAAGGTAAATTTCCATGTGGGATAGAGGTACATTTTCGGATTTACACCGCTAAGATCATGGATTCGATTCCTCTCAGTGGACCCAACAGATAGCTGGATGTGTTCTTGTTATAAGAAATCACACAAACACATGAGGCAAATATTCATCAAAAATATAAAACAACATACAAAAGATATTATTAATGAATATATACTTCTTTATACAATATAAGTACAAGTAGAGGAATCAAATCCCTGAACATTCATCTTTATTTTTAAAGAAATTTTAATCAATAGTTGTGATTAACTTATCTGCAACGTTAAGAACATGTTTTTTTCAGTCGCGTCATAACGGTTCTTAAAAAGGTTCTGAGTTTTCCAAGTACAAATCTTTAGCTCATATCTTCGTTATCTCTTGACCGATTTAAGATCTAATTGCAGTCTTGGACTCGGAAAGTCAAACCCTTTGAAATGGTCTATTTAACCGCGCCTAAGGTCTTGTAGATTTACTTTAAACCTGCCTAAAATAATTTCAATTTTAAGGTAAGCTGGTTGATATCCTGATGAGTAATATTAAATCGGATATAAGCGTTCACTTCTCTTGGTATTGCTGTAACACAAAAATATAGCTAATGAAAATGATAAAAGAAAAAAAAGTCTCATTGATTAATTTGCTCTCATCCTGCCTAGAATAATTTCAAGTGCCACGGCTATTCAGGATTCCCTCTTGTTTTATTTTTTAAAATTTCTTTACTTCATAACTTTAACTGGTCATCACTTATTTGACGATCGTATGAACATCTTGGAAGTGGAACTGTGAGATTATTATCTTTACTTAAATAAGGTAAATTTATTTCGTAGTTTTTATGTTAAAGTCACTAAAAACCCAGCTTTTGTTTTCTAAATAAGGGCCTAACACATATTCTTCCTCCACTGAAAGATAACCTTGAACAAATACTGAATTTATGAAGTGTGAATGCAGAAGTGTCTATATAGGTGATGCAATTGGTCAACCAAAATGTTACTTAATAACAATTAATGTATAGTACAAAACAAGAATTGCACTTTACCATTTATAACAGAACATGCTATCATCTCTAACCATCGTATCCTATGGGATGAGACCGAATTAATTATTTCCCTGGCTAATTACACCGAATCAAATGTAAAAGTCGTTGGAAATAAGTACATATTTTTGTTTAGCCACGAAGGTTCAGAAATTTCAGTCCTTTGGTCGTACTTAGAATAATATTTTTTAAAAGTGGGTGTATGCAGTATCAGCTCTATCATTAGTTATCTTCGGAACTTGCTGTGCAGGATAGGCAAAAATTTCCGGTTACGAAGGCGTTTCCTTTAGAATATGTTACAGGAAATGTTTTGACATGTTGTCGTTGTTCTAACAATGTCAGTTGTGAACAAAATTGAATATTGCAAATAAAAACAGAAACACGTATGAAAACATTTATAAGTACACTATCTAAATATTAATCATATTACAGGCGTCAAGAAAAACGGAAACTTTTCAGTGGAAAATAACGTAAACAAAGCTACAGCAGCGCCACTAAGCTACAATGAGCATCTATATTTAAAAGCTATCCGGATACGAAGACGATGGATAACAACGATTTTACTGTATATTTTGTATGTAGTTAGTCACAGACATTATTGTGTATAAACAGAATGTTAATTGGAAATTGACATACACCACATTATATTCGAACGACTTGGTTCTCTTTATAATTCAGGATACACAGTTACTTCATTTATTCTCGTTCTGTCTGTTGTTTCTACATATACAGTAAAATGTCTGTCTTTGAAAAATTAAAAATAATATTTTTTGTTCAGATGATGCATTACTTTCATTAATTAAATACTACAAAATGTATGAGTAAGCCACTTAATATGAGAACAACTCGCTACGGTCTGTGGAATCACATTAACATTCACTAATAAAATATCAGTACGAAATGAAGATACCTCACTGCCGACAGTCATTAATGTAAAAGCTTGTATAATGTAAAGAAAATGAACACTTCCATTATTGTAATTTCGAAATCCCACTGAAAAAATAAGTTCGTTGTTTTCTGACACGTCAGCTGTGATAACTTGAGATTACCTTCAAGACTTCATCCAATTAACATTGCTCTTTCGCCTTTTATGTTAAGCCTTTTCTCAGTACCATCGAAACGTAACGTAATTCAACCGGTTATCTATAAAGAAACTGTAGAAAACAAGAAACGTGATTTTGTATGTAATACCATTGGTGATAAGTTGTTAAATGTTAACTTTTTCTGATGGGGAACCTACTAACGTGATTTTTTTGGAGCTGATAGCATTCTCAAAAGTTGATCAATGTGATAGTTTGATTACGTGTACTTTTTGTTCTATGTATGATAGCAGAGGCATAGAATTTTTACACCCGATGGGGGTAGGGTATGATTTTTGCAACCACTTATGTGGACTGTTCAATTTGCAAATTGGTAATCTCTGATTACGTGAACCTGAAAACTGTAAACATGCAGTTACAGAGTAATCTTGTTGCCACGATACTTGCATGTATACTTAGGCCTACTGACTGATAATTACGAACTATCGTTTAGATCGAAAAGCTTAGAAGCACGCCTATATTAAAGATGTACATTTCAGCTACTGAAAAAGCCTACATCTAGGCCTAATTATGTAATTCGATTGGTAAGAACACGAGAATCACAAGAACAAACACACAATTTGTAGGCCTGTGATGCAATAAAACAATTTAACAGACCGAACAAAAACCGAAGAAAATACAAAATCATGTTTCTTGTTTTCTACAGTTTCTTTATAGATACCAGGGAGGGATGATTGTGTGCACCAAGTGCACGATTATGCATACACATGTCGAAGCTGGAAAGACATATCTAATCCAACTTTCCTCTCTACAGATTTCTAAATGAAGCCACTGAGTGTGGCGTCTCAGTCTACGAAACCTTCGACTGCTTAACAGAGAATACTAAGAACTTCCAACGAGTGGGTTATAAAGCTACAAAGGCATCACTTAACTTTATGTGTAGAAACAACCAAGCCAACTTAGCAAGTGAGTATATCCTTGATCCTCGAATTAGTTTTTCCTGCTAGTGTTAAGACTTCATAATTTCAAATCTCACATTGTCTTAAATGATTTGTCAGAAGAACCAGTGATAGTAACTATTAACTGTAATAATGAACAAGTGTGGGCGATAGTGATAGAATCATACCATACATGTGCAAACTATCTCAGAAAGCAAGTAAAATGATGACTCACTTATTTTCACACAGAGTTTTTTGAAGGCAGAGGGATGGACTGTGTAGGTAAGATTTCTACCATTGAAAATAGTACCTGTTCAGAAGAAATAGCGTCGCTGGTAAAAAGTCATGGAATTGGAAATGTATTTAAATCATGGAAATTTATTTGTGGGTAAGTAATCGCTTAATGCAGTTTTCTTTCATTTTCATATCTGTTTTTGGTCATAGAGGATTCCTATTTATTACTTAATAATGTTCTATCAGTATTTATTTTATGAAGCTTTTCACAGTATTATCAGAAATTTATAACGTCATTAGCAGAGAAAAGTGTTTGTTTTTTTAAATATTGCTATATTGCTTTCGGTACCTCTGGTTTCATGTAATATCATTCGTTTATTTATTATATATATAATTATTCATATGTTATGGATTAGGCGTGGAGAAAGATGATTTAAGAAAATTCTCCAGTGATTGTATTTAAAGAGATAAGTAACTAACAAAATATTCATATGCACACTGCATCTCAAAGAAGGTTTTAACTTCATCCTCTTAAGCTACATATCAGTATTTAAGCATAAACTTGAATATTATTGTAAAACAATTCTCGATTCTTAGAACACCAAACCCTAAATTAATAGGCTTTATAATAAATTAATTTTGGTTTAATGAACGTTTTTATTTTATTTAAACAGGATAATGGAGAAAGCTGTTGATTGCTTAAGCTCCATGTTGTCCAACTGTACTCAGGACGTTTCAGATGTGTTTAATGGCGTTGTGCAAGCTTACATAAAAGAAACTCCTTGTTCTTCTACAGACCTTTCTTTACAGTATTTCAAATACCAACACGAGGACAGCACAGAAGTGGAACAACAAATTTATTTTGTTGGTTTAAATAATTTACATTGAAATATCTTATGAAGCAGTTGGTAATATTACAAGGATATGATGAGTTCGTATATCTACTTTGAACGAGTTTTCTTCGTTTAGTTATATTAAGTGTGTTGTGCATTTGTAGTTGTTTTTAAAGATTTTAGTTTCTTAGACAGAATTTCTTTTTTCTTTTGGTAATATTAGCGATTTCGTAGTAGTTATCAACTTTTCGCTTTTGAATTTTTTTATAAACATTTGCAACTCATAATCTAACAAAACGTTTAAAATGATTTAATTCAACAAATGTTATGATCAAATCAAATATGAAACAGATGCAAAAAGTATTTTATAAACAAATAAAGTTAGTTTCGTAGAAATATATATAAAATGACAAGGAGTTCCTAGAATCATAAATCAATATACGAAAAATGAATCATCAGACCAGTACTCTCCAATATGATAATAATATATCACTAGGTTTAATCAGCTTACGAGTATAGGTTATGTCTATCCCCATATGCTAATGCGATATTCCTAAATATACCATTTATTTTATTTGTTTGTGTTAGAGCAAAGCCATATTGCTGATGTCAACCACGTTGAATCAAACTCCTGATTTCAGCGTTATAAGTCCATAGACTTACCACTATCTCAGCAGTGCAATTAATAACAATGACATAAAAATATTTTAACCACTATAAATATGTTCTTTGTTCCATCCAGCTACCCACTTAACCATGTAGTTAGTAACTTCATCGTAGCCTGTTTGATATTTAATAAAAACATAAATCAACCATGTATTAAGACTGAAAACCGCAAAAAACAAAAATGTCTAACAAACTTCTTATTTCTTCAAGTAAGACTGTATTGGATCTGATGCATAAAAGTAATAAGTATGAACATGGCTGTCATAGCAGAATTAGGCTTTGCATTATTAAAAAAAAGTTAAAATTCTGAAAACTGCAAAAGTGTAAAAATTAATAAGTGAACTTTCATAAGTACTCATCTGGTGGGACAGTGGTAAGTAGTCTGTAGAATTACAACGTAAAAAACACGGTTCAATTCACCTCAGTGGAGACAGCAGATAGCATGACGTGGCTTTAATATATATATATAGAGAGAGAGAGAGAGAGTATTTAACAAATAACTCGCTTTTTACAATTACACCCAAGAGTGACAAAAATTGCCTCTTTTGTGTTTAAGATAGAATATTTTATTACTCGGTCTACGTAAACTCGATAGATAGAAATACGTATGAGGAGTGTTCGATAATAAATTCCAACTCTAACTACGGTATATAAAGCTATATAATTACAATACCGCAGAAGTTGGATAATAACTTGTAGCATTAAAACAAACGTGAAAGCACTTAAAACTAGGACTTCTTACCGTTAAAACAAAATATAAAAAACATGCGCATTGTATGTTAAATACCTTAAAGTATTAGTTAGATATCAACTCCCAAAAAAGTTTCAGGTTTCGGACATATACTGCTGCACAACATTACACTGCTTCAGTGGGATGCAGACATCTTTCTGCGGGTCCACCAGAGACGTTCTTAAACTACGTCAATAGTCTTTTGCTCTTTATGAATAAATGAGTTGATAAAACCATATCTACTCCTATCTCTGTTCCTACAATTTATTTCAGTGACTGCTTGATACATTGAAAATGTCGAGGTTTCCTTTCTAATCTGGGTGACATTAAATCCTTGTTAGATTCCTTTCATTTAGTGTGTCTTACAGGAATCATTCCTAAAGCCTGCCTATACTGAAATGACAGGTTGTGTGATGAACGAATGCATAGAGGGTGGCTCTGCTGGTCGACCAGCACGTGGCTATCTTGTTTGTGCCACTCAATACACCCTTGGAGACCATATCTGTTGGCTATGCAGCACACATGAAAGAAACCTACGAGAACATGGAAATGTTTCTGAAGCACAGCCAGTACAGCAAGTAAAACTGGAATATCTGTGGAGATCTAAAAGTCGTTGCTCTGTTACTGGGACTGCAGCTCGGCTATACAAAGTACTGTTGTTTCATCTGTGAATGGGACAGTCGTGCCAAAGAGTCACATTATTCTAGACAGAGCTGACCACTCCATAAAAAGTTAGTTCGAGGACAGAAAAATGTGGCGCATGAACCGCTTGTCTACCCGGCAAAGATTTTTTTGCCTCCTCTTCACATAAAATTGGGACTTATGAAGAATTTCGTGAAAGCAATGAACAAAGAAGGCGAAAGTTTTTGTTATTTAAGACAGATGTTCCCAAAAATAACCGAGGCCAAGATCAAAGAGGGCTTTTTTGTTGGCCCTCAGATCAGACATGTTATGAGTGACAAGCGGTTCGAAGATCTGTTAGTTGGGCCGGAAAAGATTGCTTGGAAAGCCTTCAAAAACGTTGTTGACAATTTTTTTGCCAATTACAGAGCTCCACATTACATTCAGCTGGTAGACAAATTTCTCAAAGCATACAAAACAATGAAGTGCAGCATGTCACTCAAGATTCATTTCCTCCACTCACACTTGGACTTCTTCCCCGCAAATCTCGGTGCTGTCAGTGACGAACACGATGAAAGGTTTCACCAGGACATTGCTACAATGGAAAAACGTCATCACGGCAACTGGAATCCGTCAATGCTTGCTGACTACTGTTGGACACTGCAACGTGATGCACCGGCCATTGAATACAAACGAAAATCGGGACCAAAACGCTTTTAATTATGTTGAACTTAATAACGTATTAGAAACATAAACGCAATTAAATACGTTATTGTCGGTAAACAGTTAACTATCTATTTCTCAGAGTTCCTACGTGATGAAGCCAAACCAAAACTATATTTGTGCATACCCACCAGGTACCTGTCACAATCAGCAAAAACTTTTCAGGAAGCAAAACTTTAAAAAAAAATTGTTGTGCAGTGTATGGGATTGACGACATGGAAAAGCTCTTTTGTCAGTTTTATGGCTGTTTCGACAGAAGACATGATTCAGAAAAGGTTTAACGTTGTTCCCACCAACACAGTCGTACTGGAACTTCATTTTATTCGAGTACATTTTCAGTCAAAGATACGGGTATTGCTGTCGAGAAAGGGAATCTTGCCCAAAGGGACTGGCCTGGCATGGCCAAGCGCGTAAGGCGTGCGACTCGTAATCCGAGGGTCGCGGGTTCGCGCCCGCGTCGCGCTAAACATGCTCGCCCTCCCAGCCGTGGGGGTGTATAATGTGACGGTCAATCCCACTATTCGTTGGTAAAAGAGTAGCCCAAGAGTTGGCGGTGGGTGGTGATGACTAGCTGCCTTCCCTCTAGTCTTACACTGCTAAATTAGGGACGGCTAGCACAGATAGCCCTCGAGTAGCTTTGTGCGAAATTCCAAAACAAACCAAAGGGACTAAAGCCATTATGGGCGGCATTGCCTGCTATATCTAATACGTGTATAGTGGTGACACCTTACAGCTGCAAGACAAAATGCAACAAAGCAAGATAAAAATTCTGTAAATTGGGATAGGTTTGCATATATGATTGTGCACATGTTGTCAGTGATTATGCAACTTCAACTGGACTATAAGAAATTGTTTGAATCGTGAGAAAAATATTTATCCTTAGTGAAAGAAGTAGTTCATAAATTCTCACAGAACAGTAATTTGTTTACTGTATACTTGTTAAAAGAATATTCTGCTAACTTCATGGTGTTTAGAATGGATTTTTACAGTATTCGCATCTGCCTCTGAATACGCATAACGTGTAATATAATTTTCGTCTCTTTGTTAGTACTAATTGTAGTTATTTACAAATAATTCAATTGTCAAATGATTAATAATTCGCTGGAAGTAATATCCATATGGACACCCACTTATGTAGTGATATACCTGCAATTTTCTTTGTTATTGAATTTCGCACACAGTTGCTCCAGGACTATCTACAGTACACGTCCCTAATTTTAGAGAGATAGACTAAATGGAAATTAGTTACTCAACATTATCTAACATTAGTTTTTGGTTTTATTTTATCATACCAAAGAATGGTGGGAATGACCACGGATAAAAGAGCTAGTACATGTTGTGAAGGGATTCGAACCCGCGCAAAACAGAGTACGACGCGAATGCCCTAACAACAGGTCACGCTTGGCTCTGAAAGATATACTAACTGAGGCTCTAATCATTATGATTGTATACTTCAATAACGTCTTTTGTCACAGATATGAGTATTATCAGTTCTTTTCTTGCATTAAAATGTGGCTGTAGTAAAACAACAAATATATTTATATTTATTTCCTTCATTTGAAAAAAAATATGTAAGTTGTTCACGCATGCGTCAAAGATGTCTACAATTTACATCAGCTACACGTATAACTAGTAAACTGTCATTTAAGTCGGTGTTTTAAGTACTTTGACAAAACATCTTACCAACTTTAATTTGTAAATTAAAATTTTTATAAACCATTTTCCTCATCCAGAATCCAATTATACATTTCTTATCGAAACATTCAACTTCAGAAATATACTTTAGAAGGTATATTTTCAATATTATCATATTATTGATATTTTCACTAGAAAATATACTCGTTTGATCTTCAGAGTAACCTTAACACAAAACTCCACGCTTGGCATCTACCATAGTGATGTTCGTTTACACCAAGGAACATTTTTAGTATGGATGTCAAACATTAATAAAAGAGTGACATCAAAAGTGTACTTCATCATCTGAGCTTGTAGACTAATAGATAAGACGTTTAACAAGAAATCAAACCGACATAAATAAAATTCAGAAGCATTTGCTTATTTCTTTGTTGTTAAGCACAAAACTATGGGCTATCTGTGCTGTGCTCACCATAGGTAACGAGACACGATTTTTAGCGTTATAAGTCCACATACTACTGGGATAGGAGGGCAGTTAGAAACGTAAATCACATTTGTTTAACAATATTTCCTTGTTTGGTCTGTGTCCTGATGATAAATAAAATCTTTCTTTTCACTCTCCTTGACAAAGGACTTATAACTCATTTGTTTTTCCTTGACAATACCACATCTGACATGAGATATTAACAAGTGTACCCAGTTCCATTATGAGATCTGTACATTCACCGAGACTACTTTTATGATCTGATCAAGATGTCTTTATGCAACTGTGTCTCAGTTCGATGAGACTGAGTCATAAGTGTGTTGAGTTAATTGTTAATATGAAATCATAAACACATTATAGCAAAAACTTCTTGATGACGAGAAAACCACTTGAAATAAAAATGCATCCCAAAACGGCTGGTTTGGGTATTAACACTTTTATTGATAAGCAGAGAAAAACTTTTTGTCTTTCCTAGGTCATCTTCAGGTTAACCAGTCGTTCTGAGATTCTTTTTATATAGTAAACAGTTATATGTATGCCTGTTGAATATGGATGTGTCATGCGTTTTTATCGTTCTATTTTAATAGATTATTATTCTGAATATATCATAATACGTGGTCGAGAAAGTTGTTAAAGTGGTGTCATTCTAGCTTCGTTTATTCCTTGTCATTTTATTTTAATCACACTTGTTGTATCCATGGGAAAAATGCTGCACATTATGAAGGAATGTCCAAAATACTGATTGTTTAAGTGATATTTCGTGGTTACAGCTTTTCCCATACTTGAATACGAACGACCAATCAGGATAAAACTAGTTGTTATGGATAAATTCGACATCATCTGTGAGGTAAGAAACATAGAATTTAAACAGTTTGGTGGATTATTTCGACCTCATCATTTGAAAGTACAACATTAAAAATTGTTTATTAACAGCAATTGCACGTACTTTGTGATTGAATAAAGACTTTATATATGAATTACTTTTAGTGTAATCCCTTTATATCTGAAACTTAGTTATAGTACTACATATCTTGTTGAAGTTCCAAATAAATCCATCGACAAAGACTTGGTAATTTCGGCATGTCTTGCAATCACATGTCACTACCAGGTAACCATGAAAGTATTTATACTACAACTTTAAATGTAGTAAGTGTATCTTCAAAAACTTGGCAACCATTTAGTGAGCATTACACGTCTTATATATATATAAAGGTTAAATTCACTCAAAGCTTATTTAGAAACTGACTGACTTACCTGACATGGCGTTCCACACTTTATTAATTAACATACTTTTTCAGAGCGACTAACATTACTTACGTGACTAGTCATTCTCATACAGAACTGGAAATTCGAGAACTCATCTTCATTCTAATTGAGAACACTGTTGTCAACTTTCATACAAAAGGTTAAACTTTCCGTTATACAGTTCCTACCTTACCTAATATAAAATGAATCCAGTTAAAACTGAACAATGTGCAAAAAACAGATATAAGCCTCATATAGAATTAAAGAGACAATGGCTCCTAAAAATGTAAAATACTATCAAGTTGAACAGTCGACACACAGACTTAGCTATGACATCAGCGAACTCATTCCTATTAATACCAATATGGCCAGGTAGCCAGAAAAAGTGGAGATTAATGGAAAAGGAAGAAAAATGTAGAAGTTGTTGTTGAATATCAACAATAACAGGATGAAAACTAATGGCAAGCCATTTCAGGACCAGTGGAGAGCTAAGAGAGCAGTATGCACTGCATGGTTTCTACGTGATCCAGGGGAAGAGAAATGGCAAACAATTTGGCAGTGAGCACAAATACTGTAGGGGGGGATCTTGTGAGCAACCACTAAACCACAACAAACCATGGCAAAGTCACCCGATTTCTAACCATCCATATAAGCAGGAAAAGAAGAATGGTTCAAACCATCTTCAGCAAAGAGAAAATGGTACTTCCAATCAGGAGTATCCACCTTCATCAGATTACTCAAGGAAAGGCCACATTCAGGGATAGATTGTAATAAGCCATGGAGGAATGGTTTGATCATTGGAGACAGTAAAGTTATCCAATGTCAGGCCCAAATGATAAAGGTAAGAATTGCAGACCATTTGTTCTGACAAAACACAGCCCACTGAAGACGGAAAGCACAATCCCAGGTGGGATGCTGTAGTAAAGATCTAGGATTGGTAGCACACTCCAAAGAACGTTGCAAACGACAGAGTTGAAGAGGAGGTTTGTGGATTTAATGTACAACCTCTGGACTGGAGAAGTGCAGAGTCAAAGCTCCAGATTGTGAATGGTGTCCAGCATCGTCAACGCCGAGGGCTTTACAAAAACCATATGACATGGAAGATGCTCAGTGCTCTTGTACACTTGACTCATCGCTACTTTATGTGAAGAATGAAAGTAAGCTTACATTCAAAGATAAGCCCCAAGAATATACATACCTTAAAAGAATACAGAAAGAGAAACATCTCTGAGATGGAGTTCGAGATCTGGGTGTAGACCCTAGTGGTGTCAAAAATGTATGCAAACAGTTTTGGAAAACGAAAAGTTAAAGCCATTTGCTGCATTCACTTCAACAAGTGACTGAGTGCAGTCTGAAGCTGACACTTAATAAATCTCATGTTTGATGGCTGACACAAGATATAGAAATCATTGACATGGAATCAGTTTACAACTATAGGAAGTTGTGTAATGATAGAATTGATCTTTATACTCATGGAAAAAGGAAGAAAAATGGGCAAAACAAAATTTGTGTTTTTTACAGTCTTAGTTACTTGAATCATTTAAGTTATGTTTCAAAGAAAACATGAAATGTTATATTAATGATACTTTACATACTTTAACATACCATTTTCTATGCATTACGTCATAAATAATAGACTCTGGAATACAACTGTGTACTTTATTTATACCATATACAAATTAGATTTTAACGTATGTTAGGAACATGAATTGGTATTACCAAATCTTTCAACTACAAAATACACCTATTTAACCTTTGATTTCTTGGTAACCTTAAATTAAAAATTCACACGTGACACCTAGCCTGGTAATGTTAGTCATATCAAAAGGCAGAAAGAAAAACAAACATTATCGTAAATTTGTCAGAATATTATAGTAGATTGTTTGGTTCATTTCAAGCTCACTTTTGTTTGTTTGTTTAGAATTAAGCACAAAGCTATAGAATGGGCTGTTTTTGCTCTGCTCACTAGAAGTATTGAAACCCTTTTTATAGCGGTGTGAGTCAGCAGATCGCTTTGCCACTGAGAGACAAGCTCACTTTATTTTTTTATTTCAAAAACTATAGCATATTTATATTAATTTTTGTCATCATGGATAAAATTGATATTTATTGTGCCAGTTCAAGCTTGGTCACAATGCAGCGACAGCAGCTCGTGATATCAATCATGCATTTAGTGATGGCACATTTAATTAGCACACAGCACAGAGCTGGTTTAGAAGATTTCACTCTGGTGACCCAAGCCTCGAAAATGAGGCTCGGGGCGGACCTCAGACAGCCGGTATTGAGGAAGAATTGAAAGCCCAATTTGAATCAGATACCTAACAAACTGTGAGAGGACTTGTCGACAAATGTATTGTTCATTATTCAACTGGTATTCAATCTTGAAGCAACTGGTAAGATGAAAAACCTTGATAAATGGGTACTTCACGAATTGGCTGAAATCATCAAACAAGACGAGTTGAAATTTATTCCTCACTTCTTATGCGTAACAAAACACGACCCGTTTCTTCACTGAATTGTCACGTGTGATACAAAATGGATTTTTTACGAAAATCGACGACAATCCGGACAGTGGCTTGACTATGAAGAAGTATCAAAACCAACTCTTCACACTAAGAAGCTTATGGTCAGTGTTTGGTGGTCGTCAACAGGTGTGATCCATTATTCATTCTGAAACCTAAGAAAATCAATCACAGCTGAGAAATATTGTTGTGAACTTGAAATTATGCATCAGAATTTGTCACAAAAACATTCAGCAATAGTCAGTTGCAGTGGACCTACACCTCTTGATGACAATACTGGACCTCACATTTCACGCACTACTGTCCAAAATCTATAGAACTTCAGTATGAAACTTTACCTCATCCACCAGATCTTTTCCTTACAGATTATCACTTTTCTAAACATTTGGACATTTTTAAAGGAAAAAATCGTTTGAAACCAAAAGTTAATTAAAAGTGTCTTCCAAGACTTCATTGCATCAAAGGATGTCCAGTTCTTTAAAAAATGGTATTTTAAACTTACAACCCGTTGGCAGAAGTATATTCAGCTTAAAGGAGCTTGTTTTTATTAAATAAAGTAAACAACATGGAGATGTACTTGTTTCACATTTTCCTTTAAAATCTGATATTTCATATGCAACAGCGTGATACTATACATTGGGGAGATTTGCTTACATCACAGTAGCAACAGATAAGAGTTTGGAATCGGGTAGGCCCACTCCTTACTATTTTTAGCTAATACGCCGAACACTAATAGGAGCTTGTGTATAAGGTACATTTTAGCAGTTTCGCTGATGACATTTTAAGGTCAACTCCAAGGTAACATATGCTTTATTACCTGTATCTTATAAATGGTGACATTTAGACACAGTTAATTTAGAACACTGATGGGATATGAGTTACATTTTGGTTCTATCAATTCCAAGGCTGGATGACCTTTAAAGGTCAAACCCAAGGCCACATATATTTGATAAACTGTATTTTGGTACTATGACCTCTAACCTCAAACGACCTTGAAAGATGAAATCACAGGTCATGACAGTTTGATCAGTTTTACTTTTTAAATAGTGGTTGATATTTACATGACCCACAAAGGTCGATTTCAAAGTTGTGTATTCAATCCAGTTTAATAAAATCTTAGTAGTTGCCTTCGATTGACTTAGCTGGTTGTAGCAAATAAGCTACGGGGCCCTTGATCTCATTTTTGAATAATTTTAAGGAATCGTTTGGATGAAGCCAAACCATAAACAGTTTAACTAAACTATCAATGCTCTATTTCAAACTAGTCAGGTGCCACTGTCACTCACCTCTGTGGCCAATTCAATGAGACTGAGGGCTCTTAAAGCAGTTATGCTCAGAGTGTGGTAAGGCCACGAGTTCGTTCCCCGTCCAGCTTCAAGTAAATCTAAATTTCATCCTGAATCCAAAATTTTAAAAATTATATGTCACAAAATGTAGTTGGATAATAGGTTGAAATTAAGAAACAAATAACATTGGGCTGTACACAATCTCAAACCTGAAGCCGATTTAGTGTGAAGGTAGAAAGTTTCATGAAAAATGTTGATGAAGTTAATGACCGTGGACAGAGGAGGATTGGGGCATAAAAGTTGATAAATGGAGGGAAGAGGAGGGAATTTTTCCTGCTCTAGAGCAAGTAAATGATGGAATTGATGTGGCCCTTAAATAATTTATCATTATAATGGTATGATTAGATTCAAGTTTACGCTTCGAAATAAAACGAAGCTCGTTGATTCAATACAATTCGTTCGACTGAAGAAAACCCAAATTACAGTAACAAAATATTAGTGATATAATTTAATACATATATGTTGATAACACTGTCCAGGAAACAAATAACAGCTGGAAGTCTAACTGGTGACAACCTGTTGCTTACACTGCTGACCTTAGCCCGGCATGGCCAGGTGGGTTAAGGCGTTCGACTCGTAATCCGAGGGTCGCGGGGTTGAATCCCGGGCGCACCTAACATGCTCGCCCTTTTAGCCGTGGGGGCGTTATAATGTGACGGTCAATCCCACTATTCGTTGGTAAAAGAGTAGCCCAAGAGTTTGCGGTGGGTGGTGATGACTAGCTGCCTTCCCTCTAGTCTTATACTGCTAAATTATGGATGGCTAGCGCAGATAGCCCTCGAGTAGCTTTGCGCGAAATTCAAAAACAAAACAAACAAACAAACACAGCTGACCTAAAAACGTTTACCTCCGTAAGATGGCGGCCGTATTGGGACCCTGGCGATTGGTTATGCAAATGACGTTCTCCACTCTAGTTTATTTTTATCTCAACGACAACACTGTAGTGGTTTAACCTGATAAACAAAAACAAAACTTTCGACATTAAAGTTAAAAAACAAAAAAGACAACAAAAACTAACTTAATTTTCCAAATAGTAAAATAAAAGTATTTATTTCAGTCAACATTTCATTTTCGTTAAGGCGAGTAACACAAGAAATCACCAGAATTACCACGCTGGAATTTCATCATCTGTGTATGTGTGTGTTTTTCTTATACCAAACCCACATCGGGCTATTTTGATGAGTCCACCGAGGGGAATCGAATCGCTGATTTTAGCGTTGTAAATCCATAGACTTACCGCTGTACTAGCGGGATGTTTCATCATTCTCTATAATACTATACAAGAACTTCTTCGAGAGTACAACAATACACAGTAAATATTACGTAAGTAAAATAATACACAGAAAACAATTATTGTGTCATTATTCCTGCTGAGGCTGCAATGGTTAAACTTTGGTTGAAATAAAAAAAAATACATATTATAATCTGGATAGTTAAAATAGTTTAATTTCTAACTTTACCGCTAAAATGTGTAAATACCGCTCCCCAGTGGCTCAGCGATAACTCTACAGGCTTATGGCGTTAAAAATAAGGGTTCGATACCCGTGGTAAGCAGAGCACAGGTAACCCATTGTGTAGATTTGCGCTTAGTAACAGCTTACAACCCAAATGTCTAAATACTTCCAATACGCACTACAAATTCTAAAAAAAACACAACTTTCGGCTCGGTGCCACGTCTGAGAAGTAACTGATTATAACTTTAAGATTTCCTGCTTCTGAGCAGCATTTATTTAATGGTTGTGGGTAAAACTGTTTTTACAAGAAAGGCGAAAATATTAGCCTATTGAGATCATGGCTTATGCTGCTAAGTTTTTGAAAGTCTGATGGCGGATTATAACAATAGAGGGAGACCCTCGTGCCACTACAACCAAAATACTTTTCACTTACTGGTCAACAACGATTAAAGTACAAACAACATTATTAGAACACGCGATGTATTTCACGTACTAGACAGACCGCGCTGATAAAAAGGCAGCACTATTGATTTTTGTGAAGCACAAAACTACGCAGTAAACCAGGGGTCACCAAACTACGGCCCTCGAGGTCATTTTGTTCGGCCCGCCAGCAGCTAACCGCTTGGAAATAAAAAGTGAGATTTCATCAAATGTCCGACTGTCATAACAAAATAAATCACACCGATGGTCGCTTTAAGCTGGGAAACACAATACGTTATTATAAAAATAAACAAGGCTGTCACGCGCATTTTTAACCAATAGGAAAATTCTTCTTTCGTCCTTGCTGCCCGTTTATCATATCGAGGCACGTATCTATGAAAGCATTAGGATTTCGAAACAAGTACAGACTTAACCCTCGTCCTATCGACTCGTCTTGTAAATTCAGCGGCCTAGGGTTACCGCTTCAACAAGCTCATTTCTCTTAGTCGTCGGGTTATGCGCTTTTCGTAACTCATTCTTAGGTAAGTGTCGTGGCAAACGTACGTTTCAATATATTTTGTTTGTGCGTTCTTGGACCAGTACAATACTTTTCTCACAGCGTTCTGTGTTTTTCATTTTCAGATCCTGTTTTTTTATCACCCATCGTTATGGCTGCTTTTAAAAGAAGTGGACTCTGAGTGTGTGATATGCACCGAAAGTGTTGCCGTTTTGAAAGAGTACAATCTTCGACGTCACTATGAAACAAAACATCTATCAACATATTTGAAATTTTCAGGAAAGTTCCGTTCTGAGAAATTTGAATCCATGAAACGTGTTTTTGAATCTCAAAAGAATCTCTTCACGAGAAAGTTTGCTGAAAATGAATGTCACTTGTACAAGTTACAAAATAGTGCATAGGATGGCAGAGCGAGGAAAACCTTTTACTGACGGCAACTTCATCAAAGAGTGTATGATGGAAGCAGCAAATGAGCTGTGTCCTGAAAAAGCCAATTTCTTTGAAAGTATCAGCCTTTCAGCAACTTCAGTTGTACGGAGAGCAGAAGAACTTGGAGAGAACATCGCATTACAGATACGCCAAAAAGCTAGAAATTTCCCATGGTATTCTCTGGCACTGGGTGAGTCTACTGATCTCTCGAGTACATCACTACTTCTCTTGTTCATTCGTGGAGTTAATGTGGACTTTCAGATAATGGAAGAGTTGGCATCAGTTTGTAGCATGCACGGAAGAACAACTGGAGAAGATATTTTCATGGAAGTGCATAAAACTTTGCAAAACTATAACCTTCAGTGGAATCAGTTTAGAGGTGTAACAGTTGATGGAGGTAAAAACATGGCTGGAGTAAAGAAGGGTCTGGTGGGGCTGATCAAGAAACAGTTGGAAGATCTTCAACTCCCAAGCGCTCTGTTCATACACTGCATCATACATCAGCAAGCACGCTGTGGAAAAGACTTAGATATTTCTTGCATACTGAAACAAGTCATTTCTGCAGTGAACTTCATTCGGGGTCATGCACTTAATAATCGCCAGTTCAAGGCGTTTTTTAAAGAAATTGATTCGGATTTCTGTGACTTGCCTTATCACACGGCGGTGAGGTGGCTCAGCTGCGGTAAAGTCTTGTCTCGTTTTTATAAGCTGAAAAGAGAAATAGATATATTTCTTATCGAGAAATATAGAGCCGATCCACTTCTGTCGGATCCAACCTGGTTGTTAAAGTTGTCATTTTTGGTTGACATCACATCCCACATGAAATAATTGAACTTGAAACTTCAGGGAAAGAATAACATTGTCTGTGATCTCTATAGAATCATTAAAGGTTTTCGGAGAAAGCTGTCATTGTTTGAAGCACATTTGGAAGGAGGAAACTTCTCTCATTTTCAATGTTTCAATGAGTTTAATGCTGTAATCACAGAAGATGTCAACCTGGAGTTTCAGAAAAAGATTGTTGGTGATTTAAATAAGCATTTTTAGAGAGATTTTCGGATCTCAACAGAATCGAAAGTGACATTCTCCTTTTTCAGAATCCTCTTGATTGTGTCATTGATGACGTGCCAGTGGAACTTCAGCTGGAGGTCATCGATTTGCAAGGAAATGACTTGTTGAAAGCATAACACAGAGAGGGGCAACTTATTGAATTTTACAGCTGGATACCTGAAGATGATTTTCCAAGGCTTAAGCAGTTCGCATCTGGTATGGCATAAGTGTTCGGAACAACTTATGTTTGTGAACAAGCATTTTCAAAAATGTGAAGTCGGTACATCGATCAAGGTCGACTGATGAACATTTGAAAGCAATTCTAATGATTGGATGCAGTAATTCAAAACCGAACATTGAAGATATTTTGAAAGCCAAACGCCAATTTCATAAATCTCACTAACTTTCTTGCGGCTTAGTAAAATTCAGATATGTACTCACTATGTGCGATGTGACAATTGTTTTTGCTAATGTCACCTTCTTTGATAACCTTTTGGTAAATAAAAATGTTGGTTGTATTTCTGTTTGTTTTTTGTTATATGTGTGTATTGCTTGCTACTCCCACATGGCTAATGTAGCATCCAAAACTTAGTGTTAAGTCTTTTACAGAGAGATTTCGTTCTAGCTTATGAGTATTGAACATAATGATCATGCGGCCTGCGCTTCTCATTCCCCAAGTAATCTGGCCCCCTGTGAAAAAAGTTTGGTGACCCCTGCAATAGACTATCTGTACGCACCCACCACGTGTATCGCAAATGTTGCGTATTGTGTTCTGAAATAACAAAATATCTGTAATTGTTTAAAGCATATTATAATATTCTATGCCTTTGAGTGAGAACATAAAATGCATACATCATGGCGTGATAACTATAATTGATTTAATAGGAAAGATAACTGCTTTCATCTAGATAAGAAAGTCACGAGATGATCCAAATTTCATATTCATGGTTAAAAGTCTACGCAATAACACAGTATATGTATACCTACATAAACAACGCAAATAAAGTATTGTAAATACGTGTATAATCCCACAGTAATTGATTCAAATTATATTTTAATAGCAGAAAGTTCAAGAACCTTGTTACAAAGGTTTGCTCGTTTGTACTTATCCACAAAGTTTTACCATGGGCTATCTGTGCTCTGCTCACCACAGGTGTCGAAACCCGGTTACTATCTTTGTCACTAATGGGAGAGGACATAAAAATACAAAGCTAGTTTATCATGTTACAACAAGATCACAACTACACAATACTTATTTGCACTAATTTCTAAGTCCTAGACTGTTTTCCTATCTGAAATGACCTACTTTGTATCTCCTAAACGGACTGAGTCTAACTGTTGGTCAATACACAGTATTTTTCGCCCAGATAAATAATGTTGTTTTAATTCCTTGTTTTCGTTATTGTGTTTCGTTTCTTAATAATAACGTCATAAGTGCACTCTTATACAAATCCACAAGATTCTTGTGATTTATTACACTTACGAAAAAGTTCCTGTGTTCATTGTATTCATGAGAAATTTCTGTCTTACTGTTGTATTCACGTGAAACTTCACGTGTATTATTGTTCTCACGAAAAACTTTGTATTATTATACCCAAGAAAAAGCTCATGTGTATTGTTCTGGTTACGAAGTACTTCCGTGTATTACTGTATTTACGGGTGAGTTCACGAAGGAGTTTTGTGTATTTTATATTCACAAAGAACTTCCTGTTTGTTATTGAGCTCAAGAGAAAGTTTCTATGTATTATTTAATCGACAATTAACTGAGCTAAAAGAACAAATTCTCTATAATGATAAACTGAGTTATCATTGCGTTACAAATAATAACAGTATTTTCCATTAACCTGGATTAGTCTGCCCCATTATTTATCTGAAGTCCCATGGTTTGTGTTCCATCATCGCAAGTATACATATATGTGTGTGTGTGTGTGTGTGTGTATTTAAATCGGATTCTTCATGTTGGGTCGTGGATGCATTATAAGTGTGACGGCATAATTCCACAATTCGCTCTTACAAGAGTAGCCCAGAAGGTTGTGGTGATTAGCTGCCTTCCCTATAACCCACCATTTCAAAATTAAGGATGGCTTGAAAAGATAACGCTCGGATGGCTTTCTGTCTGATCCGAAACAAACAATATTATTTAAATTCTGCAATGCATATTTCGTGATATTAAAGTAAAATCAAATCATAATTTCAGAAATAACAATTATACAACACCACGATGGCTTACATATTATCTATGAAATATAATACGATATAAATAACATACTATCATGTTGTGTATTAAGAGTTGCTGGGATATTACGTATTAAGGTAAACACGTTATAATATTATATACAAGATAATTAAAATGGTTTATTTTAAAAGAGAAGTAGGGATCATTAAATATACAAAAACAAGTTGAATCAAACTGCAAAGATATATTTTCAAGGATACAACTAGGGGCTCTAAAAATGTAAACAAACTAATAATATCAAGCTACAAATAACTATTTTAACCCCTTATCTAAAGTACTCATCAGCTTTAGTGGAATAGAATTTTGTAGTTTGAGAAAATAAATAATGTAGACACTATTTTCAGCTTACTTTATTTACTTGGCATAAAAACAAAACTAATAAAATATATCCTTCTCTTTCAAGAATCAACATCAAAATAGTCCTATGACCTGCGTATGAGTTTTTCGTTCAGGTTCGAATAAGATATTCATAGTCATTTTTTTCTACAGGCTGGTGAAACAAGAATAATAATACTAATAATATGAAAAAAATGAAATATTTTTTCTAACAATATTTTAAATATCTTAGCAGCCTTAGCTATTGATAAAGACGATCTTAAGTGTTGTTTTTACTATAAGTCTCATTTTTAGGGTGATCTTTTCTCGTATATTCTATTATAAGTTTGTGAAATTCCTGAACGATCTCTATTACACATGAACCACGGTGGTTGTATTATGTACTAAGATAAATTGCCCAGCATGGCCAGGTAATTAAGGCACTCGACCCATAATCTGAGGGTTGTGGGTTCGAATCCCTGTCACACCAAACGAGCTCGACCTTACAGCCATGGGAGGGTTGTAAGTGACGATCAATCCCACTATTTATTGATAAAAGAGTAGTCCAAGAGTTGGCAGTGGGTGATGATGACTAGCTGCCTTTCCTCTAGTCTTACACTACTAAATTAGACAGCTAACAGATATCTTTCGTGCAGCTTTGCGCGAAATTCAAAAACAAATAAGCAAACTAAGGTAAAACTTCTAGAGTATTAGGTGTTAAGATGAAGATTCTATGCTATTATACACTAATATAAAACTTCTAAAGTATTACGTATCAAGATAGAGATTCTAGGTTATTACGTATTAAGATAGAAGATTTTACGATGTCATGTATTAAGACAGAGATTCCAAGATATTATGTAACAAGATAGAATAGCTAGGACATTATGTATTAAGATGGAGATTCTAGAATGTTATGTGTTAAGATAGAGCTATTTTGCTGTTATGTACATAAATTAATCGACATGCAGACTTGCGTATACGATTTTTCTTTTATTTACATACTGTTATTGTGCTTAAACGGTCATGAGTCATCAATCATTTTTTCACACAAATACACAGATCTAAGGAAGGCTTGTTTGAATTTCGCGCAAAGCTACACGAGGGCTATCTGCGCTAGCCGTACCTAATTTAGTCGTGTAAGACAAGAGGGAAGTATTACTAGTCATTACCACCCACGCCAACTCTTGGAATGTTCTTTTACCCACGAACAGTTGGATTGACTGTAACATCATAACACTATGACGACTGAAAGGGCGAGCATGTTTATTGTGACGGGGGACTCGAATACACCACACTCAGATTACGAGTCGAGCGCTTTAATCACGTGGCCATGCCGGGTCATTTAAGGGAGGAGGAAGTGTAAATCAATATTACTATTTGAACTACGATCGAGAACCATATAATTCTTCATGAAATATCGTTTATTAATATCCGATAGTAGTTACAAAATGATGGTGCTAGAGTGACGTTCTTTGATAGAAATAAAGTATGGTTATGATGCCAATTTTCTATTTCTGTTTTTATGATTTCGAATGGTTGAGTTTTGGTGATGATATTATCTAATTAAAACCAAGAATATTTAATTATATCAGATTTTTATCATTATTCGTTTTCGGGGTTAACTATTATACCCACAAATAGCTTGATATAATGAATGGTAGTGAATATTCAGAATGATGTTGGTTATACTACCCAGATATTGATCCATTATTGAATCTGTTGTCGCTTTTAGTTTTATATCTGCTGTTTTCGTTTTGTCTAATGTGAAAAATATCCCCAGTGTGTTTTGTTTTGTTTTTCAGTTGTTACGGCCGAGACATCTTCACCGTAAAATAATATCATTTATACTTTTATATGAAATAATTTCGTAACGTTTTATTACAATTTTGCTTGTTAGATCGCGTATTTGTTGGCACGTACGTCATGATAAATATATTGTATCTTTAACAATTATCTTGCCAGAGATGTTGAAACTTGAGCAGTCGCCTGTACGCCTTTGATTTAATACAGATAACACACACACAATAATTGCGTGTAGAAGCTCACGTATAACGATTCTGTTTACTGAGGCACGTGACTGAATGAAACCATCAACATGCCGCTTGTCACTAAGGCACTTTCTGCATTACGCCACAAATTGTTTATATACTTTACATTTTACACTGTTACCTTAGACCGTCGTGAGTAAAGCCGAGTTAAGGCGCCCGATGCAAGACGCCCATGAGTCTTCGATGTCGGCTCTTCCTATCATTGCGAAGCAGAATTCGCCAAGCGTTGGATTGTTCAACGTAAAGCCATAAAAAACACAATCCCTAAAACAAGGAGAAAACACTCACATAATCAATGGACATTAACACCGGAAATTCATGCACTTATAATCATACGCAGCCAATTAAGACGAACACACTTTATAACACGTGATCCATCTATCAAAACACAGATTAACAGAACAAATGCAAAAATTAAACAAGAAATTAAAATAGCAAAAGAAACTAATTGGCAAAACTTTTGTAAAAACTTGGAAAAAATAAAAAACAATCCAAAAGAATTTTGGAAAAAATGTAAGAGTATTTCTTCCGACAAAAACACAAATCACATGCTACAACATATCACACACAACAATATAATCGCAAGGACGGACGTAGAGAAAGCGGACCTATTAGCTGACTACTGCGAATCCTCCTTCAGCAACCTAAATTCAGTCGACTTTGACACACAACACCAACATCATGTCAACAACTTCATAAATACAAACCAAGCTTCATTCTCACCACAATTCCCTGGCGAGACACTGGAAACATACTCAAGTTCAATCAACAGGAAAATTACCATCACTGAACTAAAAATTAATATTAAAAACTTAAAAAACACTTCCCCCGGACAAGACCAAACATTATTCGGAAAGAAAGCTCTACTCTCCTATTACAACACCTCACAAACATCATGAGCATTTCCTTAACAACTGGATATTACCCCGACACTTGGAAAAAAGCCATCATAACCACGATTCTAAAAAACAAACTAACAGGACCAATCCAGATAATTTCCGTCCCATCAGTCTGTTAAGCTACCTTGGCAAACTGATGGAGAGGGTTATCTCTAACCGTCTTCTTCACTTTTGTGAAATAAATAATATCCTTCCAGAATCCTAAAATGCCTCCAGAAAAAACAGGCAAACAACAGATCACCTCACACGACTCACCGAATCAGTCTACAAAGCTTTTAATAACAACCAAGTAACCATTGGTGTATTTCTTGACGTTAAAAAAGCATTTGACAGCGTATGGCACAATGCCATCAAGTACAAACTAACTCATCTAAAAATAAACCCTACTATAGTTAAATGGATATCAAACTTCCTGGCAGATAGAACAGCACAAGTAAAAGTCAATAAAACTATATCTAAATCGTTCAATATAACTGCAGGAGTGTCCCAAGGATCAGTCCTTTCTCCACTATTGTATATTATTTTCCTCAACGACATACCTTTCTACAATTTAACATACACTCATAATTCACAATACGCAGACGACATTGCTATCTGGAGCACCTCCAGAAACCCAGTAATGGCCATGTCTCGCGTGCAAGAATCACTTAACAACATTTCGACCTGGAGTAACAAGTGGAGAGTAGTTTTAAATCCAACCAAAACACAAGCAATCACCTTCTACAGGAAACTAAAAAGACAAAGAAAAACTCTAGAAAAGGTAAAATTATCACTCGGAAATACGTCCATTAACATGAGGAAACACATTACATTCCTTGTTATCACACAAAACTAACATGGAAAAAGCATGTTAACAGCATACACTCATCAATTAGAAAACGCATTTCACACTTAATGACTCTAACCAGCAAACACTCAAAATGCTCACCAAACACCATTATCCAAATATACAAGGCTTACATCCGTTCACTAATAGAGTATGGATGTTAAGCCACATATAATATGTCAAATAACACACTCCAGAAAATCCAAGTTCAACAAAACAAAATACTAAGAGCAGCATACAGTCTACCATCATACACTCCAGTAAATTATATACATCAACTCAGCAACCTACCAACACTAATAAACAGACTAACAGAAATGTCACACAAATATTATCTAAAAGCAGAAAACAGAAACAAACTAACGGCATCACTATACAAATTAACTAGTGCACCAACCAAATTTATTTCACCATACAACATATTTCAGGAATCACAAATCACGCAACAAAGTACTTAAAGGGCAAAACTCACGTAACTATTATGTATTTTCTTTTTCAGGTCTCGGGCACAGGACAGGTAAATCTTTCGGCGCCTGTCCTGTAAAAGTGGATTTTTCTCGGGGCGCTCCCGTTTCTCCCTACAGCAAAAACTTAGGCATTGGATCTTTAGATCCCAGCCAAGGCAACTTTATTGCCATGCCCTGAATCGGGTCGTTTCGTTTCGCGTTTATGTTCACATTTACTATGCCATCTGCCTTTCGGGACGAGTTCCGGCTGTTTTCTCCGGTGCTACCTTGCCTCGTTCATGAATAATATTAATTATAACCAACTTCACTCCTTCACCCAAAAAGAGTAAAAAAAAAAACAGCTAAATTCAATAACCTTCCACGAAAGGGGACGAAGAGGAACCACAACGTTTTTGAACACCCCAATTGGAGAGAGAATTCTTCTGATTTCTCTCTCTCTAAACTAAACCCCTGCCACGTTAGTTTGCGGTTTGCTGTTACCTTCAATTTCTTTACCATATAAAAGCGCGTGATAATCGAAGTTTGTGCGTATATATATATGTGTGTGTGTATATATATGTTTTGTATATATATTTATAACATGGATCACATCCTTCCAATAAAGAAAAACGAAACTACAAACAACGTCATACACCATGATTAAGTTGTTTGGCGTGACCAGATATATTCAGTCTTACATTTTTTTTTAATGTTATAAATGCATTTGTTACACGGAGATTCTTACAAAATATCGCATGAAATATAACATATTATGACAGATATCTTTTGTTTGGGGGGAGGAGGGGTGCTTGCTTTATAACTAAAAGTAGTAATATTTTATGTAACCGTCTAGTTATGTCTAGCTAGTCTGATAATTTATATGCTTTTGATAAATACATTACAGTATTGTAAAAATGAAATAAATAATGTTCTTCTTTTCAATATATAACAGATGAATTTTAAAAATGTATACATGAAGTCTGTCTAATAGTAAATCTTACTTTATGTTTTCTGATTGTGATAACAAATTTGGTTCAGTTTCAAATCTTCATCATGGATCAAATGATGATTACTATTTGTATTATCCGTGTTTACTTTCTTCTTGTAAGTTGTAACATTATCCACTTATTCAGAAGATCAGGTTGTTTACAGGAGTTATAAAACTGCCTGTTTCTCCCATTGTTCTGTCCAGCGATCCAATGGGGAAATTTAATAATTATTGAAAATTTGAAAATCAGTCTGTACGATATGTTTATTTACATTTCAGTGTATCTAGCAACATTAAAATAAACGTACGTTCTTTTATCGAAGCCTCTGTGTTCTTGTAGATACACAGTGCGATTGGTTAGATGTAAAACGACTAAATTATATTGTGTAGTATATTGGGGTAAAGTTAACATTAAAGTGACGCGCTAGGTCTTTTTAACAACAAGAAGTTGAAAGAGATATTTATTACAAAATAATACTGAATCTCTGAGTAACCAAGTGAAGTAAATAAAACGGACATACTGTAACGTACAAATTTGTAATAGACTTAACACAAACGCAGTGTATGTAATTGTTGCCTATCCTGGATGGGAAGCTTCACTGATGAGGCCGAGATAATCTACCAGGCTTTTTAAATCGGCATTCCTTACATCTCAAGTAACGTCATACTTATCCAAAAGAATTAGTTCTAACCATAATACTAGTTATTCTCATTCAAGCATAGAGAAGGCTTAAATATCTAAAAACCGCCTGGCCTATCACTAAAGGACTCTGTTGTCTATATTTTTGCACCATGTGCAATATTACAGCCACACCCAAAAGCAGAACAAGTGTAATCTCAAGAGAATGATAAGGAATAAATTCCACAAGAACAACATCAACTTACCAATTTTATTGTGTCATGTAAAAACTGCACATTCTCAAAAATAAATTATAAATTTAAAGTAATACTATTAAAATAAAATGGTAAAATGTATGGTAGATTCATATACCAAATTTGTAATCAAAAGAACAAGGACATTCGTGCGTTTGCCTAGATTATCAAACAAGACATTCTAAAAAACAAACCCAAATAAATGAGTGGGTCATAATTCTTTTCAGATTCTAAGCTTAATGTACAAATAAAAAAAATTAATTCTAGCCTTAAGTAACATACAATTCTTAGAAGGATCGATTGACTTTATCTCTGTATTTAAACTACATTGCGGAGATCGGACCTGTGTTAAAAATAAGACATTTACTTCTATAGGAGCTCAGGTGGGGACAGGAGCATTAGTACGTCACAAACAATAGTATTAAGAATATCAGTACACACACAAAAATAGTAAATTATTAGAAATATCAAATGTCAGTATGTATCACTATATCATCGGTGCACCTCTTGAAATATCAATATACAATTAGGAGTTTTGATATCCCACTGAAAATGTTCTCCGGGAGCTTGATTATATCGCCAGTGGTATACCATTATGACGCTGAGAATACTAGTGCAACACTAAAAACTATTACTTTGCGCCAAGGATATTGGTATATCACTAAAAATATTAGTTTGTCATTGAAAATTCAGGTGTATATCACTCGGTATGCATACACACATACACATATATAAAGTTAAATATATATTTTTTATTTTTTTTCAGAAAAATAATTTGCTTTGTTGTACATAGATATTAACATTGGATCAATTGTCAACGTAGAGATGTTGAAAGCCATTACATTACAGAATCGCAACCTTTACATATGATTGAAACTGTGCATATGGTTGCTGTTTTGTTGAAACGTGTTAATAAAAAAAGCCAGTGTCAACAAGTGCCGATCTGTTTAAGTAAAAAGTACATTAACAATAGTCGCTCTTATAGTTTTTAGAACAGGTTTACCCTAAAACGCTGATAGTGAACAAACCCAAAAAATAAATTATTGCATTCTTCTTTAATATCAGCAGCAAATGTGCAGCACACTACACTTCAAATCACACAGTTTGGTTGCACCCCTAATTCCCTCACTCTTGTAGGTAGGACCGGCATGGCCAGGTGGTAATCAAAGGGTCGTGGGGTCGAATCCCCGTCACACTAAACATGGGAGCGTTATAATGTAACGTTCAATTCCACCATTCGTTGGTAAAAGAGTAGTCCAAGAGTTGGCGGTGGGTGGTAATGACTAGCTGCCTTCCCTCTAGTTTTACACTGCTAAATTAGGAACGGCTACTGCAGATAACCCTCCTGTAGCTTTGCTCGAAATTCAAACCAAACCCTCGAAGGTAGATTATATTAGCAACTGTGATAATCTTATTTGAATGTTTGAGTTTATTTTGTGTTTAATGAATGAAAATGCAATTTCCTCCTGAATATATCTTTGTATCACTCAATGTATCTCAAGCCTTTTTATGGTTTTTCGTTTCTAAGTTATCAAACAAAAAACAAATCTACGTGCAACTAATTACATCACAGACTACTCATCGACGATCAAATGATTCAAAATGTCTTGTGAAATAATTCCATATGATTACGCCTAATCAAAAGTTATTTTTGCACTATGATTGTTTACGGTAGATATTTTTACATCAAACAAATGAACATCTTTCCGATTTGTAATCAAGGGTAATACTTATAACAAGAACATTTCGAAACCAATAGATTAACATGTAAATAAAAGTGTTCTCTGACTCACGAACAGGTACAGAATCAAATATTGTTAGAAGCTATGCAACAGTTAACGATAACCAGTTTCAGACTGTGCAAATAACTAATTGTTCAAATAAATGAAAACGCCTTATGTATACATGGATTTATTTGTAACATACTGTAATATGTTTATTTTTTGTTTTGTTTCTTGTTAAGCACAAAGTTACACACAATGGACTATTTATGCTGTGCCTACCATGAGTATCGCAACCCGTACAATTCACGCTGAGCTATTATAAAAGTTTTTTGATTGTATATAATTTATTCCAGGCAACACATGTCAATTATCTGATTGAGAAACAATGACTTACAATACTATTCAATATATAGATAACTGTAAGTTACTTATTGTCAATATACTTTGTGTCACTGGAATAATTAACTTAAATTTAAATATCATGAAACATTATTAGAGTCATATCATAAGTAACAAAATCAATAAATGTATCTTAATCATAATCGTGATAACGGGTTCGAAACCAAACATTGATTATGCTTGTCCTTTCAACGTTAAGGGGTATGCATGGCAGCTCCACAAGTTATTTTATATACTGTAGATAAAACAGCTTGTATCACCGGCTGGAAATACTTTATTCATTTGAACTATGATAGAATTTTGTTTTTGTTTTTTATGGAACAACACGAGTTAGTCTTAGATAAACCATCTTCTAGTCAATCGTATGAAGTTTAATTTAGTCAACATGACCACCATGTTAGGCTTTGTTTCCATTAAACCTTATCAGCCTAGCTACTTGAAGAACAAATAATGTCGCTCAAAAGAAATGTAAAAAATATATATAAATTATTTTATTAAACCTTTTTTAATGTTTATTACATTATTAAATAAAACCTTCTGATTAATAATTTAAGAAATGACAGCTTGTTTAAAATTTTGGTATAATAAAGTTATTTTTATTGTAAGCAATTGATTACAAACATAATGAAACTGCACAGATTGTTTTTCGAAACAAAACATTGACAAAATTTACAATTTTATTAAATTGAAACTTCGTAGGAAAACTTTTTTCTAAAAGTTTAGAAAGATGCAAAAGTCAATTTTTAAAATCAACAGCAAACAAACACGTTTGTTTGAAAACATATAACAATAAAATTTTTAAATTCCAAAGTTGAGAAATGACATAAATCTCATATATAAATATATAATATTTCATTTCCAGAATATAAATAACTTCTGGAAAGCAATTTTAAAGCTGCAAAACACTTCATCCAGTAATTTCATTTGCACTGTAATAAAACAAATTATATTACACGTTTGTTTTCGAATTTCGCGCAAAGCTACACCAGGGCTATAAGTACTAGCCGTCCCTAATTTAGCAGTGTAAGACTAGAGGTGGTTGTGTTTTGAATTTCGCACAAAGCTACTCGAGGGCTATCTGTGCTAGCCGTCCCTAATTTAGCAGTGTAAGACTAGAGGGAAGGCAACTAGTCATCACCACCCACCGCCAACTGTTGGGCTACTCTTTTACCAATGAATAGTGGGATTGACCGTCACATTATAACGCCCCCACGGCTGGGAGGGCGAGCATGTTTGGCACGACTCGGGCGCGAACCTGCGACCCTCGGATTACGAGTCAAACACCTTAACCCACCTGGTCATACCGGGTCTTCACAAAACAGGTGTATCAAATCAACACCCACTCAAGCTTCATACAGCTGAGGCATTTCGTTATTATTTGATCACCTTAGTTACAGATCTTGCACCACTGCGGTAGTTAATGACACTAAGGTAACATTCTTGAAAGTTAACAAGGTATTTACCGCTTTTTCAGGTTTATGATTTCGAGGTAATACACAGACCAGGTAGAAATCACATTAATGTGATTTAAGTAAGATCGAGAAAGAAAACTTAAGTGCTTTACCCTTAAATAGTGATACTCTCCTAAAGTTTAATCTGTAACAGTAACGATAAAAATTTCCGTCAAAAATTTTTAAAGGTTGTTAGGAAAATTTGTGGTGTCATCAATCCAGCAAAGGTGTTATTCTTCATCCTGTGATCCTATTTAATTAGTTTTACTTTGAACTGCTCATTTTTGATGGAAAATTTGCTACACGTATTGAACTGTATTTGGACGACATTCTGGCTAGAACTGGACGAAGAAGATCATCTTCAAAACTTGAAAGAAGTGTTAACTAAAGAGAAATGCTATATTCTTTGGAAAGAAATAGTGACATCGGAACACAAATAGGTTCAGTGGGTTTATTCTATGTTATCAAGGTAACATTAATTGTGACAAACTAATACATATATTTTATTTCTTCATCATAAAGGAGTCACTGTTTCTTTATTCTGATGTAAACTTTCTTGTGTTGGTGACCTGTGTGACATTGCCACTTACTGCATATCTCTGGTATTTAAATGAATAATTTTTGTAACTGGATGAATATCATCTAATAAAGACATGTAACATTACACTTTACACAGGTGTAATAAAGTGTCACTATATGTATATTCCACTTACATGTCTCACGTTTTGATTTTACTTTAGAACTTTTTCATCTTTCTATGATATACTGTGAAAGACTGATCAACGTCTCCTTGACACATCTCAAGTAAATTCTTTGTGCATTTGATGTTATTGAAACATGAAGTAAAATCACACTTTTTTAAATACTGATACAAAACCACATTTCTCTACTATGTTTGTACGAGTTTTAGTTGGCTTGTTTGCTTCTACTGTGCTCTGTCCAACACGAATATCCAAATCACATTTCTAGCGTTGTATGTCCGCAAACACACCGTTGTGCCACTGGGAGGCAGTTTTAATCGGAAAGCAATCACTATATTCCATTTACTGAACGAAAACCTAAAGCCAAAGAGTAAAACCTATTCGAAAAAAAAATCTTCATAAATAGAACTCAAACAGAAAAACAAGATTATACATATATATATGATGCTGTTGTTTGTTGTTAAGCACAAACCTGCATAAAGAGCTATCTGTGCTCTGCCAACTACGAATATCGAAACCCGATTTCTAGTAAAGTCCACAAGCGTAGCGCTGGGAGACACACACACACACACTTAATCAAGTGTCTATATCTTATGTTTCTGTTTTGTGCAGGTGTGCATATACAAAAGGTGTTTGAATGAGTATTTTCGTTTTAAGGTTTTATAATAAGTAGTCAATAAAACACAAATAACTTGTGTTTCGTTATCGATCTTTATTGCATGTATTTTTATTAACTTCCTTATTTTCAAGATTGTGTAGCTTATGAAAAATAAAATAAAAGTATTTGCTGAACATGGCTATATATTTAAACCCATCAATTTACTGTTAAAACGAGCAGTATAATTTACAGAAGCCGTTATTTGTTGACATTTCCTGCCGACTTAGGAACATTATTTATTTGTTGAAAATGATTGTCTATTTATAATTTTGTTATTGAAATTAATTCTCTATTTAAGGGCAGCCTTTATTTCTTGAAAATCTGAGGGCTTGTAACGTCTAGTGGCTCGGCATGGTCAGGTGGTTAAGGTACCTGACTCGTAATCTGAGGATCGCGGGTTCGAATCCCCGTCACACCAAACATGCTCTCCATTTCAGCAGTTGGAGTGTTATAATGTGACGGTCAATCCCACTATTCGTTGGTAAAAGTGCAGCCCAAGATTTGACGGTGGGTGGTATGACTAGCTGCCTTCTCTCTAGTCTTACACTGCAAAATTAGTATCGGCTAGTGCAGATAACCCTCGTGTAGCTTTGCGCGAAATTTAAACCAAACCATAACGTCCAAAATAAGGTTCCTATTCCTGTATTTAGCAGAGGATAGATAATGTATCGTGCAGCTTTATTGCGTAACACCAAATATACAAAACAAAAACAATGTTCATTTATTTAAATTGTCTATTTACATATGTCTTTATATTATTTGTTAGAACTGGCCTTTGAGAACAATGTTTATTTGTTGTTGTACATTTAAAAACTGTTTATTTGTTGAACTTAGTTTCCTGTTTAAAAAGGTTTATTTATTGCAACTCGCTACCTAATTAAAAACAGTGTTTAATTGTTGAAATTGATTTTCCGTTTGCCGAAGTATATTGTTTGTTCGCAGAATGGGATTTTTTAAAAATGACCTTTCAAAATGACATTACATTAAGTTGTAACTAATTGTAGAAGCTATATTATTTTCTTAACTATAGGGCCCGGCATGGCCAAGCGTGTTAAGGCGTTCGACTCGTAATCTGAAAGTTGCGGGTTCGAATCCCGGTCCCACCAAACATGCTTGCCCTCCCAGCCGTGGGAGCGTTATAATATTACGGTCAATCCCACTATTCGTTGGTAAAAGAGTAGCCCAAGAGTTGGCGGTGGGTGGTGATTACTAGCTGCCTTCCCTCTAGTCTTACAATGTTAATTTAGGGACGGCTAGCGCAAATAGCCCTCGAGTAGCTTTGCGCGAAATTCAAAAATTCAATTCAAATTCTTAACTATAAGCCAAATGTTGCTCTACTATTATCACTAAAAAAGTTTCTTCGAAACCGATTTGTTATACATTTCATCACCGGGTTAAGTATTATCTTATCTTCTAATGCTAATCCTAAAAGCGTCATTCAGGATTATGTAAAAAAAAAAAAAAACTACAATGAATTTCCTAAGGAAAAACTTTAAAGAAAAAATCAACCTTAGGTATGAGAGTCACAATATTTTTACACAACTTGAAATTTCATTTTCTTCTCATTTTAAAACAGACTAATTTTTCTAAACAGGATTAACACCTGTTTTAGGTGTTTCATGACACCTGGCGGCGGCGTTTATTATAATCCTAGACCAACTGTCTTTTCCCTCTGTATAGACTATAGAGCATAGCACACAAAAATGCGAACTTTCAGCAGGTATTTTTTCATTTCACAATACTGTCCTAAAAGCAAAAAAAAAAAAAAGGTAATTAAGAAACAGGAGAGGGGTATCAGATCCGGTACAAACCAGTTTTAGAAGAGATTTACAGACCATTTGTTAAAAAGCTTGTCACTTTTAGGGTTATATGAGAGTAATTGTTAGTGCACTGCTCCGGACGTGAAAGTTTAACCACTTTTTGCTCTTGTTTGAATAACTTTACGAATTCTTTAGAAAAATATCCATTTAACAATATAATCCAGACTATCCTTCCTTTTATTTAAGGTGCATAAAACCGTACAAGTTACATTACCACCTTTTTAGAATCAGATTGATTTCAATACTTGAGATTAACTATTAAATAACTCGATTGCTACTTTTGTTTTTGAATTTGTTTGTTTTCGGAATTTCGCACAAAGCTACTCGAGGGCTATCTGTGCTAGCCGTCCCTAATTTAGCAGTGTAAGACTAGAGAGAAGGCAGCTAGTCATCACCACCCACCGCCAACTCTTGGGCTACTCTTTTACCAACAAATAGTGGGATTGACCATCACACTATAACGCCCCCACGACTGAAAAGGCAAGCATGTTTGGCGCGACGGGGATGCGAACCCGAGACCCTCAGATTACGAGTCGCACGCCTTAACACGCTTGGCCATGCCGGGCCCGATTGCTACTTATAAGACGTAATTAATCTAAGGAAACATTTAAACATCCGTAGGAAAACGAGATCAGTACAAAAAATCCTACTAAGTGCAACCGACGCAGTCATAGAAAAACGTGATTAGTGTTAAAAATGATCCCTTAATGCACTTTCGGAAAGACTTAATTGTTCTAAGACAGCAAAATCTTACTTTTAATATATATAAATAAGCTCAAACATCAATGTTATTAGAAAAAAAAAAAGAGACTAATCAAATGAAACTACACTCTTAAACTGAAAACTTACTTAGTTGGTGTGCAAACGCTCACCATTAGAACAGAAACCATAGTTTACATAAAGGTCAATATCTCCATGTGACGTCAATTGTTAAACAAACCATTTCAAAATTTTATATGCCATTCTGAACTTCAAATTTGAATTTGTTCGTAATGATCATTGAATTGTTGGAAATGATGTAAATTATTAATTCACTAAGAAAACTTTTAATTAAATAAGGTGATTGTACTTCACCTCTGATTATTTTGTTTGTTTTTATTTCGCGCAAAGCTCCAAAAGGGATACATGAGCTAGCCGTCCCTAATTCAGCAGTAAGAGCTAGTCTCACCACACACTACCAACTCTTCAGTTACTCTTTTACCAACAAATAGTGGGGTTGGCCATAATATTATAACGTCCTTACGTCTAAAAGATCGAGCACCTTAGCTCAAAGTGCGAAGCTTGCTCTGAGATTGGATAATTCTAGCTACATTTCTATACGAAGAACTAGCTGCATACAAGTCCATGCCATTTTCACTATTAAAATTTGGTATTAGATGAATGGATTTCGTGTATTCTGGTGGCAATCAAATTATAAAAACATGAGTTTCATCCTGTACGTCCGTTCGTATATTTGCAATAAATGAGTTACAAGGAACAATTTCTGTTTATGAAAATTCGTTTATAACAGTGAATATTTTTTGTCTGTGTTGTCTTTAAGTGTAACATTAATATAATTTTTCTTTATAATTTAAAAAAGAAAAAAGCTAATTCGTTTCAGCTATAAAGAACAGTGAGTAGCAATTGTTGTCGTAATGATCAACACGTCCTTGATACTGAATAATTTATCTATCGTTTATTCGAAGAAAGTATTTTAAGATAAGACCCTACATGCTTAAATTTACTCAACTATATTCATCTGATTAAAAAAATAAACTGGTATCTTATATAGACTGGAAAAACATTATAAACGTGAGGAAACCATAGCTGTAAAACAAATTGTTTATCAAAAAATGAAAAACAAATATAAAAAAGATTTTTTAATTTCGCGGAACGTTACACGAGGGCTATCTGCACTTGCCATCCCTAATTTAGCAGTGTAAGACTAGAGGGAAGGCAGCTACTCATCACCACCCACCGCCAACTCTTGAGCTACTCTTTTACCAACGAATAGTGGGATTGACCGTAACATTATAACGCCCCCACAGCTGAAAAGGCGAGCATGTTTGATGCGACGGGGATGCGAACCGGCGACCCTTAGATTACGAGTCGCACGCCTTAACCCAACTAGCCATGTCGGATGTCATGGCAAACGAAAGGTAATCCTGATTGCTGTGTATTGTAATGTTTGTATTTTCTTATTTAAATCGTGAAGCATGCTACAGAGTAACATGCAACCATACTCGAGGGGTACAACCTTTGTTCGTACCGCTGATCCTTCGAAGGATGGAAATGCGGTGACTAATACGTGATGCAAGTGTATTAATGTGGGTTTTCCAGGTTAGTTAGGAATTAATATGAATACCTAAAAATTTAACAAATTTGGAGAGTTGGATCACAGTATTATGAATTTTGATTTGCACCTTGGATGTTCTTTTCTTTTCCTTTTTGAAACATCTAGAGAATAAAATCGCTTGGGATTTGTAGAGGTTCAGTGCAACCCGCCATTTGTCACACCGTGTGTGTAGGCGTTGATGGCAGTCTGGACACGATGAGCGGCTGTGACCGGGTTAGTAGACGTACTCCATACGGCTATGACGTCGGCGTATTGTGAAGCATGCGTATGAGTAATGGCGGGAAAGGAATGTCGTTTACAAAGATAATGTATAATAAGGAGCTAAGTACGGAACCTTGGGTAACTCCAGCTAGTAAAGGGAACGAGTGAGAGAGTTCATTATTAACTTTAGCGAAACGGTTATTAAAAAACTAGCTATCCAGCGGATAACGGTATTCGGAATGTTTATGAAGAACAGCTTATAAAGGAGAACGTTGTGCCACACAGAATCGAAGACCCGTCTGGCATCGAGGAATACGCCCACGGCAACCTAGTTCCGACTAACGGCTTGGAATAGGGATTCGATAAGTCTAACAAGGTGGTCAGCAGTTTGACGTTTTCGCCGGGACGTGTTGTGGATATTTGATAAGAGTTTATTAGTTTCAGCGAAGAAAGTAGGTCTATTGATAATGATTTTCTCTAATAATTGATGAGGTAATAGGTCTGTAATTTGAAGGATCAGACAGGTTCGATGAGAACTTAGAAACGACAGTGATAGTGGCTGTTTTCCAGTAGTTAGGGTAATAGCCATGCAAAAAGGAATAATTGTATATACAAAGTAGATAATTTAGAAAGTTCAGGAGTAGATGTTTGATGGTGCGGTTATTTACGTCATCTTCTCTGGGTGCGCTATTGCTTTTAAGTCGTTTGATGGAAAATTTGAGTTCGGCTAGCGTAAACGGTTTAATGATATAAGAGTAATGAATGGGAAGGTCTAAACTGAAGTTGGGAGTTAATATTTCGTGATGTTGTGATATTAAATTATTTATATTAAGGAAGTGAGTGTTGTCGAAAGTGGAGAGGTTAGGTGTCGTGAAGAATTTTTTGAGGACTTCGGCAAAAATGGTGCATTTGTCCTTGTCAGTAAAAGCCGTTTGATTACTATGTACTAAGTTGTGGGAATTAAGATTTCTTGTTGTTTTATTAGTCGCTTAATGCTGTTGTTGGATTGATTGATTAATGTTTCAAGGTGTTTATTACGTGTGAAGACAAAAAGTACACGTAGACGACGTGACTAGTTATGTGGCTATGGATTTCAGAAGTTAAGGTACAGTGATGTAACGGCGAGGTGCGAGCCCGAGTATGAGTGACAGAAAGGAGGGCATAAGTAATAGATTTAGTAAATTTAAGAACAAGATCGTCAAGGGCGTTGGGGCAAGAGATTAAGGGAGGAACATAGAAGGAAGTGTTAGATAGAATAGATTGGAAAACATCCCAGTTGGAATTAGAGAAATTAATGGTAGGAGATTTGGGAGGGGAAAAGCGGGGAGAGTTATCAAAAAGACAGAAGAAAACAAGAAAGTGCTCACCTCCGATGTGATCATTGACTTGACAGCCAGAAGTATGGGGTAGAAGATTAGGAGTGACTATAACCAGATCCAGAATATCTTGGGAGCCGTTAACATGTGTGTGTGTTGGGTGATCGTTACTAATACATGTTAGATTGTTCGAATGTAAAAAGTTACGAATAATAAATCCGTTACGATTGCTGGTACGACAGAAGAGTTCTTTGTGCTTAAAATTTTTATTGCCAAGGATTATGGAGTGTTTGTGGAGAGAAAAGACGTATTGTAAAAAAGCGGAGTCAGGGGGCTGCGAGGGGCTGACGTAAATTAAGACTAGGGTGATGGGGGAAGTTGTTAAGAGTTAGTTCAGCTAAAATAGTTTCATTATGGGACTGAGTGGGAAGCTTCAGAATTTTAATATTTATGTTATGTTTATAAAGGAGGGCAAAATGGGGTACAGAGAAGATTTTATAACCAGGAGGGTGAAAGAATGATTGCTATTCAGTAAGGTTTCATTAATGGAGATAATGCTAGAGTTTAGGGTGTTGCAGAGGTCGAAAAGTTCAAATTTCTTAAAGTAAAGACCACCTTGAATATTTATGTGTAAGAATGAAATCATATTAATTACCTGGAGAGGGCACTGACCTTTCTTGCTTGAATCCAGTGGTACATGGCACTCGAATCCGGGTTGCTGATGTCTAAGAAGAACTGACAGAGTGGCATATCCAGGAATATAGTTGTAGAGGGACTTGAATTTGTTTTCTATGACCATGAAAGCGACATCAGCAACAAAGGTAGAAAGCCGTTTGTGGAAAGCACTATCAAAATTTCTGGGTTTCTTGAGGATGGGCTCCGAAGGTTGTTGAGCTCCGGTCTTGTAAAAGTTGGGTTCTGGGTTTTCAGGGCTGCTGCATAGTTGACATACTGAGTCAGGACAGATTTAGTGTTGGCAGCAGGAAGGCTGGAGAAATCACTGGAAGGTCCAACCAAGAGTGTTGGTTTGCCAAGTTTCAGATTTTTTTAGTTTCAGCACTTGTTGGTATTTAGGACACCCGTAGTAGAAAGCAGCGTAATCACCATTGCAGTTGCTGCACGTAGTTTCCCGACGGGACCTCTAGCAGTTACTCACGTAGTGTAGGCCTCCATAAAGAACGCATCGTGGAGAGACTTTATGGGCAGCACGGGTATTACCAAAACTTTGACAGTTTAAACACTAAAGAACAGCATTCTCTGGTGAGGTTTTAGCAGCCTCAACAGGGTATTTGACAAACCAGAGAGTTATTCCATTAGAGACGAGATTGTTGGCTGCGACTTGTTCTCCATAGCATTGATGTTTATGGCAACGAGTTCGAGGTTAACTTCGTCCGTGGTGATGTCCAGTGGGATGCCTCGAATGACCACATGAAACTTATTCTGGGGGGCACCAGGAACGTGCATGGTGATTTTGGATCCTTTGAAGGGGGACCCAGGCCAAGGAGATAATAATTTCGCATAGTGCCTCGGGTGAGAGCATTTGATGACCCGCCTTCGGGAGTTTTCTTATTTCAGTAAATCTCTGGAAAAGTTTTTAAAATCTCTTGAGCGATGTCAGGCTGGCGATAGGAAGCTGGAACGCCTTCAAAGATGATTGCAGGGGGAGTTTTAGAGTTGGCAGACACGATTGGGGACTTGCTCAAAGGAAACTGGAGGGGTTGAACAGCAAGTAAAGATTTACAAGCTTTCGATGGTGCAGACTTGGGAGGGTTGGGAGGGGCTGAGGTTGGTAGAGGATGCAATGATGGAGTGGTCTGGGACTGATTAGTACCTAAAGGGGCGAAATTTTCCGTGTAAGATAAAGAAGGGTTTAAGCTACGGTCAAAAGAGTCTCCAGAGTTGTTGGAAGAATTTCTGGCAACACGGCAACGCATTCGAAGTTTTTGCTCGGCGGAAAACGGTGGAACCGCTCCATCGGTGGTACGGAGACGTTTTTGCCGCTTCATTACATACATGTCAGAGTCCTGATATGGACTATTGTGGAGGAGAGTCTAAACAAATCAAGAACTACGTCTACGGAGCTACAGAAGAAGCGTCTAGTTAGCTCGAGCGATCGCCCGGTGGTACAACGGCAAGTCTTATAACGCTTACAAACCGAGTTTTCGATATCCCTGGAAACATACATAGTCCATTGTATAACTTAAAAGCAAAAATAATGGTTCTAGAGAACCTCGTAGTTTCCAAAATAGTTTTAACTGTTAACTCAATAAGTACCAGTAATTGTTCTTATGTTTCTAATGATATTTTTGCTAATACCTTAATAGTGGCAGTGAAACATTCAGCCTTGTTCTAATTCCTTCAGTGCAGCATGGAAATATTAGAGCTTTAGTGTTTTGTTGGCAAGTGACTCCCACGATCAGCTACTGCTGTTGAATAATTTAGCAAAGCTGTGAAAACAAATTTTGTTCTCTATCACAAAAAAATATCTTCAATTAAATTATCTCGACTGTAACGTCAAATGACAAAGTTTCTAACGTTAGCTTACAAAACAAAAACACACTAAGAGATAATGCTCCCCTCCAACTTGTTTCAACCTGAACAAATTTGCCACATGTTGCCATTATGCTAGTGATATAATTTGCTATCAGTTTAATGATCCACGGTAGGTTTGCAATTCTAAAATCTGGGATCCGATTCTCCGCTGTGGACAGAGCATAGGTAACTTATTACATACTTTTGCGCTAAAACAAACAAAACTAAAATAACTTAAGACAACAGTTTTTGTCTGGTAGCAAAATAATGCAAAGATAATTTGATTTATTCGAGGGTCTTAAAAATATGTTAACAACAAATCAGTTCACTATCATTAAATGATCGATTATGGGTCCTAGCAGAAAGGGCCCGGCATGGCCAAGCGCGTAAGGCGTGCGACTCGTAATCCGAGGGTCTCGGGTTCGCGCCCGCGTCGCGCTAAACATGCTCGCCCTCCCAGCCGTGTATAATGTTACGGTCAATCTCACTATTCGTTGGTAAAAGAGTAGCCCAAGAGTTGGCGGTGTGTGGTGATGACTAGCTGCCTTCCCTCTAGTCTTACACTTCTAAATTAGGGACGGCTAGCACAGATAGCCCTCGAGTAGCTTTGTGCGAAATTCCAAAAAACAAACATAGCAGAAAGATTTAACACACTCCACCATTGTTGGACCATGAGTTCTGAGTGCTAAAAAAAGATGTAACACTCCCCATTGTTAGACAATGAGTCCTGGGTACTAACAAAAAGATATAAGACACGCTTAAAAACTCGATTTTAATGGAGGCATTTTATGTCGAAAAAGGAATAATTTGAGTATTTTTATGCGTTAAAAACTTTCAACTCATTACATGATATCTTATTACACTCCATACAGATGGGACACATATATTCATCGCACTTGGTAATTTTATGTTTATCTGTGTTATATCACGACGTAAAGGATTGGCCTAAAATCTGGAAAAAAATGATTTTCTTTATAAAATAAACATCGGACCGCATCAATAAATAACCAAGTTTTGTTGCTATATTGATGGAATTTTGCTTAAATGTTCTTATAGTGCTCCTAAATTATTTATTATAGCTCTAGTGGCCAACAGAGTCATGAACCTAGAAGAAATACAGCACACAAATAGTTTAGAAAGACATCGAGCGAGTTAATAATTCTAGTGTTACACACTCGTTAATTAGGCCTAACTTCTTTCTTTATATTTATTAAACTGAATTTCGGTAACTGTATTAAATATTTTCAAATAATCAGTACAGGGATTAAACAAAATTGTACAAAGGATTAACTTTAGAACTTTAAATCAACTTACAACAGTATATTCAATAAAAGTTTGTACTGTGAGTACGTATACAAGGTAGTCTGAACTGACTCTTGATGATTCACGACGTAAAAACCGGACCACTCACCCATACGGCTTACGTTTATGCAGACATGTCAGCACATGTACTATTCGGAGATTCACATTGTTATACTGAAATTATTGCTTATAAGAATATATAATAAATTGATAAGCCTATTTATGAAATATAAATTTTATATTACGAACTAGCTAAATAGCCCGGATAAATAACGTTGGCAACATTTATACTGGCACAGTAGACAACATTTTAAAATAATTACATTAAAACCAATGCTCAAAACCTGCCGCACGTTCCAACGTAAGCTAAGAACTTTCTCAGTGACCACTTAATTTGGTCTAACGTATCAGGAATAAAAAACAACTATCATTAAAAATATGTATTACCTACATTCTACGTATCTATACCTCAAACGCTTGTCTCACTCGTAACCGCAACTTTCCCTAACAGAAGTGTTCGACAATACAAAGAATCAATTACATCATCCGCTTGTTTTGTGAAACGAAGCGGTTTGTTTTGAATTTCACACAAAGCTACTCGAGGACTATCTGTGCTAGCCGTCTCCAATTTAGCAATGTAAGACTAGAGGGAAGGCAGCTAGTCATCACCACCCACCGCCAACTCTTGTGCTACTCTTTTACCAACGAATAATGGGATTGACCGTCACTTATAATGGCCCCACGGCTGAGAGGGCCAGCATGTTTGGCGCGACGGGGATGCGAACCCGCGACACTCAGATTACGAGTCGCACGCCTTAACGTGATTGGCCATGCCGGGCCACGAAACGAACTGGAAATAATTTCATATGTTCACTGTAACTGAGGGCAATGTTGTAACAGCGAATAGAGATAATTTATAATTAATATTCTAGTTTCCGGCATTGTTGTGTATTTACAGCATAAGCTTCTTCCTGTGTTCAGTATTATACATCACAATTAAATCAGAATATAATAAAACATGAACTTACAAGATTCTTTGAAACCTTTCCTGACACTTTAAAAAAATAAGTTTGTTAATAAAAAGCCTGTAAATAATTATTAATAAAGCTCGTTCACAAAAGGGGAGTAAACGAATATTAAATTATGTTTGTTCATAGAAAATAAATAATTGATTAATAACTTATAACAACCAATAAGAATTAACCATTTTATGGATAGTACGACAATACAGCTGTAAATCATATGCATAGCAAGTGTCTTTTAACTTAGGAACAAAGAAATGTAACGATGTATTTACTGGTGGTCAGACTTTTTTGTGTATCTATTCGTTTAAAACAGTGGTTCCAACCTTTTTTATGCCCCGCACCCTTAAAAACTTTTAATATGTTCTCGCACCCCTCAGAGTAATTATTTATTTAAGAATAAAGGTGAAGGTGGCCAAAACAAATATTATCTCGCACCCCTGGTTAGGAACCACTGCTTTAAAATATGAATGCTTCCCTCATAATAACTTTTATTAAATTGTTTTGGTATGCGAACAGTTGTTATAAACGACTTTTATTTATGTACTAATTTCTCTATCGGGATTCGAATAAACAAATTTAATCGAGCCCAAGAATACATTTCATTTACCAAAAATATTTTTAGTCTCTACACTCTTTAAAATGCCGAATAGTCATGACAACTAACGTGACACTTTGACAAGAAAAAAACGTGTCGTCGACTTTGCTTTCATAGACTCGTCGTAGCATCTCAAGTATACAGCCTAACCCAGTCAACACTGGAGATGGAGTATTTTAATTTAATGCTTGAAAGTGATATATTTTATATTTGCAGAGTCGACTGCATACTAAAAAAAACATTTGCGGATTAACAGAGTAATATTCTACGTGTGCAAACTTAAAACTTCACCGTTAACATCTGACCCATAGCTTAGTAAAAATGACGTATTAATTAACACGAAATTTGATGTAGTTTAAATGTCCTTTAATAGTAAAATCTTTCTAAAGACTGCAACACAATTATTTTTATAGTACTGTATCCACTGGGTTAAATCTGAGATGCACACTTTCGCTACTAAATAACTTGTAGCTACAAAATTACTTGGGAGTAACACGTCCTTTTCTGAAAATTCACACTTATAAATAGCAATCAGGAAAATATACACATTGATAAAGCATATCAAAAACTTTAACCACCACTGTCTGCCAGCATAATTTTAAATGAAAATTTAAATTGTTAATCAAGCTATCTTTAATTTTATCACTTACGAGAACAATTTGAAAACGCTGCTACATTCGGAAGTTTACTAACCTATCGTCACGAAACAAGTACGATGTATTTTTTTCGAAAAAATATATTTTTTAAGCAAAGCAACACAAGAATAATGGAAACATAACACTCAACAGAAATTAAAACTTTGATCGAAAAAGTTGAACACAAGTAGCTCATTATTATTTAGCATGCATATGCTAGTTCTAAAATTGCTTTTTAATTCGGCAACATTTTTCTCTTCTTGATTCCCAACATATTCACAGTAATAAATAAAACGATTTGTATACGCACCATAATAAAATGTGTTACTATTGATGATTGCAGAACAGGTCATAACTACAGCGACTATTTCTTCTATTAACCCTTTCGGGTACAGGCATTTTGTATTGCCAATAACCAGGAAATTTCAAATAGTGTGTGTTGATTTATGTTACTGAAGAATGATTATACAAATCATATTTCAGTAGGTTAACGTGAAAATCCCTTATGAAACTGAAGCACCCATATTTCAAATATGAAATAAACAACAACAAAGATAATTGTATGAATCCAAAGAATTGACACGTTATATCTAATTCCAATATAGCCTTTCTGCTAACTTGATCTGTGTTAACCGTCTTAATTAACTCGAGTTTAAGTATTTTCTGTACTCTCTCCATTGCTTTAGTATTTTCCCTATTTATGTATGCACTGTCTTACCTTTTAATGTTATAATTAGTAACACAAACTGTTTTTCTTGTTGGTGTAGATTATGTTACGAAGAACAAAATACTATTTTGATTTTTATAGTTACATGTTCATTAATTTGTAGATGTCATGAGGTAGTGCAAGTCAGACAAGGAAGTTATTTTTTTTAAACTTCATATGCAATGAGTTTTATTCAGCACATTATTTTATGATTAGAAAAAAAGAAATTTTTCTGCCAAATGTTTGGAAGATACTTATTCAGGAATTTACTCAAAAGTCTTTCATTAGTAAAAGTGTTCTTAAAATTTAAGACAAGTTTTCTATAAACAATGTATTGAATTCAATGTTTTAATTTTCATTGTACTCACTTTTTCTAAAGAAGCTAAGTGTAATAGCACTGACAAAAATAATGTGATATTTACATTCTATAAGATACACTTCAGTATTAATAATAAACAAATATTTAGATTGTCAAATACAGCATAAGAAATTATTTTATGATTACTACTAGCAGCATAAAAGATTTTTACTTTTAAACCTGTTTTTAACAGTAAGATAGTTAATATCATAATTCCTTCTTAGACAGCTCAGTTTAATATAAAAATATTTGATCATGGTGTTTTTACTGGTTGTGCTTTGTCTTTAGAAATATTTCAACCTTTTCTTTTATTAAATAAAGAATTCTATCATCCAAACTAAAGCAATATATTATGAGATGATGCCAATTAAAATTACTCTAACTGCTTAAACTTTTCTGAGCATTAAAAATTCCTATACATATATTGTACTTTTTATAAAGAAAACCAGTATACTATAATATATACAAAGATGACTAAAAATAATGAGTCAGTAGACAGCATTATGCCTACACTTTGATAACAAAAAGAAAAGAAAAAAAAGACTATTTTACTATGAAAATTTTCTAACTTTGGTTTAGTTGAGACTATGAGAACAATTTCTGGAAATGTGAAGCAAACATGGTAAAAAATTTAGAAAATTATTTTCAGTAGTAAAAATAAATTAGGCCACAAAAATTCTGCAACACCACAGGTTGTTTCTTTATTGTGGTTACAGTACAAAAGTCCATGTATGAACATTACTGTACACATAAAATAGATTCTAACTTTATACATAAATTTTTTTTGTACAGTATGATAACCACATACAGGAAGAACTTTTCAGACATTGCTGAAAAACAAACACCATGCACACTTTCATAAACAACTCCTTCATGGCATACCAAGGAATCCACCAAAACACAGGGTATTTGGGAAAACAAAAGAGCTTTACAAACAGTTATAACTTAGATCTATTAAAAAACTTTGTATTCCAAACACTGAAAGGATACAGCTACATATGCATTATTAATTCCACTTTTAAGCTAAAGAATATATATAACAAATACCTTTAGAAAAAATTTGACAGAATTTAAAATTCAAAAGTTTATACAGACAGTGCATTTATTTTTGAATCAAACTTCACTAATCAAGTATAATTAAGTAGACAGCTGAATTATAAACCAAATCCCTATGGTCACAAATTAAGCATCAATAAAATTTTAAACACACAAAATATTAAAAATTCAAAATGCAATGGGCATTCAAACAAACAGTTGGTAAAGAGCATAGATACACACCACACCACAATTAACTTGTTGCTAAGATGCACACTTTTCCATTACACTCTTTAATCTAGTTTTAATTCTTTGAAAAATCTTGGCACTAGATTTCCAAAGAATGATGCATATTATTAATCACTACATATTTTCACTTGATATCTTCAAAACTCATATGTGCTTCTTTGGCAGTTCTGTCAAACATTTTACAAAAATGAAAGTAATTCTATTCCAATGAAGAACATCAATCTGGGAAAAAGCTACTTATTGATATACTTTCAAATTCAAACATAATAAAAAAATGTAATACAATTGTGCATATCAGTCATTATTTATCAAGTTTTATGATAAAATTATTTTGGTAACAAAAACTAATTTTATTTAACAAAATATGACGACAGTCTTATTATTTTAAACTTAGAGCTTTTCACAATAAAATTACAAATTTGTTGATTCAACTGAACCAAAATGGGTATGTAGCCTAAACTGCAAACATAATATGAAATTATCAGAAAATGGACCTATTACAATTCTGAATAAAATGTACAAATAATTTGTTTCACTTACTCTATCTAGACTAATGGTTTAAAATTACTGTATTTCAATATGTATTCTAGGCATCACTTAAAGGAAGTTTCATAAAACAAATATGGTGATATTACAATACAGCAACGACTGTAAAAGTGCAATGGTCCCGGAAGTGTTGTATTAAAAAAGCTCATATTTCTATGATCATGATTTAAAACTTACAAGATTTAAATTTGATTCTATAATACATAAAACCAATGAACAAAAATGTGAAAGAGATCACAATGTAATAAAATTATCCTTTGTGAACAACAAAAATTTTTTGGCAGTCAGAACTAACCTTCAGCTGGAAACATAGGCTGCCAGCTGCTCTAGACCCATATTTCTAGGCTCCAAATGAAACCCATCCCAGCCCATACTGCCCCTGATGTTATCTTTACAACTATATCTAGGAAATTTGCTTAAGCTTGCAAGAAATTGATTATTAGTGGGATAAGAAACACTTCCATTACTGTAACTACTCATGTCCGTAGTATTAACCCTGCAATCCAAAGATTCTGAAGAAATCTGATGTTTACTTCCTTCAAAAAGCACACATATACTACCATTTTCACCGATTCTATACGACACTTCCAACGGATCAATCCACAGCGAAAGTTCATTTGGAAACACTTCGCGAAGATGAGCTTCATCAAGACCGCAAGCTTTACCAGCCTTAGCAATAACTGGATCCATTTTATGATTGATTCGAAGACAGCGGTAACCAGATCCTTTAAAGGGATTTTCTGGAAACCAATGTTGTTGATAATGAAGTTTCAACATAATCTCCAGGTGGGTTCTAAACATATCGAGCTGGTTGAAATCAAGGGAATTCCCAAGTCGTAATAGATTTGTTAGAAAATCAGCAGCACTTTTAATCTCTTGCCTCATCTTAGAATACTGTTCCAATGAAAACAAATCAATCTCCAAAATTTAGCCACTTTTCTTAAATCTTAAGTTAATATTTAGTAAGTTGCAGTCTTATCGTTAGGCTTAACCAGAAACTAATATAGTTAACAAAATGGCGATCGTTGATTGCACAGTACACTACTTTATTGCTACTAGACACTACCTTCACGCACCTTTTATACCGATTCTTTGATTCTGGAGCTCTTAAGAACATAAAGGATCGTTTCTTAAATGTAGAATTACTATCGCCAATCGTATGATAATGGACGGTAAATAAATAGAAGTTCACTTCTACTTCTAGCACCACACAAACACAATTCCACTTCTCTTATTTTACTACATATGTCGCTTCAGCGTCTCGCTGACTCCTTTAAGTCCTATCAGCGCTTATGACGTTGTAGCAAATGCTACATGACGTCACCTTTTATCCAATGAAGTTCTCAGTGAAGCGCTTGCTTTGCTTACCCTCTACGTAAGACACACAGACGTACTAACGCATTCTACCAATCACGTTCGATTCTAGAATATTTGCGAATGTTGTGACGAAGAGGCTAGAAATGGTCAATAATAAATTCTTGAAATTTCGTATTTTCCTCTAACAAGTGCAATAAATTGAGATTAATAAGTGAAGTCCATAAAAAAACGAAAGCTTTGTCCTTCATTATAATTAACGTAATATATATAATTACTAAAATAAAGATTCTATAAATACTCGTCGTGAGTGAAAGCACATTAGTTATTGTTTTTTTGAATTTCGCACAAAACTACTCGAGGGCTATCTGTGCTAGCCGTCCCTAATTTAGCAGTGTAAGACTCGAGGGAAGGCAGCTAGTCATCACCATCTACTGCCAACTCTTGGAGTACTCTTTTACCAACGAATTATAACGCCCCCACGGCTGAAAGGGCGAGTATGTTTGGCGCGACGGGGATGCGAACCCGCGACCCTCAGATTACGAGTCGCACGCCTTAACACTCTTGGCCATGCCGGGCCCAGTACATTACTGAAATCCACTGTGTAAATACAATTAAAACTAGAACAAACGAAAATTTGAACCTGTGTTTTTAGGTATAAGGTTTTTATAAACATTTGTTCATTACATTTCGCGTGTTAACTTTAAGTCACTGCATACAAATACTGAGGAGTCACCGAACAGTTTAATGTTTTATCTTCACACTACAAACGACAAAGTGTTTGTACTTTCTAATGCATAGGGAAACAGCTCTGATGAGTATATCAGCGAATGCTGCTCGTTGGCTCCTATTCAAGACTGACGTGGATTTTAATCAACGTCACATCTCACTCAATGTGGCTGCTGTAATTTCCACAATATAGCCAAAAGAAAATTTTCTCGTCTCTTTATCGTAGAAAAAGTTACTGTTCTGAACATACGAATTATGAACTTGTATCGTTTATTTCTTAGTATTTAAGTGCAAAACTTCATAATGGACTACCTGTGCTCTGCTCACCACGGTTATCGAAACCCGATTTCTAGAGTTGTAAACCCACAGACACACCACTGTGTCACTGAGGAGCATGAATTTGTATCAGGCTTTTCTGGGCATTAGTGATTATAAATAACCAATAGGTATTACATTTCGCCTGAAAAACAACAAGAAGTAAATTACGTTATTGGTTTCCATGCATTGTTTTCAATACAATATAGTGTTTGTTTTTTCTTATAACAAAGTCACATCAGGCTATCTGCTGAGCCCACCAAGGGGAATCAAACCCCAGATTTTAGCGTTGTAAATCCGTAGACTTACCGCTGTACTAGCGGGGGACAATACAGTATAGAATATATAGTAATTTTGCATTGTGTTATCTGACCTTCCGATAATTCTGAAAAGTGTCATTTAGACTACTGTGTTGCGAACGAATACTTGATTTAATACTTGTTTCTTTGTTTGAAATTAAACACAAGGGGTTATCTGTGCTCTGCGCGCCATGGGTATCGAAACCCGGCTTCTAACGTTGTAAGTCCCAGAGATACACTGGGAGGTTGAATACTTATTATTATCATAGGAACATAATAATGGTTTACTTGTGTTTGTAAAACATAATAATCTGCTGCATTAACAAATAATATGTGTAATATTTATCTACCCTCCGTATGTTAGGCGTAATATTATTGAAGAAGTTTCGTCCACTTTTTGATTAAAATGTTTTACAAAGGAATGGTAAGACTCAAACAAAAATTCGTTACCACACTGTTACGAATAAATGTTATAGAAATTACCAACTGGTGGGAACCCATCTATACACAATATGCTCCTACCAAATGGCTACCATGTACTAATTTGTGTATTAGTCATAAACGCTCGTTTGTACAAAAGAATAACGGTATAGGTTAATCAGTCGCGATATGACATATGACTAGGAAGATAGAAGTAAAAGCTGTCAAGCTTTACGTTTCAGGCAGAACAAGCAAGTTGAATTAACCCATAAGACAGAAACAATCCGCCAGATGAAGCTGAAAATATTGTTGTGAAAAGGGGTCGGCGAAAAGAGAAATGGCAGGCACTATAGGAACAATTGTTACTTGTAATGCCCATGTACGAACCTGTGAAGAATATTATGAAGTTTTACCATTTTGATATGGTTAATGACATTACTGACGTCGGTAAGAAGGAAGCTATCTTTCTAAGAGGAGTGGGTGTTCAGATCTTTATTAATGAAAAATTCATTGATCCCTGGGAAGCGTAGTAGGTGAACTTATTGAAAACGCATTTCGACTTTTAAAGTAATGCGAAATTGTGCAGCGGTCCAAGTTTAATTTCAAAGAACTAAGAATATTATAATATTGTTGTAGATTACGTAGCAGAGTTAAAAAAATTAGCGCAGGACTGTAGTTATGGAAAAACGCTATTGCAAATGATGGCGTAATTCAAGTATTATTATTATCGACTGATTGAACTTTCCACAGACCATTAAAACACTCAATACACTGAATACGTTTAAAAAATAAATAAAATATTTACATTCGTAGACTAAAGATATCTCCAGTTTCAGTTATAGTACTCAAACGTGGTATGTGATTATCAAAAAAAAAATGTTCAGTAACTGAAACATATTAACGTGAGATATTGCTACGTGTGTGTGGAGATAAACATTTTCCATAAGGTAGCAGACATAAAATCGACAAGTGTCATGACTGTGTGATAAAATGTCACATAAAGAAAGGCCTAGAGAAGTAAAGCAAAAACTGAGCAAGGGCAAGCTCCAGGTCAGGGGAAGACAACCAACATAAGTGCTCTTGATTCTAGGCAGAAGGAAGATGAAGAGCAATTTGAAGAAAAAACATGCAATGTATAGTATGACGGAAACAGACATTCGAATAATTGTGTTTATCACTTTTATATTAAACATAATGCCAAAAATGAAATATTCAAGAATGGCACATGATGCAGTATCACTCTCGTATCTCAGGTAGGATATTCAAAATTGTAGAGTAATATGGCAGTTTTCGAGTTTGAGACCTGAAATTATTCCAAAGCCTGTACTAGAGAAATACTAGATACGCTTGGAGCAGCTCAAGTATCAAGGCACGGTTGAAAAACTACCTTTCGTAGTAGTGACAGGTGAAGGGCCCAACCTGCCAGGACAAGGCTGGGTAACGTAATTGGGCTTGGATATGATACCAGCCAATTAACTGACAGTACTGAAACCCCAAACACAGTATATGCTAGAAACGCATGTAAAGCGTTTAAAAAAAGCAGTCTGCAGGAAAGCACAACCAAAATATGTACTGAAAGTAACAAAATCTCATGTTTCTTCAAACCAAAATAATTTTCATATGCCACGAAATTAAACTTGAATGTTTAGCTCGACCATTTTCTGAAATATATCATTAAACCAGTGATAGTTTCAGACTGCTGTACAGAACCTTGATGGCTCACTGAGAATATATGTGTATTATAACTTAACAGTGAATAGTGTATCATGCCTGGAGTAGTATCCAACTCCTAGGATTACAAATTAGAATGGACGAAAATTCCAATAAGTATGTCACTAGGAATACCTACGAGAATCCGTTAAGATGCAATTGATTGCTTTTTAAGATTTCACCAACCCTTGTGATCTTTCAAAGGTTGATGGAAAATTTGCTACACTTATTGTACTGTATTTGGACGACATTCTGGCTAGAACTGAACGAAGAAGATCATCTTCAAAACTTGAAAGAAGTGTTAACTAAAAAGAAATGCTATATTCTTTGGAAAGAAATAGTGACATCGGAACACAAATAGGTTCAGTGGGTTTTCTCTGTAAACGTAAATGTGCAAGTTGTTGAATATACGCCTTCACTTACTAATGCATCACAGTTAAAGGCCTACTTAGGTCTGTTAAATCGCAACAGCAAGTATCCCATAGAAACTTACAAATACTTTGCAGGTAAATGTGAAGTAGTTTTGAAGGTCATAGTAAGAGAAGATGTTTGAAGTTTCAAAACTATTGCTGCCATCATCAGATGTGTTAGTACATCATGATGAAGAGAAGGAGTTTATACTTTCTTGTCATGCCTTACCTTATGGAGCTAGTGTAGTGCTTACCCACCACATGTGAGATAAGTTGGACAAACCTATTTAATTCATGTCAATAGGCCTTACAGCTGCTGAGTGAAATTATTCCTAGTTAGAAAAGAAATATTGACTGTGTTTTATGGTGTGCAAAGATTTCACAACTACATCTATAAAAGGTTATTCCCTATCCGTACTGATCACAGATCGTTGGTTTCTTTATTCAATGAAATTTGGTCTACAAATAGCTCGTCAAAAATTAATAGGCGAACCATAATATTCAGAGCCTACAAATATGTAACTGTGTATAAAGCTAACAAAGAAAACAGAAATGCTGATGCTTTAAGCCATCTTCTCCTTCTGAGAGACCAATATAGGTTGCACAAGAGGAATGATTGCAGATGCTGAACCACATGGGTAGTTCTCCTGTGATAGCTACATAGATCAGGTCTTGGATAGAAAAAAGGATCACGATTGTCCAGTCTGTGATTACGTTCTCAGTGGGTGGTCGCATTACATGTTAGAATTGAATTTACACCAGTCCTGTCAGTTTAAGAATGTTTATATTTTACATAGAGATTTCATTTATTTCCACAACAAGGTTGTCAACCTATGATTGAGCAACTACAACAGTCTTTTCTGGACATCACCCAGATAAAAGAGCTCACTGGAAGTTACAAGTGTGGCTAAAGGTCAATGTGAAGATTAAAAAACAGGTCCAAGTTTGTGTTAACGTACTAAGAACATAAAATGGTTTCAGCAAAACCTGTTATTGACGGGAGTAGCCAAAAAAATCGTGAAGGAGACATAATATTGATTATGCTGGACCGTTTTTTTTTTTAGAAAAATGTTCTCAGTGGTTATGGATACACATTCTAAATGGATGGATGAATGTTTATCAACCACAGAAGATCTCCCGTCTGTAAGAAAGATATCCTCAAGATCTCTCATCTGTAAGAAAGATATCCTCAAGAGTTAATGAGAACATCATTTACACTAGAATTATGATAACTGACAAAACACTCAATATTATTTTTTGTCATGTTTTAATTTTTCTAAAAATACAATTAAAATAAATTAACTAAGTACAAAATGATCTGTGAAATTGATTTTTCTTTACGAAAAAAGATATAACAAAAGTTAATACATTAATCAAGAAGCACAGCTTTTTTTCTAAAATGCTCCCAGTACATTCTTACCATTATAACAAAACTTCATTTCTGATATAACTTGTTTTGCAGACATCTGAATTTCAGAATTAACAAGCCGGGTATGAATTCGCGTAGTGCCATAAAATATTACCCACATTTTAAACCGCGCACGTATTGTGAGAGTGATAATCAATCCCTTAGCAATGATATTAAGTGGTAAGGTGTTACATATTAATCAGATTTCCTTCTGTTCGGTATTTCAAAATTATAGACGACGGCAGGTAATATTAGTAGCTTTGTATTTAAACAAAATACCAACATAATTTGTTCATTTTCATGCAAATATCTTGTTTAAGCTTTTAAAGCTCACGCTTCTTTTCTTTGATTGATTTTCAAACTAGTGACATTGTGGCTTTACAGGTTCTATATTTCTGGCTGATTTACCACAATAATAAGATGATAAGGATGTGTTCAGATCAAGTATTTAGAATTTCCTGAATAGTTTTATATTTTCTGTAATTGGAATTGGAAAACAAAGGGATATGGATCAACCTGAGGACCAGGGACACCCAGAAATCAATATGCAACAAGTTATATTCCACCAGTATTAAGCAAAGTGGTAACAGGTTAAGATCAACATATACAAAGATCAGTAGCCAAAGTGAACAAAAATATGCAACATAATCAAGAAGGATCTACATCCAAAAAAGTGACTCAAGTAACATCTACACAATTTTTTCCACAACATATTTGTTCAACTACTGCATATAGTAAACAGCTGTAGGACAAAGCAGGTATTCGTATTATTCATGTGAAGACGTACCTATAGTCAAGACCACAGACGCAGCATCTATGAATTTATGTGTGATGATCAAACTATTGAAAAGGATGCTGCTAGGCAGTTGTCTTGTGCACTAGAGGATTTGTCGAAAACCTCTAGGGTTGAGAGTTTACATGAGAAGTTTCCGAAAGAGTTGTTTGCAACAGAAAATACTCTTGAGGTCTATTTTCACAATGTATGGTCATCAGGTAGAGAATGTCTGGATGTGGTAATATACACTGTAACGACAAGGTGAGACTATAAAATCGTTTTAATATAACATATTAACAAGATAAAATAAGCTTTACAAAATAATTCTTAAAATTTAACCATGATGAAGAAAAGTCCACTTTCCTGAAGTGCTCTGGTTATTGTCTTCTTTTCAGGTCTACTAAAATGTAATAAAATAAATTAAAGCCAAAACAAAAATTCATCAAATTAAAATCTTGATTTACTGATCTGTAATCTTTTTCTTTCGATGCATTATTGGTCTCTGGACAATGAGAAAGGTATGGAATTGGTATAATTATATATTCATAAAGCTTTTAATAAAATGCTATACAAAATATCAAAGAAAATCACATTAGCATAAACTGGAAAAAGGTTAGTTGATTAGATTATATTGCGATTGGATGAGATAGAGTAAAGCTTATTGTTGTTGGAGTTGAGCCAAATTGGACCTTTGTTACCAGCGAGAACCTTAAAGATCAGTATTTGAACCTTTGATTTTTCTTATTTACATTAATGATACTGTTAGGGGGAAAATAAGTCAATGTTGCAGATAAAGTTAAGCTTGGATATTTCTAGTTGTATTGATGATGTTAACTACTACATAATGACTTGGATCAATTGATAAGTTGATGAATTACTTTTAATTACAGTAGATTCAAGATCATTCTTCTGGCTATTCATAATTTGGACTACACTTAAAAAAAACTGGAAATCCACTTAGTAACATGATTCAAGATAGTGGTTTGACATATTGGTCTTGAGAAAAGAAGAGTAAGAGGTAATATTATCGAAGTTTACAAGGTTATCCAAGAGACAGATATGATAAAAGCTTTGGATTTCAATGTGTTTTATTCTGAAGGTTATAGAAAAATAGGAGTTAATTTCAATGTTTTGAACATACAAGTTAAGCTACTTTAAGACATTTTTATTTTCTTAACAGGGTGAATGACATATGCCATGAGTTTCTGTCGTAAGTAGTGATAGGGGCTAACACTTTACAGGAGAATAATCAGTCATTTTTTTAAAAAATAATTACTGAGTTTAAATATTTAATCTTCTCAAAGATAGCCTTAATAGGTTAAACGATTCCATACCATATCTTTGTATCATGTTTTATTTTTTATCTAGGACTTAGAGACACTGACGTGAGTTGATCTGCGGTAAACTTTGGGTTGCGGAATGGTGAGTTGGGTTCCAATCCTTGCGATATCCACAAAACATTATTTAGACTTTAAGCTGTGGATAACTTATAAGGATAATTTTCAATTCCTTGACACAAACTGTGGGGTTTATGATGGTGCCTTCTCTCTGTTTAATAGTTCAAGATTAGAGATGGTGGCAAATAGGCTAAATAGCTTTGCCATAAATACAAATATTTAAGTAAGCAAGTTAATCGTGATATAATCACATAATTCCAGAATAATTCTGATATTGTGTCAGTTTAAGACAAGTGCAAGTCATTATGCCAAATCATTTATTTCAGATATAGGGAACGGAAGTTTTTTCTCAACATAAAACAAGGTTTTCGGACAATATGGGACCTATTGATCCATCTGGGCTGTTCCACACTCTAACCTAAACGAAATTAAAAACAACCTTAAAGCCAGCCCTTATGATTCATATACTAAGCAATCTTTCTCTTAAACACACATAAATATTGTTACTCTACAAGAAGGCAACCCATTTCAAAGGCCAACCACCCTGTGAGAAAAATAAGACTGTCTTAGTTGAAGATTACTCCTATCCCTGCAAAATTTATACTTGTGTTCCATGGTCCTGTTATTCTCATTGTTAAATATGAAGAAAGATAATGCATTAACATTATAGATTTCCTTTACAAATTTAAACATCTTAGTAAGATCCCCCCTGATTCTTCTTTTTTTAAGAGAAAACAATTTAAGATATTTCAGCTTCTTCTCATACGACAACCCTTCCATCCCAGGAACCATTCTATTAACTCTTCTCTAAATTCTTTCCCACAATTCCATGTCTTTCCTACGCTAAGGAGCCCAATACTAAACACAGTGTTCCAAATATGGCCTATCCACTAACCTGTACAATTAAATTATAACCTCTTTAGACTTGTATTAACTATTTCTATAGATACAACCTAAAACGTATTTGAACTACTACTAGCAACAGCACACTGCCTGAATGGCTTTAAAAACTATTCGACTATTACACCAGAATCCCTTTTTTGATAACATTGCTAAGGTTATTCCCATCCAAATTATGATAACCCACATGCATTATTTTGCATTTAAAACTCATTTGCCATTTATTTCCTCAGCTCACTAAATGATCTAAACCATTTTGTAAAGCAACAGCATCCTCTTCACAGCTAGCAACAGCCAAGATCTTAATGTGATTTGTAGATTTAAGTAATTTATTGACGATTTCTCCATTTGTGTCACTGATATAAATAAAAAAGAGCAAAGGTCCTAAGACTGAGCCCTGAGGTACCTCACTTGTGATATTAATCCAGTTTGACTCAACTGCAATTACAGCAACCTTCTGGTTTCTTACATCGCACCACTATTCTATCCAATTTGCTAACATATCTATAAAGACAATATTTTACAAACTTTTTATGTAACCCTTGTCCAATGCTTTCTGAAAATCCAGATACAACAAATTTAGTTCTCCCTTATCTACATAATCAATAACATTTTCAGAGGATGTCAAAAGAATTGAAAGACAAGAGTTACCCATCGTGTTGATCATCCAATAAAATTCTAAATTTTGTTAAAAATTCCAAAACTTTTCCAACAACTTATTTTAGACTAATACGTCTATAAATACTGGAAAAATCTTTATCACCTCCCTTGGAAAGAAGTGTTATATTACTCAACTTTCAATCTTCTGGTACCTGTTCACTATTCAAAGAGTGACAAAAATAATAGTAAGTGACTTACATATCCAATCTTTAACCTCCTTTAAAACCCTTGGGTAAATACTGCCTAGCTCAGAAACCTTAGTGTTTTTTTTTTAATTCCCAATTTTTTCTTAATAATCTCAGAATTAGTGCAGTATCTTGTTTGATCTCGTTTCCTTTTATCAACTCTTCAAGATATAGAATACTGATTAAATCTTCATTAGTAAAAACCGAAGAAAAATCAAAATTTAATATCCCAACCATATAATAATCATCAGATACTAGCTTTCATTTACTATCCCTTAAGGCCCCTACCCCAAATCTATAATGTTTTTTTACCTTTAATATATTTAAAGAAATCCTATTGTTAATGTTTTTAGCCAATTTCTTTCATACATTCTTGTGGATGTCCTGTTTGACCACCTTTCTTGATCTTCTATAATATATATCAATTTAAATTTCTTAAACTTGTGGTGCTTTTCTTTAATTTTATCTCTTTCCGTATTTTCTCAGTGTCTTCAAATACATTAGTTGCCCAATTCACAATACATAACTCTTGTTGAATTCCTTCAAAATTTGTAATCAAAATATCATTATTTCTGATTTCTTTAAGTGGCAAAACATCGAATGTAATACAGCAATGATCACTTGCACCCAGATTTTCCCAATTTCTACCCTCTCAGTTATTTCTTTATTTGAATTTAACAATAAATATAAAATATAATTGTTTCTAGTAGGTTCATTGATTAGTCTGTGAAGAAAGCCATCCTGAACAATATCCAAAAACATTTCTCCCTCATGATTTGCAGTGGTATGTCTGCGGACTCATACTGCTAGAAACTAAGTTTTGGTGATCGTGGTGGGAAGAGCAAAGATAGTCCTTTTTGTAGCTTTGTGCTTTATAACGAACACTACAATCCTAATGGTTTGACTCTGACATTTTCTAGTCTATATGCCCAATCTATTAAAATCACCCACAGTTATGACTTCATCAACTGATGGAATGTTAATCGCATAGTAAATTTTCTCATTAATTTCATCAATAATATTCGGTGGTGTGTAACAAATTTCCATTAAAATCCTTTTCCCTTAATATTCACTAATATAAACCCATATGGATTCAGTTTACTTGCTGTTATCTTTAATATTCTTAACTTGAACAGAATGTAACTCAGATTTCACATATAAATCCACCACCCTCGCCTCTTTAATATTCTGTCGCTATTAATAACTTGAAATCATGTATTTCAAAGAAACTTCTGTGATAAAAATCATCTATGTTTAACCATGTTTCAATTATTCCCATCACATCAAAATGCTTTATTCCTACCAATGCTCTACAGTCATCTATTTTATATCTAGGAATACAATAGTAACAGTTATATAACTAATTATATACTCATTCCCTATGCTGAACGTTTGTATGTCTCTTGTTCTTTTTTGCATTTAGTCTTACGAAAATCGCTCGCACATCAAACTGACCTTTCTCGCTTTCTTTATATAGAAAGGAAACCCACTGTAAGATAACGTTCATACACACACACAGTTCTATAAACGGCGAGAGATAACATTTATCTACTGGTGCTCACTCAGTTTGTTGAAATATATTTCTTTGGCGGCGATTCTGTTTAGTTGTATGTTTTTGACACTAATAATCCTCTTCAAACAATTGTCTTAAAACATAATTATTTTTAATGTAATAAATTAACTGAAGGACAAGAAATATCCAGCAGGACAATGAACTGGAAAAAAACATTTCTTCAGGCTCAAGGGTTATAATACTGTTTCACAGATTACATTTATAATTATGGAGATTGATCATCCATGACATTAATTGGTGTGTTAAATGTTAACTATAAATGGTAAAATTACAACTGACATTATTTATTGTTTCTCTAACGTCACTTTAATACACATAAACAAAATGAAGACTAGAAGTGTTATTGACAGAATGACAAATGAAAGCTTTGTTTCATCAACAGCTTGGAATAAACAAATTGTAATTTTTTTAACACAGTACAGAAATAGTCTATAACAAATTTTTGGATTAACAAACAATTATGACAAATATCCATTTACCCTTAAAAGTTTAATAAATATTATCATAAAACAAAGACAAGGAAATTAAAGTTATCGTCGCCTACATACTAACTACCGATAGGCTACACTGAAACGTATTTCGTGTTTGAAACAAACGTAGGAAACAATTACATGTAATACCTGTATATATTTATCATATATATTTATTTCTATAATATAATCATTTCACGCCAAGTTTTATTCAATCGAATAGATAGGTCCGCTAAATAGCAGGAAATGTGACAAAATGTCCATTACAGAATAATTGTAAATTTCTCAGAATAACTGAGTTTGTGAGAACGAAATAAAGAGTCTGAACACAACGAACAAGCTTTATTATTTCAATGACACAAACACAGTGCTTTTACTTGTTCGGATGATAAAAGAATAGTCACTTTCACTGTTCTCTTACAAACAGTTCAAGATTGTGTACCACATGGTTTAATCTGAAAGATAATCTGGACGGTTAGTACTACCACATGACTGGTTATTTTCATTCAAACATAAGGGAAACTGTAACTTTGAGATATCATATGACATACCATTGTGGGACACAGATGCATCCGTTCGTATGCAGTGTCCAGATTTAAAGTATTACCAAACATAAGCAGAAAACAGGTGTTATCCCCAAGAGATGACAGAGGAACAAATGGAGCTACAACAAAATCAACGTAAGGATTTTCTTAATCATATGTTATATAAAATCTTATGCACCACAATAATAAACTAGTTTTAAAACCTTTGTGGCTGTGAAAACTTTGAGCATGTTAAACATCACATGAAGAAAATGTGGCAAAATATAAAGTTCATTCCAAATTAAACCAATATCAAAATAGCTTTCCAGATTAATTTTGAGGAGACCCATAGAACGCACCTGGAGAGATAAACATTGCAAAAAGATTCAGTAATATTTTGTACGTTTAAGCTGTTTTTGCTGTATGCATATCACTTGAAATAAAAATGTATATTCAACTTAACCATAATGATTTTTCAAATACTCACTGCCTATTTTACCAGTTAAATTACAGTCAAATGTCACAAAAATACTGTCTATTGTTGCATAACTTTGTTGTTTTTCATTCACCTAAAGCTATTCGAAGGTTATCTGTGCTAGCTGTCTTTAATATAGAAGTAGACTAGAGCCAAGGCAACTAATTAACGCTATCCACCGCCAACTCTGGTTACCTTTTGTCAATGAATAGTGAAATTTATTGCATTATAACGCCCCAAAGTTAAAAGGATTATCGCATTCAATGATGGGATTCGAATGTGCGACTTGTCGCGTAACATGATGAGTAATGTTAAATTTGTAATTTCTATTCTCAGGCAATGCATTTGTTTACTGAGCATAGAAAAGTGACCCGCCCATTTTCCGTGCACATAGAATGACCCATCCGTGGTTTGCGTGCACATCACTTTTGTCCTCCACTGCCTCCGATCTTCTTCCCTGATAAGATATGGTCTCTCCTTTAGTGACGTAAGTCAGCTACCTTGATAACGAAACATGTATCGACCGTAAGTGAGTCATCTACGCGCCCGTACTCTTACAAACTTCAAGTTGGATTTATAATTAAACCGTAGATGGTTTACTTGTTTTTTAAAACAGGTGTCGAAGTTTTATGTATTGAAATTCATGATTAATTCTAACAACTAAACTGTGTTATCTATTAGCATCGTTATACTTACTTTACATTTCATCATACAAAGTTTCGTGTAAGGAAAATTTGTACGTTTGTGACGTGATATTACAATAAAAAGAAATGGTAGCAATAAAACATACTTATGCAATGTATTCTCTTTTATCTCACACTACCATAGGGAATGCACCAAACACCCCAATATCCGCCTCACAGTCACATGAGGTGTTAAAGACCGTTGTTATCAACTGAGACCTAGAGAAGCAGAAAAACAGAACATAATGATTTCACAGGAACGAGCTGAATTGAATTTGGAACTAGGATTGAAAACACATGAGATATCTGTTTAAAAAACACATGAGATATCTGTTTAAAAAGAAACGCTATAAATGAGATCTTTAACCCGAGGCCTCTCAATTCGAAAGATGAATGCATTTTATTCACTTTATCATAAATGAAATAATTTATTTACTCCTATGTATTAAAACGTATACTAACAGTAAAATGACTAGCCTTGGCACATGTTGAAAATATATTTTGAACCACTGACCAAAGAGGCTGGCAATCTTAGAGAAAAGAGGAAAATGTGTCTGAGAAAATGTTAATGCTAGTGCTATACGATATATATGTAAATGAGCTGTAATTTGTAATTTAATTATGATTTTGAAACTCTAGTCTAATAATACATATATATATATGACCTGAGATAAATAAATTTTATTACATTAATAATATTGGAATAAATGTCCGTTGTTTGAAAATGAAGAATATTTCTACAGTGAGAATATTTATTTTTTATTTTGGTTAATCACAATCCTACAAAATGGGTTATCCATGTTCTGCCCACCATAGGTATTGAAACCTCGGTTTTATTGTTAAATATTTTGCAGAATTAACACTGAGTCACACTGGAGAGCCCACAAGGACATACCAGGTCTATCTGCAATGCATTTATTAAGATTCGTCAATGCTCACCTATTTTATCTTTGTTATTAACTCTTTTTAAGATTAGCAACTTTAAAGCCTTTTACAGAGCACATTGAAAATTAGTGGACATTACTTGTCATTACTGCTAGTATAAAAAAAAAGCTGTACAGGAGATCGCTCAAGAAAATATAACAATAAAGGTTAATTCGAGTCGTTTTTAAGTTGTTGACTAAGTAAATTTTACTGAAATTCATGACTATAAATAATTTTATTTCTTCAGAGTAAAATAATGTTTCAAATCGATAAAGGATACAGAAAAGTTTAGATAACAATATAAAATACACAGGAATTGCATAATAAGGTAACAGCTGAGATATATCAGCCAGCTGCGCTGTAGAAACTAAAAATAAACAACTTTTACTTTTGTTATTGATAAACAACACAGGTTTATCAATATAAACAGATTCTCAGATAAGAAGATATAAAGTACACAGTACAGATTGCGCTAGTTAGCAGAATATGATCTATAAATACTGATAACAAACTTTTCTAGTATTTTGCTAATGAATACTTATCTTATTTTCTAAGTCGCATGGGTAGTAATTTTTTTAGATAATTGATTTGTAGTTAAGCACAAAGCCACACAATGGACCATCTGTACTCTGCCAAACACAGGTATCGAAATCCGGTTTTTAGTGTTATAAGTCTGCAGAAATACCACTTTGCCCAGTGCAGGGGAGTGGTTAGACACTCCATTATAATTTTCCGTATAAAAATAATTATTCAAAACTCGATATGAGAGTATGGTTGGATCATATTTTGATAGCAGAACGCTATCATTAATTATTTTATTTATTTGCAAGAAAGAATTAAATACAAATATGATGTGTAATAGAGATACATTTTCTTAGCTGATAGTTTTAATAGTAGTGAGTAATTCTAATAGTCGCTAACTATTGTAAAATTTTTTAGTTACGCTACAATTTATGCCATTCCTCATAATGCAAAATGTGGGTCGTTGTTTTGGAATTTCGCACAAAGCTACTCGAGGGCTATCTGTGCTAGCCGTCCCTAATTTAGCAGTGTAAGACTAGAGGGAAGGCAGCTAGTCATCACCACCCACCGCCAACTCTTGGGCTACTCTTTTACCAACGAATAGTGGGATTGACCGTCACATTATACACCCCCACGGCTGGGAGGGCGAGCATGTTTAGCACGACGCGGGCGTGAACCCGCGACCCTCGGATTACGAGTCGCACGCCTTACGCGCTAGGCCATGCCGGGCCAAAATGTGGGTCAATATGTCATTATGATGTCAGTCTGAAACGTATATTGTAACTTGAGTTAAACCGTTAAAAGCATATTGTCTCTATCCAATTCAGTACAAATAAAATGTTAACTTATACGTAGTACTCTAATATTCGAGATGAAATATATGTTATAACTTGAAATGACCGCCTTTACAGACTAGTATTGTTTTCTTTTTAGTTGAAGGTATGGCCTTGAGGTTAACGTATTGGACTCCCCATGTAACGATAACAGAATCGAGTCCCCGTCATCAAACATACTCGTCTTTTGAGCTGTGGGACGCATTAAAATAAACGGTTAATCCCTCTATTCTTGATAAAAGAGTACCCAAAAGTTAGTAGTGGGTAAAGTTAACTATCTTCTTTTCCTCTAGTTTGTCACTGCTAAATTATGGATGGCTTTGTGCGTACTTCAAACATCCCTCGCCTTTTGTTCCCTTCCAGGTTTTATTTTAAAATTGCGTTTGTGTATATATGTGTGGGAAACATAAACCCCATCCCACGTCAGACAGTTTTGAATTTTAATTTCATATTAAGCATTAAAATGGATAATTTGTTCTTTTTTTTTTCAGACATACACTTAATTTGAATATTTCAAGCAGAGGCATGACCAGTCACTGGCACACGTGGCCTGTGCCTCTAATTCCTAGTTGGTGTCTTAAAAATTGAGAATAGAAAACTGTGACCGATATCACACCGTAACTTCGAAACTTTCCACGTTTAAAGGCCCGAGCTCGAATCTTTTATATATCTAGCGACGCTTATGATCCCAATACACTTTTAATGAAATACTAATTTTTCTAAATAAGAAGAAGAATATGAAAAGAAGTCAGTTAAATTACTATATATATGAGAAAAGCATTCTTAATCTCGATTTGACATTGAAAACTAATTTTGTACTGCAGTGTTATCAACATTCAACATTTACTGCTTGCCTTATAAATGACTTGCTTCAGTAACTATTAACTTTATTTTCAGAAAATATCATAAAGCTTCATTTATGAGTTAAGCATATCTCAGGTTTTCGGAATTTCAATTGAAATGTTTTTTGTGAATTTAGGCCTACAGGTGAAAAGAGCCTGTATAGAACGTTATTAAAAAACGTAAGCTAACTTACAATCATTAAGTCGCTTAAGCTTTGTATGACTTTGACCAAATATTTAAACTATTAATCCACACATATTCCTTCGAAATACAGCTTTTTATATACAGAAGCAGTTTATAGACATGTGTTTATTAGTCATTTGGTAACGATTGAAAAACAAAAAAACACAAACATTTTATTGACATTTTGTATGTACATATGTGATAATTGATCTATTAATTTTTGTTCTAGTTCTATGTATATTTAGTTATCAATTGTTATGTTTAATTTTACTTATTAATAACTATCCTCAGAAAAGGTTCTTAGAGGTTGATAACGTATATTTTTAATCTTGCAACGTAAGACACAAATAATAACGGCAAATGAAATCTTACAAGCCTTAGAAATTATTACTAAAATCAGTTATATGGTTTTATCTGAGGACACATAAAATAACTGTTATTGGTAGCTTAAAATCGGCGAATTAGCTCACAATATTAAAAAAGTTTTATTTTATTGGTGTTGTAAAACATCAATACAAATACAGAATTTTACTGAAAAAAGATAAAACGTGGAATGTTTGTTTTCGAATTTCGCGCAAAACTACACAAGGGCTATCTGCGCTAGCCATCCCTAATTTAGCACTGTAAGACCAAAGGGAAGGCAGCTAGTCATCACCACCCACCGCCAACTCTTGGGCTACTCTTTTACCAACGAATAGTGGGATTAACCATCACATTATAACGCTCCCACAGCTGAAAGGGCGAGCATGTTTGGTGCGACGGGAATTCGAACTTGCGACCCTCAGATTAGGAGTCGAGTGCCTTAACCACCTGACCATGCCGGGCCTCATGGGAATGTGGGATGTTTTTGCTTCCCTGTATTTTAATCACTAAATCATAAATAATTTTTTTAACTGAATGGTTGTGAAATAAAGAAAATGAAATTTCACGCGTTCTTAAGGCGTGAGATATTTATTTCGTTGATAAACAGAAGAATAACTACAGTAAGCTTGTTGCGATTAAGCTACGGAAATACTCATTACGTTTTTATCGGTTCTGTACATGAAGGGGTCACCTTCTAAGATTTACTGAGAAACCGGTTTTTCTCGAGGTAATATTTATCACGAACGTTATAGCAACGTAAAGGGCCTTGCATTTGTAACTATGATCCCAATTTATGAATTACGCCTCAGCTCAAGAGTTACCGGCTCATTTCTACACTGAGCAATATTATTTCCAAAAATGTATTTATTGGTTGGTCTCCCATGTAACACTCGGAATACTTTTAAACGTTTTGATAGAGGTAACAAAGCTGCATTTTATGCCTGTGGCCGCATATAAATTTATAGCAAGACAATCATTTTTTTAGCTAGTTGTTCGGATATTCGAGCAAAGCTACACAAAGACTTCCTGAGTTAGAAGTTTAACTGATAGACCAGAGGGAAGTCAACCAGTCAGAGGACCTCCAAACTAGGAGCCATGGAAAATACGCACGCTCAATTTAATGGATGTAGTGTTTATAGTACCTATGTGTGTAACCCAAACTCCCGCGTCATCTATTGAATGGCACTACAAACAGAAATCCATTAAAAATTTCATACTTTAGACATGCAAGATTCAAACAATTAGAAAAATAACTGTGCAATAACTATTTCTTTATGATAGAACACAAGGTTAAATAAAAGTACTCACAATAAGAACATGACTTTCATTAGGACTTTACTGTTTGTGAGTTTTTGGTATTATAATCTTCACTAATTTAATATTAAATGTGGTACTGAGAAAATGAAGTTCTTAAAATAAACTTTTTTTTTTCAATAAACGGTACCACTTTTAATATAAAAACATTACAATTTACTACTACGATCAGTAATTACTAACACAAACATCCACATGATCTGATGGATGGTGGCTCGTGCTGAGATAGTTTTGAAACCTCCAAGCTAAGTAACAACACTCCGCCAATTGTTTAGCTACTCTAATTTAATAATGAGATTTGATGTTACTCTTTTACATACGTGCCAATGATTCCAAAATGCTAAGAGCGTGATTTGGTGACAACAGGACACGATTCATGGATTCTCGGATTCACTGTTCAGGATGCTAGCAACTAAACAACGCCAGTGCCTAATTGATTATCAAAACCTGGTGTTGAGCATAATTCATATTGTGTAATCACTTTTAACTTCCTTTGTGATTTTTGTAACAAGCAAACTTAAAGTACATCACAACATAGAGAGTATTAGAAGACTATCTTTAAAAGAAAAAAGAAAGAACCATACGAAATCATGTTACAAAAATAAAAATAAGACAATGAAAACTGATTACTAAATGTGTCAGTTTGGACGAAGCTTTTCTTATCAACTTGTTACTAGTGAAACCTACCACTTTAGACCAATGTTAAAAGATATAGAAGCAAAACAAACAAAATATACTTTTTTTTGCATTTTTACTTACAAATATTCGAATACATCATTTCATTTGCTGAGTACCCTCGCTTATTAATGATATTTTCAGACGTGAGCACAACGATATCTCATGAAGTTTGACTAGTTTGGGAGATTTAGTTAGTTTAAGATAACAATACAAAATAAACTTCTTAAGAAAAAAGAAAGAGTAATAAAACTAAATATAATTAACATCCTAACGAATGCTATTAATTAAAGAAATTGATAATATTTCACTTGCTGAGCATATAAATACCAATTGTTAGCTTCAATAACGGTCGTTATTTAATGTTCATTAGTGTAATATCAGTATAACCGATTATAGCAGAACTTTCCGCCATTTCCCCTGAAAACTTCTTGTAACTAATGGAAACTGTAACAGTGTAATTTTAGTACGTCTAATATCTGGGATACTATTTAATTATAAAATCAGGTAGTCAGACAGTACCAATAGTACATCCAAAACCAATTTTATGAACTTATGAGTGAAAACAAAGTATATTATTTTATGATATGTGAACTACATTTATCTGTCATGTCCAGTGCAGACAAAGACTTTCATTTATTACCAAGAATCATCAAGCTAGTTGAAATACAACAGACATAGTAGTGGTCTGAGTTCTATTTCTATCAATTATATTGAAGTGGATTAAATTAAATAACTGAAATGTAATTATTGATCAACAAAGTATTTTCTCTCTATCTATTTACACACACACATACATAAAACACAAAAATATGGGTGTGTGTCTGTCTGGTTGTCCATTATTTAACTATTCCTAGGTCGCTGGGCCTATCTCCAGCAAACTTTGTGACATGATAGCTTTGAGCAAGCGGCGGTAGTTAACAAGCCCTTCACTGCCCTTATTATTCTTATTGAATATTTATTGTCTTTGATGTAAGTTTACGTTAACCACATTCATAGATGACGCCATGTCTACACCAAAAAACTTCTGTGACACAACATACACACAGTGTGGTGAATAGCATACAAAAATCTTATATATCTCAGAGAGTGTTTTCTCAGCCCAAACGAGCCGTTTTTGCATATAAATTTCTCAACAAGTGGGTTTCTCGTCATCACTGATTATCTCAGAGAGTGTGCTAGCACATTCTGTGGAGCAATACAGTTTCAAAAAATGAAATTGCAATAATATATAAACACAGCTGAAGCTTTTACTCCAATAGCTACAACAAGGCTGATATAAGGAGTTATTTCATCACAATGGCGGCGCCAGGGGGGGGGGGGGCTTGAGCCCCACAAAAATGAGCCAAGCCCCCCTCAGCCCCCCAAATATTGTTACCAACATATATTCATGGAATATGGAAAACACAATCGTCGTTGTTGCTTAACAATTAACATCAAAGAGACATAGATCTGTAGAACTCAACGTCTTCATTAAGACGGAAGTATGTGTCATGCGTCCCATAGCAATGTACTGAAACTCATGCCCTGTATTGCCGCTCCCTGTGTAATGCCATTCTATCTTAAGCTTTGATGAAGATTAGACAACCACATTGATTTCAAGTTACAACAGAACAGGCGTATTGTTTTGAACTAATATTGACTATAAACACAACATGATGAAAGATAGTTAGCCCAATAGTGACCTTACTTTTCCTCAGAGTGTATTAACTTCACATGGGATAATTCGTTTCTACTATATAAACTATGTCTTTATGCTATATTTCTTTTGATTTGTAGCTTTACTCTTAATGGTATATTAAATGTTCAATCTAAGCTAATCTTGATGTTCTTTATTATTATGTATTACCTTGGGTGGAATTTAGGTGAGCTAAATAATAATGAATTATTAATCAGAGTATGAGTTTCCAATAAAAACTGCATTAAAAATGCAGTTCAAAATAGCACACCTTTCTGAAATGTACCTTGGTATTTACATTATTATAATTTACCATCTATACTTCATATTGATGGCATTTTGGGAAGCCCCTCCACAGTTTACCTCAGCCACCCCCAACGAAAATATTCTGGCGCCGCCACTGTTTCATGAGTTTTTCCCACTTAGTACCTTGACCTGTGACATTTCAACTTCGGTTTGTAAGACATTTCTATGGCCAATGGCCATCAATTAATTAGTGTGTACCATGTGTAAAGTATATACATATTGAGTACTTAAAGCTTATACAAAACTTTTCACGTGGTAATAATGAATACTGTAGTAATATGTTATATTTATATATATTAATAAAGCTTATTTTATTTATTTATTATTTTATTTTCTTTATAACAAAGCCACATTGTGCTATCTGCTCAGCCCACCGAGGGGATTCGAACCCCTGAGTTTAACGTTACAAATCCATAGACTTACCGCTGCACTAGCGGGGAGGTATTTATAAAGCATAAATATCTATGTATCCTTCTATTTGTCTGTCATCTAACTACTTCTAGGTCGCTATCATCCTACAAAGTTTGAATGAAATTGGCTCCAATTTCAAACTTTGTGGGATGATAGTTAGGGATAACAGGTATGTTAAAGGAGTTCACAATCACTTCCACCTTCCATTGTCCCCCAGCTGGTACAGCGGTAAATCTACGGATTTACAATGCAAAAATCAGGAGTTCGATTCCCCTCGATGGGCTCAGCAGATAGTCCGAAGTGGTTTTGCTATAAGAAAAACACACACCACCTTCCGTTATTATATTTGATGTAAATTGACGTTAAGTACATTTACAGATGGAGCCACATCCCTACATAAAAAGTTTATGAAATTTTCTACAACACAAAATAAACACAGTATGGGTGGGGCGCACATAAGTCTCATATATATATCAGAGTATTCACGAGAACAATCTATGGAGGAATGCAATTTGAAAAAATAGCCACCAAAATAGAAATAATTCGTAAACTCATATAATTACATTGATATGAAAAGCCGTTTTGGGGTTATGCTCATATCCCACCTCGTCCCATAATAGTTTAACTTTGGCCCGTAAGACACTTCTGCCACTAATGACTATTAATTAACTAATACCATAAAACACTGTGGAAAAACATTAAGAGCTAGGTATTGAAAAAGGTTACATTTAAAGAGCGTTTGGGCAGCCAGTAGGCTTAATCGTTGGGTTCGACTTTACACTGACTTTCGTTACAATGACATTTATTTGGATTTTGGTTCATGCTTTATTGAGCGCAGCACATAAGCCACCAACTTGAGGAAGTTTACATGTGTAATAAAAATACACACAGAGACAACTGAATAAAAATCATATAGTATATTTATTTATACACTGTCGAACAATTAATTTATATAGAAACTCTCAATGTTATCTTGAAACACCACTAACTCCAAGTAATCTTATTCTCCATCTTAAATATCTAGATGTTTATTAATAAGACCTTCTGCAGTGTTCAGTGACATAGACACAACATATTTTAAGTTACCAACACGAAAAATACTCTAGATCTTAATCTGTAAAACTGCATTAGCACTTCTTCTAAGATATCTTTAAGTAATTCCACTATAACCGTTGCTAACTCTACTATTTCTTTAGTATACTTAGTATTCTTCGTTTTTCACTCTTTATACGTTATTGAACTTTAAGAGAAACGCTGTTTGACTAGGTCAGAAACGTCATACTTACGCGGAGTTTATGTGGTGAATTTCTTGTAAATTCTTTATTACTGCCATTTTCTGCTGGAGTTGGCTCAAGTAATTAGGGCAACTTTATAAGTGCAGAGAAGTCGATATTTGGAATCAGAAACACAAATTTTTTAGTGTTTTTACGATTTTTCAAGAAGTTTAGCAGATCTTCTTTTACATTTTAGCTTAATTGGTACAAGTAAGATCCTTCACAAATAACTGGACAATTCCATCAGACTATAACCAAAATACACTTTGTCATTAGTCTTTACAGAAATTATTTCTGTCCCTTATCTAATATCTTTCACGAAATTATCCAAGACAACCACCTCAGAGCATTTAGAGACAAACCATATAACAGTAGTCTCTTAACAGTATTTCACCCTTGTCTTTCATTGCCGTCCTCCTGACAGATATTGTGACATTAATTCATTTAATTGTGTATTTCATCTAACTATTGGGGTCCTCTCAACATACCAAATTTGACTGGTGCAAGAATTGGTAGCTGTAAATTCTTACACCTCTAATGTCACTACTGAAATGTTTCTGGCTAACTCCTGTTATGGATTTCAAGCCTATATCTTCCTTATTTGGTATTATGGTTTACTAGTGTCCATGTTTTTCTAATAATATTTTCTGCTTTCTCCAGGCTATACGTTAAAAATTAAAGTATACTTTCCAAAAAAAATAATTAAATATGTATTTACTTAGTATTTGTTTTCTACAAATACTTCATACAGAAAGCACCCCTATCGTCACTACTTTGGCTGCTACCTCTTCCTACAAAGTCATCCTGATCGTCGCACAGTGTATACCATGTTTTAAGTATATACATATTGAGTTCTTACAAATTATACAAAACTTTTAACGAGGAAATAATTAATACTGTAATAATATGTTATGTTATAAATAAATTGTGTGAAGATTAGAATGTTTGTGATATTTACCATAGTATTATCTATCCACCACCAATGAGGTGTGTATGTGTTTAACACAACTAATTCCATTTTATCACTTAACAAAACATTGGAGTAAGAAAAATAAAGTAACAAGCACAGGTAAATCTCTATTATAGAAAAATAAGTTATGACAATGATAAATATGATAATTCAATTAATTAGCAAAATTAATTTAAATAAACTAACAATAATATAATGTTATACGCCATATTAAACTGTTATAAAGCTAATATTAACTATCTCTAGTAAATGTGTGTGTGTTTTTTCTTATAGCAAAGCCACCTCGAGCTATCTACTGTATTCACCGAGGGAAATCGAACACCTGATTTTAGTGTTGTAAATCCGCAGACTTACCGCTGTCCCACCAGGGATTTAGTTTGTTTTGAATTTCGCGCAAAGCTACTCGAGAGCTATTTGCGCTAGCCGTCGCTAATTTAGCAGTGTAAGACTAGAGGGAAGGCAGCTAGTCATCACCACCCACCGCCAAGTCTTGGGCTACTCTTTTACCAACGAATAGTGGGATTGACAGTCACATATTGACAGTCTCAGCCCTCACGGCTGAGAGGGTGAGCATATTTGGTGTGGCAGGGATTCGAACCCGCGACCCTTGGATTACGAGTCGAGTGCCTTAACACGCTTGGCCATGCCGGGCCCTCCGATTTTTAAGAATCAGCTGAAAAATGTCATTCATTCGGTATATCCTTAGATACAAATGAAGTGTTCAGTGATGTCGAGAAAACCCACTTGTAGATAAATTTATATGCAAAAACGGCTCGTTTGGGTTGAGAAAATATTTTACGTAGAAGAGCGAACAACGTTTCGACCTTCTTCGGTTATCGTCAGGTTCACAAAGAAAGAAAGAGGTAACTGACCGGAAGCTGACCACATTCTACATTCCGCCCTCTACATTCCGACACTCAGTTACACAACCCCTTCCAAACATGTGGTCAGCTTCCGGTCAGTTACCTCTTTCTTTCTTTGTGAACCTGACGATAACCGAAGAAGGTCGAAACGTTGTTCGCTCTTCTACGTAAAATATTTTCTCAACCCAAACGAGCCGTTTTTGCATATATACAAATGAAGTGTGTTTTAAAATTGAGAATGTTTGGTGTGACGGGGACCCACCTTGGGACATCTATAGTAAGAGTGTGTGTGTTTTTCGTATAGCAAAGCCACATTGGGCTATCTGCTGAGTCCACCGAGGGAAATCGAACCCCTGATTTTACTCTAGTAATAGCTTAAATTAATGGTTGTTAATATATCAAAGTGGTTCAGTTTTACTAGCATGCTTTCTAAAAAAAATTAAGTGTAGTTTTTAGATTTTCAAAAATTGCTTTGAACTTTTCACCAGAAAAAGCTACCTACTTTTAAACCTACCTTTAAACTAAAGTTAACATGGTAATGAGTATAGGGCTAAGTACAAGCTGGTGATACTCTGTAATACTCTTGAACCTATAATTAGGAGCAAGAATGTTGTTGAATTTCCCGTAGCATTTAAGAAGAGGAGACTATAACTGAATATAAATACATGGATATTGAGATTAAAAAAGTGAAGATGCAATTATCACAGTGGTTGAGACAATCACTAATTCTAGTCTAACGAACGTACTTTAGTAAAAAAATTACGTAATCTATGTATATCAACCCAAGCTATGTCATTTGATTTGGAAATAAACCGAAATTAATTTAATTTTCTATTTACAAAAAGGGTTAGAATATTAATATGATTCTTCTAACTATAAGAAAACGTAAGAGTTTGTCTTCCACACTTCTTTACTCTCCAGAATCCTCTAGCACCAAGTTTTAGTAAAACGTACAAAATAGGTTACTATTACTGTTTTTTTACCATTTTCTGATTTGTGGCATTGTATATATACTAGTGCAGTATGAAAGTAAGGTTGTAACCCCTTCGTAGCTTAGAAAATGAAATTATCTTTATTAATTAGCATTCAAGATTTTTTAATTTCAGAAAATTTACCTGTAATTAATTATATGATCTATATAGATATAATGTATATAATATCAACCTCTTTGACATAGCCCTAAGTATTTGTCCTCCCCTCTCCATAAGCGAGAGCTCAGAAGTTGTCTCTTGCTTTCTTGCTGGATAATCTGATGAGAAAGTATTAGCACGACATCTAGAATGTTACACATCTAAATAGATGGAGAAATTAGAAACTTAGATTTTTATTTTTCATTAAAAGAGCTAACTTTATAGCATAGCAGTTTGGGAAACCCTGTCATAATCTCAACTTGAATGTAGTTCTGGGAAAAATGCTTTGTAGTATTTAGACATACTAAGTGTTTTTTGTCACTTTTATTGGTAAAGTGAAGTTCTATGTTCAAACAAAGTATTTTTATGTGCTATAATCTTTCCAAAAGAGACAACTTTAAGTGAACCTTAAACTCGATTCAGTGCTTCAAGTGAGATTCACATATATCAAGATTCTAATTTAAATTTCTACTTGTTTTCTAAGTCGTGTGTTAGGTGTGGTGAAAGCACAGACTTTGGCTTATAATTCTGGTTTTTCAAAATACGTAATACAAGTTATAAAGTTATTTCTTGTGAAACTCTTAGTTACAACAGAACTGACCAACTAGAATAAGCACTTATAATGCCATACAGAAATCAACTGGTTGTTTAACATACATGCTTATGTTTGCTCAAGAAATATAACTTTCTGGAAATTTGATGTATGGTCTGTACGTACACCAGATGTACTGTAACATCTGCAAAACTATGCTGAGAGTTAAGGATTGCACAAGTTGACATGTTTACACAAAATCAGCTAGAAAATGTCATCACAGTACAATACTGATGAGATATTATGAAAAGACATTTAATAAATGAATGTTTTAACTACATGTAACTAAACAGATCCTTATGTTTTCCTATAATAACTTTATATATTAATGTATTGGTTATAGAGGTCATGATGGCATGCAGAAGTACATGAAACTTGTCAAAAAGCCAAGCTTGTACATTACTAATTAGCCTCTTGTACACTGGCTAGAGAAGAAATTAGAATTTGAGACTGATGAATCAGAAAGTGCGTTTGATATAATCTCGAACCAAATGATATAGAGGAAGACATACAAAGCAGTATAGGATGTGTTTGACAAGGAAATGAAAGACAGCTCTTCTGGTTGGCTCTTCATCAATATGGCTGGAATTAACTGCCAGAAAATCGCCCTCAGCAATCATCTGATTGTAAGATCAATGACTCAAAGGAAGTGGCACGCCTTGATTTCTGAGCTATAAAATTTATATCTTTGTGTTTTCCACTTGACCACAACAAATTTTATTTGCTGATTACAAGGTTCCCAAGAACTTTGTAACTCTTTCTTTCCGAATTATTGAGTAGACTTGCAAGGAAAGATATCTAAAAAATGTTAAATGATAGTTAGTGACCTATTTCAAAGTTATGACGATAGAGCCGATCTTAAAACATCAACAATTTGTGTAAATGATAAATATCATTAGAAGTTTAAAAATCAAGTAAAAGGACATTATGACCTTTACTTTTTTCAAGTTCTGTGTTCTTTCTCAGCAGAGAATATAAATAAGGTTGTTTATGAAACAAAAAGAAGTTGTCCTTGTTACACTTGATTTTGTCTGTATATATTTTCCTGTGGTGAAAATTGTAGGGAGTACCTAGACTTACAAATGGGCGTAGAACATATTGATTTGGCTGCTGGTGTTAGTAACTGCCTAGAATAGTAAATGTATTTTACCGAAAAATGTTGCATCTAGTCTGTGTTTTACGAATAGTAATTTCAGTTGAAAGAACTTTAGTTGAAAAGATTTAATTTGATTTAATTCAGCTGGTGCTTGTTCGTTTTGTGTAAAATATGTTGAGTTTAAAATCTTATAGGGGATAACATCTTATTGTACCTTAACTATTAGAAGAAAGCTGCTGGAAGTATCCAGCGTTAGGTTCCATATTAACAACACATAAGCAAGATTTATCTTCCCAAAGCTATTAGCGTAAGTGACAACATGCAACACAGATATATCTATTTATGGCAACGAACATGTATATATGTGTGTGTTTGTTTTTTAAACATATATTGACATCACATAATGTCTTTCATTAGTGTTGTAAAACATGAATGAGATATTTACACAGGAAACATAAGTGTTAAGCAGCACGTCAATTAACATAAAAAATTTGAATTGAATGTTCAAACTTTGAGATATTAATTAAACTGTGATTACTTGTCTATGAAACATTATTGGAAGATACAGTACACCTGATGTTTTCATAGAAATCGTTTTAGTTTCGGAATTGAAATATTTGGCAGTGGGTGGTGATGACTAGCTGCCTTCCCTTTAGTCTTACACTGCTAAATTAGGGACGACTAGCGCAGATAGCCCTCGTTTAGCTTCACACGAAATTTCTAAAAAAAAACAAGTAAATCAAAGAAACTTAACAGTTCTATGAACATAATGGCAAATCTCAGTGACAGTTTTCTCAGTTCATGTCACGTTTTGAATTTTGTTTTATCAACTATAAGATAACCTGCTAGTTATCCCTTTGTTATTTTGCATAATACAATTAGATAAACGGCTAGCTTTGGTCACATCTGCTTCATTAAACACATTATTAACCATTTAATAAATGTCAACTAATACTAGTATACACATAAAGAAATAACTGTCAGAGCAAATGAAGTATGGTTTTTAAAAAGGAAATAACATTCCATGCTTTGATTCCACCATCACAGCAGTAATAGCAAAACTTAGATTCTGTTAAAAACACACACCACTTCTACGCACAGAATACTAAAATTCCTTCTTAAATGTAGCTCCACAATTTCTGGGTGCTAACACAGTTGTAATTTTTCAGACCACGCTTATAGATAACTTTCGCAAAAAATCTATCTCTAAAATACCAATGCCTAAATCCTAAAAGTATTCAACAATTTCTTTCCGAAACAAAAATTAACTGATGGTAAAAGAAAGTTTACTAAACTTATCTCTGTTAGCCAGAATGATGCTAATATGGACAGCCAATATTGAAGATTTTATTTGGAATACAATATACATTGCGTGTACCAAAATAAAAACAAACAACCTCAGATCTGAATATTTTCATAAACATTTACGCAATCATATTTAATTCTGAATAAACTATTCTAGCCACCACTCACGAAGCTATTGTGGCCTAAACCAATCAGTTAACGCTAAGTTCAGTTTGCCTAAATTTGTTACCAATCTGTTAGTTGTCTGAGAACTGGCTATAAAAAATACAGGACATTTCTCTCTAATATCCAGTATCTGAAGTAGAAGCTTTATATTTCTTGGAAATCATAATTACTATATTGAAACAACGAGTAACACTTGAACTAATAGTATTGTAATGAAACTAATTTGAATGGACGACAACTGTCTATTGTAGAAACATAATTGTAGAGAATCACGTTTTGAAACTCTTCTGCTTTTCGTCTTCAAGTAGAAGACTGTCGAAATATCGTTCTCTAGATTTGTGTTTCTACAGCAGACAGTTGTCGTTAATTCAAATTACTTTCATCATGAATATTCTCCTTATCCAATTTACCAAATAGCATTGTGGTGGAGCATTTTAGGTCTGTCAAGATATTATCATTTCTGAGACATATCTTAAAGTAGTTTTAGTCTCTTCCGGAGCTTCATTTCACTTGGATGGGGTGACTACTTTAAAGAATTTTGAGATTATCCTGATACTTACATGTTGCATTATGAACTAATGATCCCTCAGTGAAGGAGTCTACAGAAAATAAGTGCATTATGTCAAAATTAATTTGGAGTATAACTCTCATTATCATACTCCATGTTACCACATCTGTTCATACTCTGTATGATGACTGTGCAACTTTACGATAGACCTGCAGCATTATTTCCATTCCAAAAGTTTTCTTCGTAAGAGTGTCGCGTTCAAAGCAAACCCTGCTTCTGACTCTACGTTTTGCTTACCAGAGCTGAGGAACGACTTATTGCTAGATTTCTTCTGGACGGTTTGGTTTGTTTTGAATTCCGCACAAAACTACACGAGGGTTATCTGCGCTAGCCGTCCTTAACTTAGCAGTGTAAGACTAGAGGGAAGGCAGCTAGTCATCATCACCCACCACCAACTCTTGCGCTACTCTTTTACCAATGAATAATGGGATTGACAGTCATATTATAACGCCCCCACGTCTGAAAGGGTGAGCATATTTGGTGTGGCAGGGATTCGAACCCGCGACCCTTGGATTATGAGTCGAGTGCCTTAACCACATGGCCATGCTAGGCCAGTATTCTGAACAGTACAAGTCTCCAAGCTAGCTCATATTCCTTTAATTTTCAATGATTTTAAGTGCAATGGAAATATCAATCCTGTAAAAAAATTTAACTATTCAATCTGAGCATATCTTTATAATCTGAGTGTATTACCATTATGGGTCAGAAAGGGCTCTCACATACTCTTTCCAAAAGCATTCATTTTTTGTTGATATCACGCCACTCACGTAATTTTAAACAATTTAATTCTAATACCTGTTATTAGAATCATAAGGTTATTATAAGGATGTTACGTGACTTGCTGACTTGCCAATTCAACGTTGTTCTAACACTGTAACACCCGTATGAGTGAATACCACTTTTACAAAAAATTGCATCATTGAATTAAAATTTTATAGGAAATATAGAGGTAGACGTTCTTGCATATACTAAAAAAAAAAAAACTCTCTGAAGAGTTCCAATTTATCTATGAAAATTATTCATTTAATTTTATAGATAGAAATAAAAACAAACTCGAAAATTTTTGTTTGATTTCAGCATGTTCCAAATGAAATCGTTACTGAGTGTGAATTTTTTTATTTTTTCTTAAATATGGGTGTAATACGATACTTGTAACCCATAGTCAGCAGATAGCCCAATGTGGATTTGCTATAAGAAAAATACAAAAAAATGTAACCCATATGAAGATATTCATAATAGTTTTGGACAACACAAAGCTTATTTGACCTTTTAACTTAAATGTAATGGTGTTTGACTTCTCATACTTGATTGCCACGGCATTATGTATTTTCATACATATCAGTTTTGGGAAATCATAATAAAGTTTTATCTTCTATATTTCATTTCAGTTATGATGTTGAAATATGATAAGCAAATATCTGCTCTGGTTACAGCAGGTGATCGAGCCTCAAAAAGCTCCACAGATATCCATATAGACAGGCGACAAACAGCGATACAGATATCCATATAAACAGGCGACAAACAGCCCCACACATATCCATATAAATAGGCGACAAACAGTGCTATATATATCTATATAAACAGGCGACAAACAGCGCCACAGATATCCATATAAACAAACGACAAACAGCGCCCCAGATATCCATTTTTGCTTTGTAAGTCCATAAATTTATCACTGTTCCACCGTGAATACGTAATAAAAAAGGATTTTTCTGGAAGAAATTTAATGTTGACTTAATTAACTTTACCACATAAAATTTCGTTTAGCAGACAAGGCTACTGTGTTACGCCTTAGGTCAAAATAATTGTTTGAAAGGGCAAAAAACTTACCGAAAAGAAATGTAAACAAATATATATAACCTGAATTTAAGACTTATTGCATATATCAAATGAAAGCTTCTGATAATAAACTTTTAAAAACATTAACTTACTTATGATTTTGGTATGGTAGAAAGTTATTTTTTTCGTAGATAAATAATTCTAAACATAGTACGAGGTCTGTTCAAAAAATACGCGGACTGTTTGAATTGCGCGGCTCAAGTTGGTTCCAGGGGAATCTGCTTGGTGTCGCTAGGTTTGCACAGATCAGCTGATTACGACGCCATTTCCCGATTGCAGATATCTTCATTTGTGTATTAGCTACGCGGTTTTAAGTGAAGTGCAATTTTTTCGTTTGGCGGATTTCAGAATGAATGACCTGAAGGAGCAACGACTTGCTGTGAAATTTTGTGTTAAACTTGGAAAATCTGCGACTGAAACTTTTGCTATGCTTAACACGGCTTACGGTGATGTTGCTATGAAACGTACGGCATGTTTCAAGTGGCATGAACATTTTAAGGATGGTCGACAGTCCATTGAAGATGATGAGCGTCCTGGACGTCCTTCCACGTCAACTGACGACCCACACGTCGACAAAATCAACAGCCTGGTGCGGGCAAATCGACGTCTGACTGTCAGGGAGCTTGCTGAAGAGTGTGGGATATCAGTTGGATCTTATTACGAGATTTTGACCGAAAAATTGAAGATGCACCGCGTTGCTGCGAAATTTGTGCCACGCCTGATGACGGACGAACAAAAAGCCCATCGCGTCCAGGTTTGTCAGGAACTGCTTGATCGTTCAGAAGAAGACGAAAACTTCTTGTCAAGGATCATAACAGGTGATGAATCATGGGTTTATGGTTATGACATTGAAACGAAGGTCCAATCGTCCCAGTGGATGGGTGAAACATCCCCCAGACCCAAAAAAGCTCGCCAAGTTCGATCCAAGGTCAAGGTGATGCTGACAGTTTTCTTCGATGCTAAAGGTGTTGTTCACCACGAGTACCTCCCCGAAGGCTCCACAGTGAACCAGACTTACTACATTGAAGTTCTGAAACGTCTGAGGGACGCCATCCGTCGCAAAAGTCCAGAAATGTGGAGGAGTGGCGAATTGTTTTTCCATCACGACAACGCTCCAGCCCATTCATCCCTCAGAACTCGTGAGTTTTTGGCCAAACAATCGATCACTGTTCTTCCCCACCCCCCTACTCACCTGACCTTGCTCCTTGCGATTTTTTCTTGTTCCCCAAACTCAAAAGACCCTTGAAAGGAAGAAGATTTGAGACGATTCCCGAGATTAAGACAAATGCGACGAAGGAGCTGGAGGACATTACAAAAGAAGTGTACCAGGACTGTTTCAACAAGTGGAAACACCGTTGGGATAAGTGTGTGCGTTGGGGAGGAGATTACTTTGAAGGGGTCCCAGACCTGTAACTTCTAAATAAAGTACATTTTGTTTTATGACGTCAGTCCGCGTATTTTTTGAACAGCCCTCGTATAATCATTTGTATTCTCATCCTAACTTACTTCAATGTGAATTAATGACCTTTGGCTTGAATTACCTGTCCTTCTGAATTTTATGAACCACATCATCGATTCTTTTTATTACAGTGTAAAGTCCTTTCTAATATATATATATATAATTCAGAATTCATCCTTTCTTATCACAGATATTATTAAGCCATATTTTGTTATTACGATGACCTCTAGTCTTATAAGCATTAACGGTATTTTTTGAACAGACCTCGTAGAACTGCGTGTAGTAATTTCGAATCAAAACAATAAAAAAATTACAGCTTTGTAAAATACAACTTTGTAAGGAAGACTTTTAAAAGAACCTTAAAAGGTATAAAATCAGTAATTAAAATCAACAATAGGTACGTGTTACAGTTTTCTAAATTTAAAACTTGGAAATTCATACAAATATCCATATAAAAATATTAATTATTTGCAGAAACTACGCGACTGTAGTTTGTAGATAGTGATGGAGTTTCAAACTATTTCATTTGGCACTTTGCTTTGGATTCGTAATTCGTTATTATTTTTATTCTACTACGTTTTAACAATATGAAATGCACATAAGTTAGCAAGCAAGTAATTTGATCACGTTGGTATTTTTTTTTAATATGTCAACGCTGGAAAAATTTTTAGTGAGGTCACGATGGTAGCATTAATCCATGAAGCTACCCTCCGGATGGGCGTATGTCGGTAAAACAAGTTAAGTTATGCGAGTGATGCATCTGGAGAATTGAACCATATATGATGGAATATTTGTAATTAGTTAAAGGCAGCTCGTCAGTTTGTACATTATTGGTTACCACTGATCTATACGCAGATCAGCGTTGGCTACGCAGTGCATATCACGCCATCATGCTAGCTTTATTACATTAGTTACAGAACTGCCCAAACAAAAATATTTATTTCACAACAAGTATTACAATAAAAATTTGGAACTCTGAGGAACTATATACGTATAGATAAATGTGTTCTTTTCTCGTACACTATGAAACCTACAAACCGTCATAGAATATATAGATATATATTAATTGCTAAGTATTATAATTTATATCGGATGAGCCCCAATTTCTTATGTTACGCATTATGATTTCAAGTGGTTAAATTTGAATTTAAAAGTTAATCAAATGTAGAGAAGGTGTCAAATATAAGATGTTTGCCAACAAGATTGATATACACAATTTTCTTTCATAATAGAAATATATTTTAATATAAAAGCAACAGTACAATTTATAATAACGGTTATTACAAATAATTATTTATATGCAAAAGTTTTACAAACTTAGAAACAATACTAAGTCTTTTATCTGGGCTGGAACTGAATATTTTATCGGTGATCCACGATGAGCAAATTAATTGCGAATTGACATCGGTACAATTCACTTAACGAGTGGCTAGCTAGCTTTTCACTAATCGCACGTGAGTTTTTCATCGCTAAAGTTGTATAATATCTTCCTAAAATTACTAACGTCCGATGGTAATCCGTTGAAATTAAATAGTTTGTAATATTTGAAATCATAAATGTTCTTGGTTAAATATTTGTAGTTTCTAGATTAATAAGTGTTAATCACAGTTATAGGTAGTGAAGTTTATTGTATACCATATTTAGCAAACCAACAAAACATACTGTCTCTTCACGTTGCTTTGGGTAAGTTTTCTAAGCTTGAGAGAAGAGTTTCTACAAATTTCAGCTGAGGCAACAATACTGATGATACGCTAGTTCTTTCGTAAAACATATATTGTTGATCTTTATACTCGTGAATCTTCTACAAATTTAGTGAATAGGTGAGAATTTTGCAATACACATTTAACAGTATAAGTTACACACATTTCTGAATATGTACTTAATTGAAAAAACATCAATATTTAAAAAAAATATATAATAGGAAATCCATTACAGAAATTAAAGATGATACATTTTTGTCAGTATCTACGTTTTAGTATCCGTCACCCAGAGCTGACTCGCTGTTTTAGTATTAGCATAATATTTTAGAATAGCAATTGGAAACTGTCCAACGATGTAAATGGACTATACTGTTTTAGGACTTTCTTTCAGAAGATAAGAATAAAAGAGATCTTAAAATAAGGTAAATCCTTACGTGCTTTTTGTTTGTTTCTTTGTTGTGTTTTTTGTAGAGTTATGGCTTTAATTTTCTATAGTTAGCTGACTCGATTACCGTTATTTTTTTGTGCCAACTGTATACTGTCTGTCGAAGCACACAAGTAACTTTGTTTAGGATTTCTGACCTAGAATGGTGACGAAAAAAGACAACCACACAAAAATACATCTTTCAGATAAGGTACAGTTTCTTGTTTGATAATTTTTGTGTTTCAATTTAAGGATACAAGCACTTAATCAGTTCAATGAGTCAATTATTACCTTCCACAAAGCAGGTAAGTAATTAACGTTAAATAAAGGATTAGCGATTTACTAAAGAAAAAAGAAAGATGGAAAAAAAATATTGTCGAACATTATCTTTTATTTAGCTTTTGCTTCCTTATTAATGGCTACCCTCAACTAGCACATACATAAGTGCGCGTTAGAAGAAAGAGTTATATCAGTCATCTAAAAACGTATTCTAAAGACGGCTGGTATAGGTATTAAAACTTTTATTAAAATAAAGTAGAGAGTGCATCGTAATGAGAGTTTGTAATTAACTGTTGCCAGACGCATGTCTTAGGGACAATAGTGTGAACGGGTACGGGATTGTAGGGGGCGTTGCTGTATATGTTACGTTATTAATTAGTACAGGTAGTTTGTTGTTTCTTGGGATTTATTGGTTGGTTTTTGACATGTTGTTGATCTAGATGTGTGCGTATAATTTTTTCAACGGTTTTTTGAGGAAATTTGTTGATGTTGACGAAGTGTTGTTTTATTTTGTTGATTTCATCGTTAATTTTATCGAGTGAGAAAATACCAAGAACAAACTGCGAAACCTTATACTTCTCCATACCATATATTCCCGATATCAGCGAAAAACTAACCAATATTTGGAAAGAAAACTTATAACAAAACACAACATTACAGTAAACATCAAATTTATTCGAAAACCAGATACAAAACTAAGGGCCCGACATGGCCAGGTGGGTTAAGGCGTTGGACTCGTAATCTGAGGGTCGCAGGTTTGAATCCCCGTCGCACCAAACATGCTCGCCCTTTCAGCCGTAAAGGCGTTACAGTGTGACGGTCACTCCCACTATTCGTTGGTAAAAGAGTATCCCGAGAGCTGGCAGTGGGTGGTAATGACTAGCTGCCTTCCCTCTTGTCTTGCACTGCTAAATTAGGGGACGGCAAACGCAGAGAGCCCTCGTGTAGGTTTGCCCGAAAATTAAAAAAAATACAAAACTAAAGTTCATACTATGTAAAAACTACACTGACAAACACAATACCAACATTATTTTTAATATACAATGTAACAACTACCACGACTTCTGTATTGGAGAAATATGCACACAAATGGAAACCAGATTCAAAGAGCGCAAACAAACACCTTCACACGTTTTTGAACACTGCAAATTAAATAGACACAACATAACCATAGAAAACATCCACATACTAAGTAAGGAAATAAATGTAAACAAAAGCAAAATCAAAGAAGTTCTACTCATGCAACGACTCAAACCAAAATTAAACCAATATAAAGAACACCTCTATACCTATACTAATTAATAACCTAACATATACTGCAACGCCTCCTACAATCCCGTACCCGTTCACCCTCTCATCTCTAAGACATGTGCCCGGCAACGGTCAGTTGCAAACTCTCTGTTTGTTAACCTGAAGCTGACCTAAGAAGGTCGAAACTTTGTTCTATACTTTATTTTAATAAAAGCTTTAATGCCTGTACCCGCCGTCTTTAGAATACATTTTTACTTCGAGTGAATTTCTTGTCATCACGAGTCATCTCAAAGTATGTTACATACTTAATGAAAAAAAGCATGGCAAGTTGCTGACTCAAACAAATGACGATCTCAGGCAATAAATACTGCACGAACACTAAACCATACACAAATGAACTGTTATTTAAATAAAGTTACAAAGAAATAGGTTTTTAAATCGTCATACAAGAATTATTTTCCAAAGAAGACTATTCAAGAAAGATGACTGTTAAAAGTGTTTTAGCCCTGTTTCTAGGAAAGGGCGATTTGGTTTAAGTGCCATTTTAAAAATATAAACCCAGTTTGGAGATGTTCAAGTTTCTATTTAGTTCTGTGCTAATATCTCGAGTAGTTTAATCCAGATAGCAAAATCACATATTTCCACTTCAATCTTGTGTGATTAGCTCAAGAAAGGTGGAAGTCAGAAACACTAAGTTTTACGTGGTATCACACGTGTATGTTGTGCCACCCACAAAATATACACATTCCCATACTTCCCAGATAGGTGTTATGGATTACTTAACAACTGTTTGATACAGGATCAGTTGTGTCTTGTAATTCCACTTCAGTCCGATCGTTCTGGTAACCTTTTTCACACACTTACTTCGTTTTCCAACATCCTAGGGTTGTTCAAAATTGACCTAGTCAAAGTAAAAGAAGCAAGAAAGAATCATTCTGTTGATAGTAGCAAAGTTACACAACGAGCTATTTCTGCTCTGCCCACTACAGCTATCGAAACCTGATTTTTAGAGTTGTAAGCCTTCAAGCTTACTGTTGAGCTCCCGGAGGACGTGGGAAAAGAAGACAATAATGAATTGTCAGCTAATCCGATTCAATCACTGGTGATCACATCTTTGAAAAACTCTACTACATGCTACCTCAGCTGTTCTGAAGTACTTATGTAAGAATAGTTGAAGAGATTCAGAAGAAAAATAAAATCAACATTGTACACGTGTTTATATATTAACCTGACACATTGACATTTCTCCACCTTGTGAGGCAAATTAGTCAACTAAAAATCACATTAGAAACCAATGTTCAGATGGTTTCAGAGCTGCTTCTAACATAATAATAATGCTACTTAACTCTTCAAACGATTTATTCAAATATTTCCTTTCACTTACGGAATAGCTATACCCAGGCTAGGTCAATAGGCTTAAGTTCAAACTATGCCTGTTAGGATTATCTTTTGTAAAACAATACTGTTGTTTTTATTTCGTTATTCCATTTTTTAATACTTATTTTATTGCATAGCATTATCTTAGTAAGTGCAATTACGTAGAAACTTTCAACATTTTAAATTAAAAATCGAAAGTATAACTTACTGTTTACTGGGTAAGCCGCAGTAATTGTTTAAAACTGTGCTTCTTTTCTGTGTAATCTGAGAGTCGCGGGTCCGCATCCCTGTCACGCCAAACATGCCCGCCCTTTCAGCAGTGGGAGCGTTATAATGTTACGGTCAATCCCACTATTCGTTGGTAAAAGAGTAGCTCAAGAGTTGGCGATGGGTGGTGATGACTAGCTGCCTTCCCTCTAGTCTTACACTGCTAAATTAGGGACAGCTAGCACAGATAGCCTTCGAGTAGCTTTGCGCGAAATTAAAAAACAAACAAACAAACAAACAATTTCTTCTTTTTTGCATTTTATTGAACATAACTTGAAATGCGATAGAGCTAATTTTCCAATCAAACAAGGCCCGGCATGACCAAGCGTGTTAAGGCGTGCGACTTTTACTCTGATGGTCGCGGGTTCGCATCCCCGTCGCGCTAAACATGCTCGCCCTTTCAGCCGTGGGGGCGTTATAATGTGACGATCAATCCCACTATTCGTTGGTAAAAGAGTAGCCCAAGTGTTGGCGGTGGGTGGTGATGACTAGCTGCTTTTCCTCTAGTCTTACACTGCTAAATTAGGGACGGCTAGCTCAGATAGCCCTCGTGTAGCTTTGCGCAAAATTCAAAACAAACAAACCAAAGTATTTGATGTTTTCTTAGAGTTAATATTGCCCTGGAGAAAGAATTGCCCGAGGGATCGAATGCTCGAAACAAATAAATTATAAGTTTTCTAATATCAGAAATATCCACATACATTTTACCTGTAAGCACATTATGCTCAACACTGTAGATTATCAAACATCAAAACCTACACTATTTTTTTTCTGGTTCAAAATAATTAGCAATAACTTGGCTTCAGTCTTTAAGCCCAGTCAGGATGTAAACAGTTGTACTTTGAGGTGTTCTGTGAAACACGTATCATAAATATGCAGCTGCCTGTAATAAATGTGATTAATAAAAAGTATTCTCTTTAGTCACAAATTAAATGTGTCACATCATGAGTTAAGTTATTTCACAAAAATAACAAGGAAGAGGAACATGTTTAAGTTAAATCAAATGTTTAAAACCCACAGTATCTTTTTTTTTGTTTTATTTAAAATTATTATTTATCACAAATTTGAAAACACCTTTCCTTTCACTTTGAAACCTTATTACACACCTTTTTATCTAATGTTGCCATTGAATGTTTCGATTAAGCTACTTTATTTAAATACATGTGTTAATAAGATAGGTGCGTGTGTATCACGCCTTCTGGCAACTATTACCTCGAAATACCTTAGGCTATTTGACGCGTGTCATGGCGCGGAAAGCACCCATACATTGATTTCATGTTCTATTAATCTTCCTGAAAAGGTCCTTCTAACTTTTATCGTAGTCACGCTGAGCAGTCAAGGTTTTTAAAAAAGAATGAAACCATATAATACAAACTCAACGCTGTTTTTCAATCGATTGGGATACAACATTTTCGTGTTTTTCAAATTTCAAACATTTGTGTGTGGAATACATTGTCAATTTATCAACATAGTAATTATTAATCGTGTATTTTGTTGTTGGATGAGTTCTTTATTATGTGATAAAAATAGTGCAAATTATACTCCACTTAATGAAAAAAAGAGTTTTATCCTTAATTAAAATGTTATAATCTAAACAGCTTCAACAACTAACAATAATCAAGCGTGCAAACCTAACGTGCAAACAACGTTAAACATTGACTTGTTACATTTCTCCTCACTTATGAAGCACCAAGTGAAAAATGTACAGCGCTGAATTCATTGACTAACTAACTCATTAACCAACTAATTAAGTGACTAGATGGCTAACTAACTCATTAACCAACTAATTAAGTGACTAGATGGCTAACTAACTCATTAACCAACTACTTAAGGGACTAGATGGCTAACTAACTCATTAACCAACTAATTAAGTGACTAGACGGCTAACTAACTCATTAACCAACTAATTAAGTGACTAGACGGCTAACTAACTCATTAACCAACAAATTAAGTGACTAGACGGCTAACTAACTCATTAACCAACTAATTAAGTGACTAGACGGCTAACTAACTCATTAACCAACTAATTAAGTGACTATACGGCTAACTAACTCATTAATCAACTAATTAAGCGACTAGACGGCTAACTAGCTCATTAACCAACTAATTAAGAGACTAGACGGCTAACTAACTCATTAACCAACTAATTAAGTGACTAGACGGCTAACTAACTCATTAACCAACTAATTAAGTGACTAGATGGCTAACTAACTCATTAACCAATTAATTAAGTGGCTAGATGGCTAACTAACTCATTAACCAACTAATTAAGTGACTAGATGGCTAACTAACTCATTAACCAATTAATTAAGTGGCTAGATGGCTAACTAACTCATTAACCAACTAATTAAGTGACTAGATGGCTAACTAACTCATTAACCAACTAATTAAGTGACTAGACAGCTAACTAATTTATCACAGTTTTTATTACAGTATTTTTCATATCTTTAGAAAGCTCAAACATCTCATTAAGCTCAAACACTCAGAAAATATCGTCATTCAATATCCTATCCCCCCTCCATAGCAAGAAAAATTGTCTCAAACAAACTATTAAAAATATAGTTTAAGTATAGTTTTCGAACTATCTCAGTAATTATTGATGATACGAGTTTAACTTTTGCATAGTCTTTAGACTTTCAGAAAAATAAAAGAACAACTGTTTCGAAAATATCGTAGAGAGGAGGCAAAAAATTTGAATAAAATATTTCTGAAAGGTTTCTAGGTTTGGCTGAACTGGCTTACCTTAAATTGTGTGTCAAGGTGTAGGATTGCATTCAAAATAAAACATTAATTAGTAAAAAAGTGTGTTTTTTCTGTTGTTTCTTCGTTTTTACTTATGTTTTCTGCATCTAATTTGAATCTTTTAATTCACTGGTAATTTTTAGGCTACAAAAACGTTGTGGCAGGCAGAAGGAAACAAAAATTAAAGTGAAACTGAAATCAGCGAATGAGGTTTAACTAGGAATGCTCCAACACAGAGCGAAAACCTTTCAACATAAACTCAAAGGACGATTATTGTTCTCAATCTGACCTCTACTTAAGAAGTTGAGTCATGCCTAGAGACTTCTAAGACAGTCATCAATGTTCCTCCTCTGATGTTACCTACAGCTTATGAAAGCAATTGGTCAATATACCTTTTGGGCATTCTGAGACCGACTAGATAAGTCTCTATAGGACTTCAAAAGTCAATAACCAATACTGTCGAACCACATTATCGTCTATAATCATCTGCTGGCAGAAGGTTTCCTTGCCATCAGATGAACTTGCAAATGTCTTACAGCTCAGAACATTCTAGATTGAGAAAGTAGGTTGCTGAAGCCACTGTAGGTCACCTGAAGTGATGTAGTTGAGCATACAGTTAATATGAATTAACTTCATTCTGCTGACATATCACTAACTATATCTTTTCTCTAGAGATGGGGCATCCAGGTATACCAAAAAATTATGGTGAGCTTATTCAACATCATTGTTGCCTGATATGCTGAACGTGAATGTTTATTTGCTATCACATCCCACAGGCAATGATGCAAGAAAAATTAATAAATTAGCTCACTAAGATTCAGAGGTACTACTAGAAGAGACATGGACTGTTAGGTGAAGCATTTTAAAACATTTCCTGTGTTGATTAGATTTAAGGATAACAATGAGTAATCCACAGAGCTAAGTTTAACGCCTCAAAGTGTGATATGTATGGCAAGTGTCTGCTCATGCAGATGATCGTTATATAGAAAGACATATCCTAATATAATGTTACTAAATTATAAAGGCATTCATATAAACAGATTCATCGAAGGACTCCTGATAAAATCCAGCAAAAAAATGTGAATTTAAAGAGCATCTTGTCCCTAGCAAATCTTTTCATAATTCATGATTAAAAGCTGCCAAAAAATAGGAAGTAAAACTCATACATGTAGAAGCTGAAACAATATTCTATACGTGTTTCAGAAACAACAACGTTTCATAAAAAACAAATACTCAACCTGGAATTCTACTGGTGAAAGTTCGTCTTAGTGTTGTATTACATCTACATCGGTTTCCACTGGAAGTTAAAAATACTTACGTCTTGTTATCATGAAAACCATGCAGAAGGCAGTCCTCACCAGACAGGACTTTGTACAGAAGAAACAACTTATGCTTTAATTGTGTGCTGTTAAGGTATTGCAAATATTGTATATATAAGTAATTTTGTTATGAAATAGATAAGACAACAAGTATTTTTCTCATTAAATGCGAGGTAACAGCAGGATTGTTAATATTAAACTAATTTAATCTTCTGATTAGATTTACAATTTCCAAAATCCATTAGTTATATTTTCATCAACTTGCAGGAGCAATTCGTAAGCTGTCCAGACTTTACTTGCATTAAGCGTTTGATTTGTAAACGCAAAATAAAAGCAGTAATTCAGAGAATCAACGGTAAATTTACGGACTTACTACGCTAAAATCCGTGGTTAAATTCCTTGGGATGCACAGAACGCAGAAATCTTATTGTTTAGTTATTTCGTAAAACGAACAAATAAAAGCGAAAATGTGTGCAATTATTTTTGATTCATCGAAAGGTGTTTGGAGATGACTGATGGACATATAGATTCTAGTTAAATTGTATGAAGTGAAAGTTTTTTGTCGTTGTTAAACACAGATATACGTAATGGGGTTTCTGTTATCTGTTCACTATGGGTATTGAAACCCGGTTTCCAGCGTTTTAAGTTTACAGACGTATAGAAACTCCATTTGTAGAGTCAGAAACCTTCAAGCGTACCGCTGAGTCTCTGCATGAAGTGAAGGCGAATGACGTCTGATAGCATGATAGAGTATTTAAGCAATCCATTATTTAACAAAATGTGTCTGTGGTAAACGGCAAACTGCTGGACTGACTGTCCCAAACCTGTCATGTGCCTTATGGTTTCTGAACAGTGACTCGTAACATCAGAATTCCCCTTTGTTTCTTCTTCCGATGTCACCCGTGAGAGCTCTTCATGTCTTTCTAGGTTTGTCAGCTACTTATTTTGTAAAAAAAAAACACACAAAAAACATTATAAATACACAATTTAACAAATAAAACAAGTGGATCTATCTCACAGAGGCACAGTGGAATATAACTCACATATATTTATACCTGAACTGAAACATATGACAAAAGATGAGAATTATTTGAATTGAACCCTCAAACTGTAATTTCCGTTTTTATAGTCATCGTCTCCTTCCGCTACTTCTTCAAAGGGATATTATTCAGTGGTTACAGTTAAGTTTTAAACGTTTTCATGTATTTCTTCTAATACAGATATACATGTTCATGGGTGTTCCGTGTAAGAGAAAAGGCGTTTGTTCTCGTTAGGACTAAAAGTTTCTAGAAGAGTGAGTCAACTGCGTCGTGATGTGATTATGATCCTAGTACTTAATTTCCTGGGCCTGTTCTTCATAAGGAATTGAAGCGTTGCATGTTTAGAATTAGATACATTTATCATATTATTCAAATTACGTTAATAAATAATATCAGTATGAATATGTTAAAGTGGTGCAATAATATAATTTATGTATTCAGATACTGAAGACAATTAAATGGTAAGTGTGTTCGCAGTTATACCAATTACTGAGGAATAAGTACGTTATATTGAAATTTTGTTGTTGTTTATTTGTTTGTAATTAGGCCCAAAGCCACACAATGAGCTATCTCTGATCTGGCTATCATGTATATCGAAACTGGGATTTTACTGTTGTAAGTCCGCAGACATAATTCTGTGCCACTGCGAGTAATATTCAAATGACTTTGCACATACCAACGAGTAGGTCACGCGACAAATAATAATAATTAAACAGTGTATTTGTCTGTCTGTGTATGAGAGCCATTACTCCAAGAGGAAAGAAGTACATACTAAATGTACCTGGTTATTATTACTTATCAACGTGCGTGCGCGAGCACATATTTTTTGTGAGGTGAACTAAGAATAAAACACATTGGAAAGAATATGCAACCACAATAGCACTAAAAGCAAAAATTCTAGAAATCTCGAATTTTGCAACCATACTAAGTGAACTCTAAGGATGATCACCTTGGTATTATTATTTATCTTATCTATATATGTGCGTGCATGTACGTGAGTACCTGCTTAATGAGAAATTCTAAAAAAATGATTCCTCATATTACAAATTATAATGTATAGAATAACCAGACTTTTGGGTAACAATGCATTCCAGCAACAGCTTTGATATCATGTTGCTTAGCGACAGGAGTATAACTGAGCCAGGCATGGCCAGGTGGCTAGAGCACTCGACTGGTACTCCAAGGGTTGCGAGTTCGACACCAAACATGCTCGCCCTTTCAGCCGTGGGGACGTTACAATGTTACGGTCAATCCCACTATTCGTTGGTAAAAGAGAAGCCCAAGAGTTGGCGGTGGGTGGTGATGAGTAGCTGACTTCCCTCTAGTTTTATACTGCTAAATTAGGGACGGCTAGCACAGATAGCTCTGGTGTAGCTTTGCGCGAAATTCAAAAAGTAAACAAACAAAAGTATAAAATAATATTGTTGTTAAGAGTTTATGTGCTGAAAGTATAACTTGAAATATACAGGGTGTTCGGAAAGTCACTGTGCAGTTTTGTAATCATATTTTATTCAGTCTATTTCAAGCCAGCAACTGAAAGCGGTTTTTAGAAACAAAATAAGAAGGATCCAGGCCTGTACTGATGCCAACGGGGATCACTTTCAACATTGTTTATAATTGTCATTTATATTTACCTCCTGTATTCTATATTGAAACATGTCTGTTAATAAATATATAAGTGCACAGTGACTTTCCGAACACCCTGTATAAGCTACAAAATTGGTAAGATATATTTAGAAACTCCTTTAATTAATGAGGTTTATTATTTGTTTATAATCCTTAAGTTTAAAATTGGATCGATATTCATACTTTCATGTTAAATTTTATACACCTGGTTTTAGGTTAGGTTATCTCACACTATGTCAAAAGGAAAATCAAGCTTTATGTTGTGTGCTCCAGAGTTGTTGACTATAAAAACCTTTTAATGTTGACAGCAGGTGGGGAAACAGCTGGTATTGTCTATCCTGAAGCACTGCAAGAGTAAAATATATATATATATAAACATATTGATACATTCTTATAAAATGGAAAAGAAATTTGTGATATCAAACATAAATGTGAAATATTTAACACAATGATAAAATATTTGATGATAAACAATTTTTAATTTATTGTACTTTCTTTACAGTGTTTTTATATTTCTGGAAATTTCGGAAATAAGGAATATTTATGTTCTGTCTGCCACTTATATTGAAACCGCTTGCTAGAGTTGTAAGTCCGCAGACATGTCGCTGTGTCACTGAAGGTATTTTCGGAAAATTAAAATGTTTAAAATATTTTTAATTGTTCTTAAATGGAACAACAGGTTCGGAATACACTCACTGACATAGTCATCCAGAATATTTTGTGACAATTCGCCACACCCTGTTCGTCGCATCCGTGTACGTCACACCCAATTCGTCTCACTCCATATTCGTCACATTTTACTGGAATCGAATTGTCACGTGTGTATTATTTAAGTAGCACAAAATAATTAATATTTGAAGAGATCTTCTGTGTTATTTAGATAACACAAAATACATAGTATTTGAAGAGGGCTTGTATTATTTAGCTAGCAAATACATAATGTTTACAGAGAACTTGTGCTATTTAGATAACACTAAATACATAATATTTCCAGATATATTGCGTTTTATTTAGTTAGTATCAAATACACGTTATTTGCACAGAATTTGTGTGTTAAGTATCACCCAAAAGATAATATTTGCAGAGAACTTACGTGTGATTTAGATAGTATCAAATGTATAGAATTTGTAGGGAACATGTGTGTAATTTAAGTAACACCAATACAAAACATTTACAGACAACTTGTTTTTTATTTAATAGCACCAATTACAGAGTATTTGCAGAAGACTTGTTGTTTTATTTAGGTAGCGTCCACTAAACGGTTCCTTTGTAACAGATGTAGGTTATTTATATAGTACCACTTAATCAAAGCTTGTACAAGATATGCGCTATTTGGCAGCATGAAATAATTTTTAATTCCACAGGAATTTTGTGATACTTCGATAATACCAATTAGTCAACTCTATCACGCGTGGTGTGTTACACTGGTAGCACATAAGTTGTGTGATACTAAGGTATAACAGTTTCTGGCTTAGTTCTAGGACAGAAACTTTAAGCAACTGTTTAATTTTATTTTTGTAATCTATAAGTTTAATTAAAATAAAGTTGTAAATTTGAATTTAAATTATGCCATTAAATTTTATGATGCAGAAAGCCAAAACTGTAAACCGCTATTTTTTTTAATAAAATTATATTTTTAAACACGTCATTTCATTGGTCAATATGGTTTTCTCAGCAAGAACACTATACAACAGCATTTCAACCACAAACATGCACATCATACATAAATATAAATATATAATGAAATTAATAGATTAAATACTATTAATTACATTAAATATTAGTAAGGAAATAAACGAAGTAATATAAAACAATAGTGAACTTAATATAAAATAATCATTAAAAACATTTTAGTAAAGATACCATTGTCAGTATTAGTTGTTACCTGAGAGTCATGGCAAATAACGTCTGTGGTAATAGCTCCCAGATGTGTTGGGAATATCCGATCTATTAGACAAGTCTAAGCACTGATGTTCAACAAGCCAGCGAGTATGGAAAAGTAATTAAGAGTATGTACACAGTTGAGTTCTTATACTCACAACATCAGAACTCCTACTGTCTTCCACTGTCTGCAACCTGTTGTGAGCAGGCAATTACCGTTAAGTGTTCTTATAGTTCATAAAGTAGAAATGAAACCACCCTCAAGTTTTTACTATATGAAACTCAGCTTCCCACTAGTACAGCGGTAAGTCTTCGGATTTACAACGCTAAAATGAGGGGTTTGATTCCCCTCGGTGAGCTCAGCAGATAGCCCGATGTGGCTTTGCTATAAAAAAACATACACACACACACACATATATGAAACTCACAACCTACTCCCTTATTATATTAAGTGTATTATAACGTGGGTGACAACCTCTCGTTGTATTATAACGTGGGTGACAACCTCTCGTGGATATCAAGTACATCAAGACACAAGTATATGTGTCTTGACACATATTTTGTTTTTCTCGTTTAGTGTTGGCAATTAAACTCGCACCAGTGAATGTTGAACCCGAATTTTAGAACTATGTAAGGATTGACATACTTTGAATTAATGTTTTACAAATATTTGAAATGTTTTGTTTGTTTGTTGTTAAGCGTAAAGCTACTGCATAATTGGCTATTTGTGCTGTACCTACCCCAATTATCAAAGCCCAGCTTTTAGCGTTATAAGCCCTCAAACTTTCCATTTAGCCACTGGCAGGCAATAGAAGCATAGTTTTTTATTTTGTTTTTCAATATCATAGTAGTTTTCAGTTTGTCAATAATTTTAAACGTCGTTAGTACTAAACAAACTCGATAATATCTACATACAAAAATATAAAAATCTGTGTGTCTGTCTGTTTGTTCGTTCTCTAGCTACTCTACGTAGTGACATCTATGAATATAGTTAGCGTTAACTTACGTCAAAGATAATCATAGCTCAGTAACAACAAAAGTGGGTCGCTGAGCCAATCTAACCAAATTTTCTGGGATGACAGTTTGCAATAAACACCACATTACTGAGGGTTCACAATACACTCCATCTCCCACTTTTGTTGTTACTGAGCTATGATTATCTTTGACGTAAGTTAACGCTAACTATATTCATAGATGTCACTACGTCCTTACATAAAAGACAAACACATTTTCTGGAACACATCATACACAGAGTATTGGGGAGAGCAGAAATATGTATTAGATATTTCAGAAATTGTACCAACACTCTCAACGGAAAAAATGCAATGAAGAAAATGGTCGCATTATTTCAATAATACATAAACTTTGATGAAATTTCTACTCCAACAGCCGCAATAAGGCTGATATGAAGAGTCATTTCTTGAGTTTTCTCTACTTCCTTCATTGACCTGTAAGACACCCCTGCGGCCAATGACCGCTAATGATTGTAATTCCGTATTTTGGTGTTATTTACCAAACGTTCCACCTTCACATTTCAAAGTTCATAATTCGGACAAAGTACGAGTATCTCAGTTGCCAATTGACAAATCTCCCACTTGCATGTGGACGAAAATCTGCCGTATCTTGTATTGAAGAAAGGTGTGCTTTGAATTAATAATCTGAACCTACTAACTTTGTCTCTTGGGGTGGGGTACTGATGTGCTATGCAACTAAGATAGTCGACCCGGGCAAACACTGGCTGGGGTTTTAGCTAGCATGTCTGTAATTTTTATCATGGAAGGAATAAGTGCAACATTACCTAAGAAATGAAACCTAACATCACGTGCACTTTTGTGTATGAATCAAACAACTAAGTCGCATTAAAGCTAGCGGGAGGCTATATAAAAGCTGTTACTCGTTAAAAGGCTGAGAACTTAGTCCTACCTACTACAATTATATTACGTTATCTGGTATCTTCCTTATCCAAATCGGTTGCATAATCCCCCAACTGGAAGACTATTGGATCAGATATGTTACCAGAAATACTGAGCATTTGAACTTAGGGTTGAACTAACATAAAGAACTTAAATTAAGAAAAAGTTTTAAAATAAAGCTACACAAACAGATACAGTTACGACAGAAAGTGTTCGTACTCTTGCGTCGTGAGTAGTTTTTCCTTATAACTTAAAAAGTATCGCGATTAGGATAATAAAAGTATGTTATATTATAGAAATTATACTAACACATATCTACATAAATTTTTATATAAATTAAACGACAAATAAACTGTTTATAAACAAATAACCAAACATAGGAGGGGCAGAAAGTGTTCGTGCGTCTACTTTAATGGTCAGTTATATGGCCTTTCAGGTGAATTACTTGGCGCAATCTCTCCTCATAGCCCTCCATGATCGTTTGACAGTACTTGACTGGTATTTTCTTCCATTTTTATTTACAAAAGGCCTTCAACTCTTGCAAGTTTTTCGGATGACGCTGATGAACCCTGGTCTTCAACTCATGCCAAACGATTTCAATTGGGTTGAGATCGGGTGACTGCGATGGCCACTCCAGAACACTTATATGGTTCCCCTGCAACCAGGATTGCACATATTTCGATGTGTGCTTAGGGGTCATTGTCGTGCTGGAAGATCCAACGACGCCCAAGAAGAGCTGAAGAAACCCCATAGAATGATCGATCCACCTCCATGTTTACTGTAGGGACAGTGTTCTTTGGAAGATTTCGTTCCCCCTTCTTAAAAGCTCGATTTTAGTCTTGTCTGACCAAAGAATACTCTTCCAATAGGTAAAGGGTTTATCTACATGCTTTCTTGCATACCTCAATCGTGCTTCTAAATGATCAGGCTTTAAATACGGAGCTCTAAGAGAACGGTATGCTTTGAACCCAGAAGAGCGTAACATGTTCGTAACTGTAGAGGTGCTTACTTCAACCCCAGTTTCCCTTACTACAGTGTAGTTTCTGTATATCATTACGTGTTAAACGAGGGTTCCTACTAACTTCCCTGAGAACCTTCCTCTTGGTTCTCTCTGGAATTTTGGTGGGGCGTCCGGAACAAAGGAGGTTAGCAGTTGATCCTGTAAGCTTAAACTTGGCAATTATGCTTTGAACATTAGATTTCGGCACATTAAGTTGTGTAGCAATACCGGAAAGAGACACACGAGACTTGTATTTTATAGTAATTCGGTTTTTTAAATCACTGAACAGTTGTTTCCTGTTCGCCATGATGACCAAGCAGATAATGACGGAGACGGCGCTAAATTGCCGAAAGTAAATTTTTTTGCTGGCTACATTCCAATAATTATGAACCCAGTGTCTATTTCTGGAATGGTATAATGTAGTTTATTCGCCAAACTAAACAAAATTTTTACGGGAATATCACACAATTATTTCACACGTTTTGAAATGTACGAACACTTTCTGCTCCTCCTATTTTTTGTTATTTGTTTATAACCATTTTATTTGTCGTTTAATTTACATAAAAATTTATGTAAATATGTGTTAGTATAATATTTATAATAAACCATACGTCTATTAGTCTAATCGTGATACTTTTTAAGTTACGAGCAAAAAACTACTCGGGACGCAGGGGTACGAACACTTTCTGTCGTAATTATGCAACTGTGAACTTTGTATTTCTTCAAGTTACGCAATTGCTTCAGACGCAATATATAAAGTCTCTTGATTATTTTGAAATCACAGAATATAATGTTTCAGGTTCTGATATAAAAAAAATCACTAAAAACATAAACTGTATTTAGGGACCAGAGTCCATGATCACGACATTGAAACTGTATTAAAAACAAACAAAACACGTAGACCAAACTTATTTTGGCTTGAGGAATGAGCGCTGTATTTTATATAGTGGTTTAGCCTGGCATGAAGCATCCAGTAAGCTTCTTTTAGAGACGTAATGTCAAAGTTACAATATGATAATTAAGCTTCTTTTAAATAGTTAGAGTTTCATTTACAAAATAGTAACTAAACTTGTTTTAGACAGTTAAAGTTGCACTTACAATATGATAATCATGTAAAAGAAAAGACGAATAATCATGAAATTGCAAAGTTTCTTCATATAAGAAACTGATAATTAGTTTCAAGTTGATTAAAGTTCATTATACCAAATGCTGGAAGTATTTAAATGTTACCAAAAACTTTCAATTGGAAAATTCTTTTAGTCACCTACTTAAGTATTTTTTTTTACTTTACTATTTCAGTTTTTCAGGTAGCATACTAACAAAATTTGTTTGTTTGTTTGTTTGTTATTAATCGCAAAGCTGCACAATGGACTATCTGTCTCTGTCTGCCGCGGGTATCGAAACATACGTTTTTGCTTTATAAGTCTTCATACTTGCTGTTCAAAGTGCCCTGCTGGTACAGCAGTAATTCTATGGATGTACAACGATAAAATCAGGAGTTCGATTACCTTCGGTGGACTCAGTAGATAGCTCGATGTAGCTTTTCTATAAAAAAAAAACACCTCCACCTTTCTGGGGGAGTGGGGACTTAAATAAGATATTTAAATTTTTGTGCAGTCATTTAATTTATTATTGCCCTTCAGTACAATTTAAATTAACTGAAATTTACTGATGTTGTTTTTCATACAGCTGTTCTGTTTATTAACAGTTAAGCACAAAGGGCTATCTATATTCTTCTCACCACGGTATAAAAACCCAGATTTTAGTGTTGTAAGTCCGTAGATATACCACTATTCCACTAAAGAGCCAGCTATTGTGTTACAAAAAAATAATATAAATATGAACTAAAAACTGCATGGCTTTATATGTATATATATAGCTTTTCTGTAATGTTGCATAATCAACATTATATAAATCTCAAAACCTATTAACGTTTTCTTTTAGACAGTGAAGTTATATGTATATATATTTACATATACGCATGTATATATAAATATATAGTTAGTTAATTATCTCTAACTTCATTAGTAGAGGAACATATTTTAATCATGAGAGGCGCCTTATTTGCGTCGTTAAATGTAACTATTGAATTCAAAACACAAACAGTTACTTTCAATGACAGTTATAAACAAATTTCCATTCCCTATTCAATAGAGCACTTCGCTACCTGGTTAAGCTGTTCTACTCTATTTTCCTCTGAGTTCCATTATTTTACTAGTGTAAGTTAAATAATATAATTGTGTTGTTTCCGGAAGACTTGAACTGAAAAGTTTCCACAAATTCAACAAAATGTGTTGCTTTAACATAAATCTTTGTTTTTGGACTAGGAGAAAATGATACACATTTTGGCATGGTAGAAGTCATTTTCAGCTAAGTCACTTTCATTTTTTTTAACAGGTGGTTGGCCTATGGAATAAGTTGCCTTCGGATGTTATAGAGCCAGTAAATTTAGGTGGGAAAGGAAAAAGTTTGATAAATATATGAATGATAAGGGCTTGCTTTCAGATTTTTATATGCTTATTTTTAATTATTTTAATTTAGTTTGGAGGATGGAACAAGCGAGATTGGTCAATAGATCCCATGTTGTTCCAAAGCATTATGTTATATCGCTCGTTATATAATCGTTATATAAACAAAGCGATTGAAAATAATTATTATAGCGTCATCTAGTAAGCCTGCAAAAATGTTCTAGAGATAATTATATCATGATATATAAAGAATTAAAGGACACTTTAATATTCGTAACTTAGTCCTGTTTCGGGTCAACAGAATAAATATTTGCCTTGCAATTTAAATATTCGAAATAAACAGTTTTAAATTGTTATAAAAATATAAAATGCGTTACTTTTTATACCTATAATTAAAAATGTGGGTTTGGCTAAAGTTTAATTAAATTCCACTCACGTGATCTAATGACATCAAAATTATCTAACATTACACACGGTATTATACAATAACAAAGGACAAAGTACATGTACTTTGAACTCTCTAGAAAACATTTAATTTTTTATTATTTTTGCGGCATCTTTGATATAAAATGATTATGAAATCCGGTCAAGATAACATCAAACCATATCAATTTCAATTAAAGGATCTACAGAAAACATTAACAGATGTTAATGCACTCACTTTGGTGTAGATAACAAATTAAAAGTATAAGGCCCAAGGTTTGTTTGACCGAAAGAAGTGGAAGAAATGTGCACTTGGTTCCAGGACTCGCCATAGAGGCCTGGAAGTCTTGAGTTGATGTATAAATTTTGTTTTCTTGAGTTTTGTGATAGTTTTTTCTCTAATTTCGAGAATCTTTGTGCTACAGATGGCAAAATGGGGAGGGAAGTCTGCTTCATACGCCATTGTAGCTCGAAATCAAAATAATTTGGTAGTACATTCTAAGAGATAACATGTTCTGTACATACGAATTCTGTAAATCTGTTGAACTCTTATACAAATAGTTGATAAATATTTCTAAATTTTCCACAAATAAACGAGTTAAAATTATTTTTCATCATTTATCATAAATCATAGATACGTGAAACGTCAAATGTGAGAAGTGATATGCTTGTTTGTTTGTTTTTGAATTTCGCACATAGCTACTCGAGGGCTATCTGTGCTAGCCGTCCTTAATTTAGCAGTGTAAGACTAGAGGGAAGGCAGCTAGTCATCACCACCCACCGCCAACTCTTGGGCTACTCTTTTACCAACGAATAGTGGGATTGACCGTAACATTATAACGTCCCCACGGCTGAAAGGGCGAGCATGTTTGGCGCGACGGGGATGCGAACCCGCGACCCTCAGATTACGAGTCGCACGCCTTAATACGCTTGACCATACCGGGCCAAGTGATATGCATAAAGAAACGCTTGGATGGATTCATCCCCTGGATTCCTATTCTTGTGTCCCAAAAGTGCCCTTTTTCTGTCATAAAAAATCAACAAATCCTAAAATCCTAAAACAAGACAAAATTTAATGGTCATGTTAGGTTTTTTCTTCAACCCCAAAAATGAAATTTCTAAATTCAGCAAACTTCACCAGTTAACAGACTTCCCCAGGAAGAGAGAAGAGACGTGTTGCACCAACTATGATAGATAATACATCACGTCATAAAGAAAATGCTCCAAAGTTATACAAGTAATTACCCTCAAGAGGAATAAGATTATTCCCTTCAGAATAGAAACAGAAACACAATCCGACAGGATCTACAAGACCCAGAGGTACCTGAGCAGCAACAATCAGACACGCCAACCAAATCACCTACAACACCAGCAGAGACAGCAGCATCTCATACAGCTGCAACCAACAAGATTCCACGCAGATTCTACGCCGATGTAGCCAGTATTCACCGACCTTCAACTCAGTTAACGACAATAGCCGTATACTAATCCAGAAGATCTTAGCCTGAAAACAATGTATGGAGAAATCAGCAGCAGCGAGTTCAAGACATCGTCCAGCCAGCACCGTATTACTATGGATTCCACAACACTGACTCATTCAGGGACTACGTCTTCGCAAGGATCAACAAAGAGAAAGATTACGTATGCTGTTAAACCTTTTATTAGTTAATATTCAGGATTACTTACAACATAAGAAATATGAATTGTATGATTTATGTAAAAAGGAAAATATTAATATACTGGCAATAAGTGGATGGTTTGGTGTGTTTTGAATTTTGCACAAAGCTACACGAGGACTAACTGCGCTAGCCGTCCCTCATTTAGCAGACTAGAGGAAAGATAGCTAGTCATCACCACTTACCGCCAACTCTTGGGCTACTCTTTTGCTAAGAAATAGCGGAATTGACCGTCACATTATAACGCCGACACGGCTGAAAGAAAAAGGGTGATCATGTTTGGTGTGATGGAAATTCGAACCCGTAACCCTCAGATACGAGTCGAATGCCTTAATCACCTGACCACGTCAGGCCAACAAGAAGTGAAACTATGCTTAATGATAATAGCACTTTTTTATATGCCTGGATAACATATAATATCTCAGAGTAAAGGACCTAGTAGTAGATATATTGTTATGCTACATATACGTAATGTAAATGTAATCTTTCCATTTGTAAATAAACTTTAACAATCAATATACATTATGTGAACTAAATGCTCCTAATAGTCAAAGATAACTATCTAAATGATAAATATATATATATAAATATACCTCCACCGATGACTTCTAACATTAATATATTACAAGCAGTTATCAGTCAAAACCCACGAACCATTGTGGTGAGGTATACTCGAAATATAAAAACTTTAACTGCAGAATAACCAACCGTAATGTTAATAAACGGATTTATAATTCAACACAACATGTAATGACAACACATCAATGCACACTCACCACAGTGGAAGCCAGGACATATTAGACTTAATAATAGTAACGACAGCTTTAACCCCATCTTTAACTTCTAAGTACACGAACACAAAAGCAAACAACACAGCCCAATAGCAATAGCTCTATAGAACAGCCACATGCCAAATAATTCTTCAGGACCAAATGCATTTAATTTCATCGCAACGAACTGAGAACCTTCAGAAACATTGTAGATTCTCAACTAGCACCAGAACTTATAACAATTAATAACAACAGTAAAAATCTTATTAATGGAAGTCGCAGACTAAGAGGAATGTTCACAAACATCAACCAAATCCCAAACTTAATGAAATAGCAAGGAAAATGTAACTGGACAAATTACTGTTCATCAATGGATAATTCTGAGCAAGACCCAGCCCTCGTCTGGAAAACATTTAAAGCAATATGCAATGTTTGTTTGTTTTTGAATTTCACGCAAAGCTACACGAGGGCTATCTATGCTAGCCGTCCCTAATTTAGCAGTGTAAAACTAGAGGGAAGGCAGCTAGTCATCACCACCCACCGCCAACTCTTGGGCTACTCTTTTACCAACGAATAGTGGGATTGACCGTCACATTATAACGCCCTCACGGCTGAAAGGGCGACCATGTTTGGTGCAACGGGAATTCGAACCTGCGACCCTCAAATTACGATTCGAACGCCTTAACCCACCTGGCTACTATATGCAATGAGAAATCCAATGCGAGCTTTCCTAACCCATAATATAACAAAAGTAAGTAATGTCCAACCAGGATAAGCCAAATTTCTTATCAGTGACTGTTACCAACAAGTATTTCAAACGCCAGGTTCCTCGCATTTTGACAATCAACGCTTTTACAAAGTCGAGAAATCCATTAATAATAATCCAGAACTATTTAATCCATATTTCCCTTGTACCACGGAAAATAACACCTCCAAATATTCATCCAACCTATAAAAAAAACAAAAAATAATGAAAAAAACTATAGCACGAACTGAAGTTAAAAGACTAATTAATATTTTAAAAAAATACCGAGCCCAGGAAGACGGAATCAGGAAAGTTATAGTGAAAAATACATCAGAAATATTAATTCTACACCTAAAAGCTATGTTCGATTTTCCATTAATTCTGGATAATATCATCATCCCTCTCAGTAGAAATCAGCCATTCTAAAAATTTTGCCGAAAATCAACCCAGTCACTAGAGATCCTATAAGTTATAAACCAATAAACTTACTCAGTAGTATTGGCAAACTTTTAGAGAAAATAATAACATCTCATCTATTACAGTATTTAGAGAAAAATAATCTTTTGCCAGAAATAGAGAATGCTTCACACAAACGGTAGACCATTTAGTTAGGTTAACAGAGACAATGATTCATGGAATCAGCATAAACCACCCAATTGTAGGATTATTTATAGATGTTAAACAGGCATTAGACTTAGTATGACACCAATTTCCCACATGACTGATGGCATTAAGAAATTAGGCCTTTCTCAATAATATAGCAAATTGATGTTACAGATGGCGAACTATGCATGCTTAATGTAACCAAATCTCAAGAAATACTATTCTACAAAAACAAATCTCTCGAGAAACAGTCAATCCCCAAACTGAAAATAAAAATGTGCAACACGTTAACAAAATTCTCCAGAACAGCTAAGTTTCTGACCATTATATATAATAGTAAACTAACATGGTCAAATTAGTTTAAAATTATATTAACTATAGTTCACAGAAAAATCCTTTACTTAAGGAAAATAGGTAGAATAATAAAAAAATGCCGAGCGAAAACAATAATAGTCATAAATGAAGCATTCGTATGTCCTATAATAGAATACTGTAACATGATTAAGATCAACATGTCACACATCCATTACAATCTTCCTCAAAGTGCACAAAACCAAGCATTTATACTAGGTTTCTGGTTCCTGCATTACACCTTACCGGAATATATTAATAAAATAAACAAAACAACGAATACTAGAGAACGCGAATAAATACCTCTAAACATCAATAAATTACACTAAATTAACAAAGAAATTTCCGTCATTAACATAGCAACGATAAGTCTGATCTTTATACACCATCCACACTCGGTATGATAATATTTAACCATATATGTCTTAATCTTTCTCACATCTTCGAACACTGGCAGAGTATAATATTTGGCACCCTGCCGTTGAAAGTGGGTTTTCCTTGGAGTACTCCCATATCTCCCTCACCCACATAAAAGTTCGTACAGGGCATCGGATCTAAAGAGCCCCACTGCACTGAAAGTAGCTGTTTACTTATTAAAGAATAGCTGTTTACTTTTTGAAGAATAGTTGTTTACTTATTGAAGAATAGTTGTTTACTTATTGAAGAATAGCTGTTTACTTATTGAAGAGTAGTTGTTTCCTTATTGAAGAACAGCTATTTACTTATTGATAAATAGCTGTTTACTTATTGAAGAATAGCTGTTTACTTATTGAAGAATAGCTGTTTACTTATTGAAATCCATCAGGTAATTTGTTTAAAGAATATGCATAAAATGAACTCGAGAAACATAAACTTTATATTTTATAAACATTACCTAAAGTGAGAAACAAGTGTGATTATGCTTAATCGGAATTTATGTGTTTGGTCTACATTCTCAATTGCAGAGCTACATCATTTCCACAGTCATCATATTATGCTACTTTCTCACATTTTCTTTTCTAGCGATGAAGATTGTTTGCAGCTTGTGACTAAAACATAATTACCTGCTCATTCTGACGTCTGGAGACAACAAGTCGCGTGAAAATTATTTAATATTCATCGAATTACCAATTTTAAGAACATCAGTACATTTCCTGTTAAAGTTCCTACTACTTGGTGGCAAAGTGGTGTGAATAGAAGCATGAGTTACTGACCGTCCCTGGTTATCTCTCACACTCATTCAGAGTCTAAGAGATACTTAACTGAAATATCCACCAGAGACGGCTTTACTTGTCCCTGCTACCAGTAGGGCTATACGGGTTCAATCAAAAGAAAATGACTAACAAGTGTGAAAGAACACGCTAACCTAAAGTTCCTAGTCAAATCTAATATACATGTGCTTGTACCTGTAGGTGAGTATTATGTTCCGGTTCTTTCTAATTTGTTTGAGATGATGGTCATGGCCAGTGATGAACAATGTCTCGGAATAAAAGAGTTTTCTTAAGCTGTACTTAGTTCTACAAGTACATTACATTTGAGAGAATTTTTGCTCATGTACTTGGTCTTCTACTGCGGAGTAATAGTAGAAATAAATATATTGTAATGGACTATTTCACCAAACTGGCAGAAGTGTAAGTTGTTTGTAACCAGTGAGCAGGAATTCTAACAAGGAAAGTTGACAATGAATTAATTTTAATGTTTGAAATGCCTATTAAGTTTCACTCAGGTGTGTATGAAACTTTGAAGTAGCCTGTGTCAAATACTTGGAATTAAACAAACCACAGTTCTTCATTCGTCCCTTGATGGAATGGAAAGATCAAAATCGCATTATTTAAGAAAGAAAAACGAGTCATTTATGTTGAAGAACATCAGACACCATATAACAAGATCTTTAACTCTTGATATTGAGCTACAGAACAGCGATACATGAAGCTTCAAGCAGTACATAAGCAATACTGATGTTTGGGAAAGAATAAATATCCCATTGGATCTTTTATACTCATATTCTGAGGATAATTATTGGGAAGAGTCTTGCAGAGAGTGTGAAAAGAGACCAAATAACATCACTAGTGCCAGATATAACCTTACATGAAGAATACGTCAATCGAATAGCAATAAAATGAAAAGTCGATATGCCGTTAATGCTTATAAGACTAGAGGTCATCGTAATAACAAAATATGGCTTAATAATATCTGTGATAAGAAAGGATGAATTCTGAATTATATATATATATATTAGAAAGGACTTTACACTGTAATAAAAAGAATCGATGATGTGGTTCATAAAATTCAGAAGGACAGGTAATTCAAGCCAAAGGTCATTAATTCACATTGAAGTAAGTTAGGATGAGAATACAAATGATTATACGAGGGCTGTTCAAAAAATACGCGGACTGACGTCATAAAACAAAATGTACTTTATTTAGAAGTTACAGGTCTGGGACCCCTTCAAAGTAATCTCCTCCCCAACGCACACACTTATCCCAACGGTGTTTCCACTTGTTGAAACAGTCCTGGTACACTTCTTTTGTAATGTCCTCCAGCTCCTTCGTCGCATTTGTCTTAATCTCGGGAATCGTCTCAAATCTTCTTCCTTTCAAGGGTCTTTTGAGTTTGGGGAACAAGAAAAAATCGCAAGGAGCAAGGTCAGGTGAGTAGAGGGGTGGGGAAGAACAGTGATCGAGTGTTTGGCCAAAAACGCACGAGTTCTGAGGCACAAATTTCGCAGCAACGCGGTGCATCTTCAATTTTTCGGTCAAAATCTCGTAACAAGATCCAACTGATATCCCAAACTCTTCAGCAAGCTCCCTAACAGTCAGACGTCGATTTGCCCGCACCAGGCTGTTGATTTTGTCGACGTGTGGGTCGTCAGTTGACGTGGAAGGACGTCCAGGACGCTCATCATCTTCAATGGACTGTCGACCATCCTTAAAACGTTCATGCCACTTGAAACATGCCGTACGATTCATAGCAACATCACCGTAAGCCGTGTTAAGCATAGCAAAAGTTTCAGTCGCAGATTTTCCAAGTTTAACACAAGATTTCACAGCAAGTCGTTGCTCCTTCAGGTCATTCATTCTGAAATCCGTCAAACGAAAAAAACGCACTTCACTTAAAACCGCGTAGCTAATACACAATTGAAGATATCTGCAATCGGGAAATGGCGTCGTAATCATCTGATCTGTGCAAACCTAGCGACACCAAGCGGATTCCCCTGGAACCAACTTGAGCCGCGCAATTCAAACAGTCCGCGTATTTTTTGAACAGACCTCGTATGGCCAAAGAAAACGTTTATAGTGGTACGTCAACCAACTGAAGAGTTCTGGGTTCCTATTGAAACTACTTCTAAAGTGTCACCAAGAATACAAATATCAGTGGATTCCTTCGACCGTTTAGTTGCTGGCAAAACAGCAAGTGATAGTAAAAGATAAGAGATCATGCCTTAAACTATAGAAAAGAATACCGAACAAAAAGACTGGGTGAATAAATAGTACGGTGGTACTAAATATGATAATGAATGAAGTTTTGAATCGTTAATCATAATTTTGTTTCTAATTTGTACAACAAATGTTACTACAGTGCTTTGCAAAAGTATTCACTTCCTTTGCAAAGTTTGAGGATTTTTTTGCATTCTGAGATTGCTATCATGAAACTTTAAAATGAGATGTTATATTTGTGACTTACTTATTTAACAGCAAACTTATAAAGTTGGAAGACGCTAATATAATGTACGCAAGTTAGATTTTCAATGAAAATTAGAATATTCTCAATTGCATACATATTCAACCCCTTTGTTATTGCAATCCTAAATCAGCTCAGGTGCAAAATATTAGTTTAAAAGCATACAAAATAAGTCTTGTGGTCGCTATCTGTGTGCCACCAAAGATATTTAACTTGGCGTCCTAAGTAAATGCATTTTTTCAAGCCACAACTCACAGAATGATGCGATAAACCAACCATAAAGACCGATGAGCTTTCATCACAAAATGATGCGATAAACCGACCATAAAGACCGATGAGCTTTCAAAACAAAATGGTGCGATAAACCAACCATAAAGACCGATGAGCTTTCATCACAAAATGATGCGATAAACCAACCATAAAGACCGATGAGCTTTCATCCCAAAATGATGCGATTAACCAACCATAAAGACCGATGAGCTTTCAAAACAAGTTAAGAATAAAGTAGTAGATAAGTAAAGATCTGAAGAAATCTACAAGTAAATTTCAAAATTGCTGATTATTAATTTCAGTACCGTAAAGTCAATCATTAAAAAGTGGAATGTGCCGAATTCGTACCATCTAGTCATTACTCATATCAAGCCATTATTCCAAACTAAGCAGGAAACTGATCAAGGATGTTACTGTGTAGCCAGGATTGACATATCTCCCATATCTGTGATGGGAGTCATTGTTCATGAATCGACAATATCGCCTATATGGGTTAGTGGCAAGAAAGAAGTCATTATTGAAAAATAATTATCTCAAATATTGTATGCAGTTTGCGACAAAACGTGTAAATGATACTGTACACAAACGATAGAAGGTTTTGTGGTGAGGCGAGACACAAATTGAGCTTTTTGATCTAAATTCTAAGTGTCATGTCTGAAGTAAGCCCGACACAGCATATCACTCACTTAACATCAATCCAACTATCAAGCATGGTGGTGACAGCATTATATTATGGGATGCTCCTCATCAACGGGAACCGAGAAACTTGTCAGGGTTGAGGGAAAGATGGGTGGTGCAAAGAACAGGCGAATCCTAGAGGAAAACCTGCTTGAGTTAACAAAGAATTTAAAACAGGGTCGAATATTTACATTTCAGCAGGACTTGAGGCTAGTGACCTTCAAGGTACTATTTACTTGACGTTTTGGTTAACGACTTTCAACTTTCTTTGAAGTTAGCTTTTGTGAACTTTAATATCTACCATGCTTCACCTTAGAGTTATTGACTCATATGGTCATCTTAACTTTGTCGCAGGTGACCCCTTAGTCTTATCATGTTCGAGCATTTATCATTAAAAGAGTATATTGAATATTTAAATCCTTTAAAGCGAATAAAATACAAATTTCTTCCTCAACACTATGTGTTGATTAATCGTAAACTCAGTAACTTGTGAAAACATTATGAGACTAATAGTTCATTAACAAAGAAGGGCACTTTTTGAGCATTATAACACAAGTTTTTATTTTTTATTTTTCTGTTAGAAGAAGATACATGGACTATGGGGTATTTCTTGCAGTTCTCCTTTGGTACAGTGGTAAGTCTACGGATTTCCAACGCTATAATCATAGGTTCGATTCCCCTCGGTGAACTCAGCAGATAGCCCAATGTGGCTGTTCTATAAGGAAAAAAAACACACATACGATTCTTGTAAAAATCTATAATAAGCAAACAAATAATCTTTCATTCCCATTCAACTTCTCTTATCAAATTAAACATTCATTTTTAAAACTGTTTTTTGCATATTAACACTTAATGGCTTATTACATATTTTTTTTTTCATCCCCCGCTAGTACAGCACTAAATATACGGATTTACAACGCCAAAATCAGGCGTCTGATTCCCCTCGGTGAGCTCAGCAGATAGCCTGATGTGGCTTGGCTGTCAGAAGAACACACACATAGAATTGTTTTCACTATAAGGTCCTAAAAGTCCCTGTGTTCCATCCATTTTAAAGATGATCTTTTTCGTTTAAACACTTTGCAGAAAACAAGGTGTGAAATTAGGCGAGCCCCCATTAAATTTTAAAACACACTTCATTTGTATCTAAGGATATACCGAATGAATGACATTTTTCAGCTGATTCTTAAAAATCGGAGGGCCCGGCATGGCCAAGCGTGTTAAGGCGATCGACTCGTAATCCGAAGGTTGCGAGTTCGAATTCCGTTCGCACCAAACATGCTCGTCCTCCCAGCCGTGGGGGCGTTATAATGTGACGGTCAATCCCACTATTCGTTGGTAAAAAGAGTAGTCCAAGAGTTGGCGGTGGGTGGTGATGACTAACTGCCTTCCCTCTAGGCTTACACTACTAAATTAGGGACGGCTAGCGCAGATAGCCCTTGAGTAACTTTGCGCGAAATTCAAAAACAAAACATCTTAATAATCGGAGAAAATTACTCATATCAGGTGAATTAATAACCAATTGACATTTAGGCATACCTATAATATAAGATAGATCAACACTTCGTTTATTTAAATAGCAAAGAAGTATTTAATCAATGAAATAATCTGGAAAATCATTTTTATACAATAACTTTTTGATATCATAAATTCTTTATAAAAACCCTAAGATATCTCGTAAGCACGATGAAAAAGTATTTCAACTATGTTTTCTGTCAAAACACACAGAACAAAGCTTCTATACTTAGAATATAAGTCTATGAAGTTTATGTTTTTTTTTACTTACACACTGTTATTATTTATTAAGAAATATCAACAAATGGAAGTTTGTATAATTCTCTTGATTTTCCATAATAAACAGCACCGCATAGCCAGATGGTTAGGGCGCTCGACTCGCAATCTGAGGGCCCTGGGTTCAAATTTCCATCACACGAAACATACCCGCCCTTTCAGCTGTAGAGATGTTATACCAAATTGTGATAATTATTAAATACTGTTTTTGTGTGGTCTGGTCTCTTTCCTTAATATCTGTTAGCTACCAAACAAAGATACGTGTAACCCAAAGCCAGAAATCCAAAAATCTTTAATTGCTAATCATCCTAATTTTCTACACTGTAATTAATCCATGATACATCACAATTTAAACAGTCTTGGAAGTACTTAATACTTTTCTAAAAGAGTTGATGGGTGACTCAGAAAATTCAGGGCTTCCAAGGGTATTTGAGTCTCATCAATATTTTTTATGTGTCATTGTTTTACCAGTTACATATATTTCATCGTTTCTAAATTGCAAAGTTTGCATTTTACTTTTAATCCTTGTTAACATATTAGCACAGTTGATAATTAGGTTGTAAGCTAACAATTTATATCATTTTTTTAAATTATGGTTTTGATTATTGTTTGTTTAATTGTCCTTCTATTATTTAGTCTAGCTGTTTTTAGTTGCTTTAAAAAACCAAAATAATGTAAATCCTAATGTAAATAAAATATTAAGTGAGTAATTTTCATATTTAGGAGTCTCTTGGGGTTTCCCTAGTAATAAGGCGTAAATACTAAATTCATGTACGACAGCGTAAAACAAATGGTAATTTGTTAGTCATTTTATGACAAGGATACAAAAGCAACTTCTCTTAAACCAAGCCGCCCTCCGCTAGTACAGCGGCAAGTCTATGGATTTACAACCATCAAATCAAGGGTTCGAGTCCCTTCGGTAAGCTCAGCAGGTAGTTTGATGTGGCTTTGCTATAAGAAAAAAACACTCTCTTCAAGCAAGATAAGTTTGTGAAAATACTAGACTGAGTAATAGGTAAAATATATTTGTTGATTGCTTAAAGAGAGAGGGTATTTGCATATACGTGCTTACTTATTATTACTTGTAATTTCACATTATTCTTGCAAACTGTTAATTATTGTTTCATGCAATTTGTAAATTATGTGTTTTTTTTCTGGATCTTTTTTTTTAATAATTTTTAAATTCACAACAGGGCTTGACATTGACAATTTTTCAGGTTTTTTCTTTGAGTATTTGTAGTGTTTAGATATTTAGTTACAAAAACTCACAACCAGGTACTAGTTTACCAATTTTCGAAATTTATATAAGGTTTGCTATGATTAACACTTTTGAGTTTTTATTTTATCCCTGGAAGTAGCATAATATTTTATAGTATTCAAGATTTCACATACTGTGGTATATTCAGATCAAAATAGACAAACATTCATAAGAATTACGACAAAGATTTTGCATATATTATAAAGAATCACCAGGGCAAAGGTTGTAAAGTTGAAGATAACTGTAGAAACAGGACACACATAGTAGTGGGAAGGCACTAGCTGCGAGTCGAAAGTTCTGTTCGCTGGTCTCACATGTTTAAGAAAGAGAAGTAAACATAAAGTAAGTAAGAAAAATATAACAAAGCTAGACGTGGGTATTGAACTCTAGTAAGAAAAAATATAACAAAGCTAGACGTGGGTGTTGAACTCTAGTAAAAAAAATATAACAAAGCTAGACATGGGTGTTGAACTCTAGTAAAAAAAATATAACAAACCTAGACGTGAGTGTTGAACTCTAGTAAGAAAAAATATAACAAAGCTAGACATGGGTGTTGAACTCTAGTAAGAAAAAATATAGACGTGGGTGTTGAACAGTAAGCTAGACGTGGGTGTTGAACTCTAGTAAGAAAAAAATATAACCAAGCTAGACGTGGGTGTTGAACTCTAGTAAGAAAAATATAACAAAGCTAGACGTGGGTGTTGAACTCTAGTAAGAAAAATATAACAAAGCTAGACGTGGGTGTTGAACTCTAGTAAGAAAAAATATAACAAAGCTAGACGTGGGTGTTGAACTCTAGTAAGAAAAAATATAACAAAGCTACACGTGGGTGTTGAACTCTAGTAAGAAAAAAATATAACAAAGCTAGACGTGGGTGTTGAACTCTAGTAAGAAAAAAATATAACAAAGCTAGACGTGGGTGTTGAACTCTAGTAAGAAAAAATATAACAAAGCTAGACGTGGTGTTGAACTCTAGTAAGAAAAACGTGGGTGTTGAACTCTAGTAAGAAAAAAAAATATAACAAAGCTAGACGTGGGTGTTGAACTCTAGTAAGAAAAAATATAACAAAGCTAGACGTGGGTGTTGAACTCTAGTAAGAAAAAATATAACAAAGCTAGACGTGGGTGTTGAACTCTAGTAAGAAAAATATAACAAAGCTAGACGTGGGTGTTGAACTCTAGTAAGAAAAAATATAACAAAGCTAGACGTGGGTGTTGAACTCTAGTAAGAAAAATATAACAAAGCTAGACGTGGGTGTTGAACTCTAGTAAGAAAAAATATAACAAAGCTAGACGTGGGTGTTGAACTCTAGTAAGAAAAATATAACAAAGCTAGACGTAATTCTAGTAAGAAAAATATAACAAAGCTAGACGTGGGTGTTTAACTCTAGTAAGAAAAATATAACAAAGCTACACGTGGGTGTTGAACTCTAGTAAGAAAAAATATAACAAAGCTAGACGTGGGTGTTGAACTCTAGTAAGAAAAAATATAACAAAGCTAGACGTGGGTGTTGAACTCTAGTAAGAAAAAATATAACAAAGCTAGACGTGGGTGTTGAACTCAAAAATGCCTCATATCTGTATCATATTTCACTGCCCAGCTTATTCTTATTTTGTTGCTTATTTTATATTCATGTTCAACATTTGTATTGTACTTGCCAAAGCTTGTTTAAATAAATAAACATTTTTATCACAAGTTGGTGTTGCTGTTTTTAATATAGTTCTTCGCTTTAATATTTATATTTATTTAACCATTGAAATACTGTTTCTACACGCACACATACATATGTATACATATAATATTATGAATTCATAATATGTATTATACTAGTTAATATTAAATTTAAATCCTGGCAACATATATTTTAAAGTAGCGGTTGGCTAGTCAATTGGTGTTGTATTGATAAAGATTAAATGTTTTATTAAGGTTTTCTAGTCTATGGTATTCTGTTCATAATTAGTAAACGTATTCTTCTAGTCAGTGTGTAAAATGTTCTTCCAAATCAGCTGGTCGTTCTCACAAAGGTATAGGGATCAGTGTTGTTGCATCATCAAGATCTGTTGTAAAGTAAGCTGTATAATGATGGTGGTATATAGTGGTGTTTGATAACTTGTTCCTTGGCTGTTGTAGGCTTATCTGTTCAAAACTTCTTGGTGGCAATGGTAATATTAGTCCCTATGCGGTAGTCATATCTAGCTTTTTGTAGCACTAACGATAGCTTCTGTCACAGGAGTTGGCGATCAAAATGAGCAAAATCTCAGTCAATGAAGCCTGGCTCTTGTCCAGTGACTCTAAAAGTCTTCCCTGAAGTACATCTGATGACAGTCGACTCTAGCTGCAGAAACATCTTTTTCAGCTTTAATACGTAATAGTCCTGCTTGAGGTGAGTGCTCATCTGGTAGCCCCTCCTTGAAGTAGTTTTTTACCTGCTAACTGAACTTTTGATAAATTGGTTCTGGTACTTCGATAACTACTAGGTCTCCTTCTTTACTAACACAGAAAAAGGTGTTAGGAACAGCCTTGGCTTATGAGCTGCCTCCAAGCAGTGTTGGAATCACAGGCTTTTCTGCTTCCGACATTAAAACATCCAACATGTCTTCATCTTACTTGACTGGTATTGTATCAACAAAGGCTACCCAGCCTTTTAGTTCTTGAATATAACTCAATAATCGATGCAACAAAGCATTGCATCTTTACATTAAATAGAAAGTCCGAGGCATATTGACGGATATCTTTATAGCTTCTTTCCATTGGAACTTCAGAAGTATTTAAGACTTCAATGCACACAAAAATCATCACTGGCTAATGAAAGAACAAGATAGTCAAAATGATCAAAACGCTGATCTTAAGCAGTAAAATTCTGAGTTGGAAATGCAATGTGTAATTAATTCCAATCGATCAGGAGATCAGCCAAATACGTAAGCGAGAAGAAAACGATAAATAACTGGTTACAACCATTACTCTCTTTTTAAAAACTACTTTTAGAGATGCAGTAATCAACAAATGGCACGTTGCGTCATAATGTCTCTATTGAATAGACAAGTCTATTTAGTGTAAGTCTTATTATTTAATTTATTTTTGTGATGTAATATTTAACTGTTCTTTAGTTTTCATGACATAATTGTTGAAAACTGGTTTATTTAAAAGTATCAATTGTGACAAACTTCATTATGTCATTCTGTATGATTTGTACGCTGTGTTTGCTATTACATTATGGTCCAGGCTTTACTGATATTGTTGACTTCACGTTACTCAATTCTTTTGTAATTTCCTCATTACCTTAAGTGAGTATTGATACCTTATAGCACTGTTCGCGAAGTATAGAAAAATATTGAGGCTTCAGTTGGACAACGTATAAATATAGCCGACCAAATGAGTACAAGTCAAATAAAGATAAAGTGAATGGAACGAAAAATTTATTCAGAAAAAAAAAAAGTGAAGTCAGCCAGTGAGTGAGTAATTGGCAGCAATGGCGGTATTTTAAAGTGTGTGTGTTTTCTTATAGCAAAGCCATGTGAGGCTATCTGCTGTGTCCACCGAGAGGAAAGCCCCTGAGTTTAGTGTTGTAAATCCGAAGACTTGCTACTGTTCCAGGGAGGGACGTTCAAAGTGAGTTCCACAGTTTAATAGAGATAACGAGAATAATTTGTCTTGTCAAAGCGTGTTCTAAAGTAACTGAACTATATGGACTTTGGTGTAAAAGAGACAATTATTTGAAGTTCAGGATATAACTGTGGTAATCAAATGGGTAACATAAATAAATTATTCACTGATATTATTGTGGTAAAAGCAAGGCCGAATTAAGGGTTTTATTGGCTCCAGGATTTTCAACACATAGAGGCCTCCTCGAGACAGAATTTCTACCTACAAGACATTTATTTATAGTCATAGCTTAAGGTACCCTAATTAGTGTGAGGCCCTGAGCTTCAGCCCGATTAGCCTACGTCTTAATCATAGTTTGGGTAAAAGAAGTTAAAAATAGTTCATCTTGCCAGTTAGATTCTAAAAAAAATTGAATGAGCCTAAGTGGACTTTTGACAAGAAATGGAAATTACTGTAATTTTCTGGGGTAAAAAGAATTTTTTTTAGATACATTTCACTTGTTTTGAATATATTATTTTAAAACAAGTGGATTATGTGCTGTCAGTTTATTGTTCGAATTTATCACCAACATGTGACAGACTTTTATTGTAAAGACTCCAAGCCAATATACAGAAAATCCTGACATTTGGCGAGTCAGCTAGAATTACACAATGGTAAACGGCAGAGAAAGAGGACGTGAACGACAAAGAGAATAAATAGGTGTATATACGCAAAACTGTAGTGATGGCAAAAATAGTGTAGATATTACAGTCATACCATATAACCATGTCATAAAATGTTGATAAATGAATAGAAAGAGGTGAGTTAGCAAACAACAAAAACTAAAGAGAGAGAAGAGCAACAAAATAGGAGAGAGAGGAGAAGAGACAGAGAAAAGGGAAAGAAAAAACCAAGAGAAGAACAGGAGAGAGCGGCAATAAGAGCCCATACTGAGAAAGAAGAAAAGAAGAGAGAAAAAAATTGAAAGTAGAGAGAATAAGAGAACAAACTGAGATTACCAAGCTCACCCAACAGAAAGAAGAAACCAAGAATAATAATTGGGTTAGGGCCAGCTAACCAAATCTGCCCAAATTTTATAAAATAAAAGTGATATAAATACTTTCCTGGAGAGAAACGAAAGACCCATCCAAAGTCAGAACTGGAACAAAGGCATCTAGCAATCTGTCTCAGCTCACTTCTTACAGAAAAAGGCCTACAGGTAAATGCAGGCATGACATCAGAAGATGCCATGGACTTAGACAAATTAAAAGTGGGATTACTGAAACACTATAATATTTTTGTCAGAAACTCATAGAAGTCAAACCTCACACTGGAGAAACTTTTTTCCGTTTGTGACACATCTACAGCGATACTTTACAAGATGGACTGGCATGGCCAAGTGTGATAAATAGTTTTGAGAAGCTGGGAGACCTAGTGATATACAAACAGTTCATTATCATGTGCTCAACTGACATATCACTGTTCTTATGTAAAACGCACTAAAAGACATGAACGAGATGATCAAGCTGAAAGAACAATAATGAAAGTCCATGAAGATACTATAACTGGCATGTTCAGAAATAACAAGTCAAATCTAATCTATGGGTGGATAACTTGAATCAGAATGCCACCAAAGGTTACAAGAAGTCAACAAATAAAAGAAAGAAGTGATGCTATGGTTGTTATAAAATTGCAGGGCTAGAATACACAAATATAAATTTTGCAGAGTGGGAGTCACCTTTAGCTAAGACAGTTTTATATTTTTCACGGGGTGGTTAGCCTTTGGAATATGATGAATGCAGTGCATTTAAGTTTAAAAGAAGCTTGATAAATATATGAATAAGAGCTTAGATGGTCCATATGGATCGGTTGGTTACTATAAGACAAAAACGCAACATATATTTATATAACACAATATATCTTTTCAAACACACAAGAAATAAGCAAATTATCCTAAAAATACAGTAAATTCAATTTAGAGAGGTCGCTTAGTTTCAGCGTATAGCTAGGATGTGGCAACGTTTTCTTCTATGCTATTACTTATGTTGTGGGTGATATCACTTTTATTAATTGTTTTTTAATATTATATTATTTTCTTTATTGGTCAAGGTATAACATAATTTTAAAATGAGTTTACAAGCTCAAAACAATCAACTACAAATCACAGATGGTGAGTTTTACCGAAGGTTTTTAATTATACTATTTTAGTACGCTACTACTGGATACTTTGCAAATACTATTGGAACTTAGAATACAACTATTAGAAATATTGATTAATTCAAACATTTGACATTAATAATAATTACACAATAAAGATAATTGCATGCGTTCCACTTTAAAATTGAGTTATGTATTTATTACAAGGTAGGAGCATTTTGTCCTTTTAGCTGTAAAAGTGTAATTTGTAAAGTGTAAGTTAAAACTTAACTGGCTACTGTATAAAACGTAACATTTTAATTTAATGAAGAGAATTAATTCATTGGTTTTCTAGGATGCCCCATTCACAAAAATTAAAAAACAAAAAACTCGAAGCCAGCATGTAGCATTCAAATATTTATCAAGCCCTCCTGAACTTAATTTACTATTTGCAGTTTCACCACAACCCATTTCAAAGACCACCTATCCAGTGTTAGAAAACTGAAAGTCATTTTACCTCAGGAACACTCCTGCTATGCCAAAATGTATATTTCTATTACTTGTGCCTTGTAGTTCTACCCTTTACACCATTAAGCAAGAAAAGAAAGGCAAAGCATTGAAATTACTACTATCAGTTCCCTTCATAACTTCAGATCACCCTAACTCTTCTTTTTAAAAGTATATATACAAGTACTGAAATATCAATTAAATAATTTCTTGTGTTAAAATCCTTGTTTCCAAAGGATATGAAGTGTATTGTTAAATAAAAGCATTGCAAGTTAAGAATCTTATAATGACTGCTTTAACATTAACAGAAGACGTGGAGGATTATAGAAGGTAAACAGAGTTAATCAAAAAAATACTAGACAATCAAAAAGATTTCATTATGTACATTAAGGGTAAGAAAATAATGCTAGAAGAAACATCAGCAAAAATAAATAATATCAATAAAAAATTAAGTAGGATCAACAATGACGAAATTAGTTTACTTTTATAACAACAGTAGAGTTAATTCTTGGTTTGATTTCATTAAAGAAAGGTAGCCAACAGATATGAAAGGGGAATCCACAATTTTGGTTTATGCCTGTAGGAGAACCACAGTCATGGACTGCTTTTTTTAATTTTTCTCTTTTTGGTATTGCAGTTTATGATAATTATTTTTATATTGTTGAGGTCAGTGTTGTTTTTTTTTCTTCTCTAATATCTAATTCAATAGCTGAAGTTTCTACAGAAGCACGTGTGTTGTCTCTTTGATGTTTTTACATCCTAAAGTTAACAGGGTGTTTAGTATCTCCTATGTATTCTTTTTTCTTTTTTTTTTTTATATTAACATGAATCTTTATAGAAAACTTTTTTGTTTGTTTTTGGGTGGAAATCAGGTGCTGCAACTTATCGTTAGTTAAGATATTCAATAAGCTAGTCAGGCTATGTTTGAATGTTAAAAGTATTCATTGTTCTGTTTTATGCCAACTCCTGGAAAATAGAGTATTACCATCCTATGTTTATTTTCCTGATTGAGTTTTCTTCATTAAAAGTTTTTTGATCTGTTTTTACCAATTGTATTAGGTAGTTATAAGTTATAGCAGCCTGTTGAAGTTGTAGATGCTCACTTTCCACGCATTTGTAGCTGCATCTCAATCAGAAAAATAAACATATAATGGTTGCCCTAGAAAGTATAGATTAGTTAGCCTTACATTTGTAATGATAAAAGTTCCAAAGAGTCTGATTAAAAAAGCATCACAGAATTTAGTGAAACTATCACAAAAGAAAGCCAACAGGGACTCGTATGTTTTTTGTTGGTTTTTTGGTATGTTGGTTTGTTATCTAGATGGTGGAAAGGGTGTGGATTTGGTATGCTAAGATCTTCAAAAAACTTTTTGATCAGTTGTTACATAAAAATATGAAAATGTTGACAAGAGACAAATTGGATTGCTATTAGAATATTAAACATTTCTTTAAATTCTAAAGATGACAATCATTTGCTGTTTAACATATATGTTGGGGAGTTACCACATGCTATTAAATAAGCATATTATATAAGAATTTGACCTCGATACTGAAGTTAAATTCGTTTCAAGACTTGGACAACTTGCCTTCTTTTATTTCTAAACAACACCCTAAGTCTGAAAATTGTCTACATATATATTTCAACTGCATGTAAAGATTGTGATGAATTTTACGCAGTAGAAATGAGAAAACAATTAATAATGAAAGGATACACATAAATCCTCCCTCTTGAATTTTAACATATCAAAAAAATTTCTGCTTCACGAGTAGAGACATAATTATTCTTCATAGAAAATTAGCTATAAATGAAAGGAAAATGAATCAATAGTTATTCAGAATTATATGTTGAATGAATATCCACGAATGCCTTCATATTCATTTGAAAATGTTGTGTATATTTAATAGTATCATTTAATTTTCTTTTGCTTAAGAAATATCTGTGTTAATGTAACTCTACCAAAATTTCATTTTCAAAATAATTTTTCTGTAATTTCAGTTTTTAGTGGAATAATTTTTTTTAATTGAAAGTCAGAAATCCTTCATTTGTATATTTTGTTATATACTTTGTTTTACTATAAAAAATAACACTATGTAACAAAATTTTGACTTTTTCTTGTTCCTGGGTAGAAAGTGTTATTTCCCAATTTCTTATGCCTAAAGTAAATGAAAAAGACCTATTTTTCTCTTCAAACTTTGCTTTTGTGATCTGGGAGGCTAATATGTGAAAGTGATTTACATTACAGTTGCCAATCTCAAAACTAATCACTTCTAAATATTTTGTTCATTTCTGTATAACTTTAGCATAAATACATGTAAATCTTGATTCATATGTTGTTTTATTCAGACCTTATGTAAATAAAAATGTACAAATTTGCCTGTTTTTACATAGAAAATAGGTTAATTTCTAAATTTTATTATCCAGGTCAGAAAAGCAAAGTTTGAAGGGAATAATGGCCATTTTCTGTACTTTTACAACATAAGCAATTGAGAAATAACACATACTATCCAGGAACAAAATTTATGTTACATAGTGTAATAATTGGTGGTTAGTTTTTTAAAAGGGCTGTACAAGCTGTGAATGTACATATGACTGAATTCTTGGATATCATCTAATTGGTATTTTCTGGAATTGACACAGCCTTACAGTTAATAATTGAATAAAAATATTTAAAAGGACTATACTGTCTTAAAGAAATTATTTTGTGTTTGTACTTTCAACTTTTCATTGTTAGGAATTTCTAAAGTTATGAATACTAAGACAAATTTTTAGTGTGTTTAAGTTTTACAGCTATTTTAGAAAGCATAAACCAAATTTGTAATTAGCAAAGGAAAATTGTTTTAAATTACTATTTTTTTTCAACATGTATATTTTTAAACTCACTTTATCTTATACTTTATATGAATTAACCTGATGCTACGTTGTAGAGGAGATTATTCGTCGAAAGCTCCTGGTTGATGGTGATGGGATGGGAGATGATTTGCGTATCAATCGAGCTTTGAAAACATTCCTGAAATGGTGCTTTTCCAAGGATGAATCTGAAGATCAGAGGTAATGCCCTTCTTATACAATTAATGCATGAACATGAAAAATTTGCACTACTTTCTCAATTTATTCTCCAGGAAGATGTCATGGTGGGTTGGCTTCTTAAGGTAAAGAAGTCTTTTACACCCATGAATCAGTTTGAGTTCACTTCAGGGTGTTTTTAAACTCCATGATCACTTGAATCTAACCTACTCTTATTTAGTTGTGTGTTATAGAACACCTTTTATGTAGCATATCCCTCCTTCTCTAACTGTTCAATATGTTCTTTCTCTTTTGGAGGTATTGATTTCTGTGGAAGCCCTCATTTCTCTTGGTTGTGCCCACACTCATCATTTTCAATAGGTTTTGTTATATTAATGGAGCTTTGTTGAGGATTTCTTAAATGCCCCTTTCATCTTTTCCCTTTCTTTCCAGACTAAATTTGCCTGTGGTTGAATAGGGAAAACACTGCTGTGGGTGTTCCTGTTATCCAAGAAGTTATATTTTTATGGATACTTCTTTTTCTGGTTGGAACTATATCTTGACATTTGGGAGATTTCAGGGAGATGGACTCTGAGTCCATAACGATGTTGGGTCTCCTTATGGTTCATCGTGATTTAATTTACTATAAACTTTTAAGGGTTGTTTACTCAGTGAGGTGTCATAGATTTGGATGTTTCTGCCACTCATTTAAATACATAGACTCCCCAGTATTGGTCTCTGGTTCTTCATTCATTGCATTGGGCAATAGGTGCCCTAAGTCTGAATTAGATGGGCCTGTATCTATATACATATCCCCCTATTTGTCTTCTCCTATGTGTCCTTGCCATAATTCAGACCACTGTTAAGAGGATAATTCTGCATTCATATCCTTACCATGTCCTTGGCTGTGCATTTCCATCTTTCCTTGTGAGACATTATCAGTCCTAGCATGTGAACCACTCCACATACTTTTACGCATTTGTTTCTTAGTGAGTGATAAGTACTTCATCTCATTTCTTTGCAGAGACATTACTCTCATATTTGAATCCCACTGTGTCAAGTGTTGCCTTACCAGATATATTTAGTGTTATATCCACATTGTGTGACATGTGCTGTTGTCATCTCTCAGGTGATCTATTGCATTGAGGTATTTTGTACCTCAGACTTCATGTACAATTGCAGGTACCATGAGGTGTTGGTTGATGAACTCCATCAGTGTGATGTCTCTGCTTTTCAAACACAACCAGGTCATATAACACCTGTCATTGAGTCCTGTAATTTATTAAGGATTGTGTACTCAGTGAGGTATCATAAATTTGGATGTCTTTACCACTCATTTCAATTAACTGCTTCCCCAATATTGGTCTCTGTTTTTTCTTCAGGTGCTTCCTAAAGGAAGATCATTTTTCACTGGTTCAGTGTGGGATTTTAGCATTTTATGAGAAGAGATAAAATATTGTATCAAAAGTTAACCTTTTCCTAAGCTTAAAATGTATTTCTGAAGGATACCTCTGCTTCCATTTCCTACATCTCCTTCCTACTTCTGGTGTAATTTGGTTTGATCTGACAAATTTCCAAGTAGTTAATGACCTCAATATTAGAGTGGGCACTCCTTATGATAGGGGTGGTGTTACACTCCTATTTTTGGAGAGAAACTAGATAATTATTTGTTAGTGTTAAGTTATCTGGTGTTACCATACATGAGGGTAAATTGGAGGTCAAGGCTAGTGGCAAGCAAAAATTTGTGCCAATAGACAACAGTGCAAGTCAAAAGTTTTGTAAGAAGGGGGGGGGGGCTAAGTATCTATTAGAAATACATTTTAAGTTGAGGAAAATGTTAACTTTTGTTATCTGATAAAAAAAAACAAGCTAGTATTTAAATAACTCAGAGAGAACTAGGGTAGAAACTTCAATAAAAGTTAATAATAAGTCATGCTTAATTAATGATTCTTGCCTCTTATATTAACATTGCAATATACTTGTTAAATGAACAGTTATTACCAGAGTCAAATCTAAAGCTATATATGAAATTTTCATGTACCTGAGTATGTTCTCTTGTAATGGAAACATAAATATAAATGAAGTTGCAGAGGGAATCTTTATTTCAGTTTACATTTTAGTTTGAAATAGTTCTATATTATAAGTTTATTTTTAAGTTACCAAAGTGTGAAACATTAAGAATTTTAACATTTCATTATTTTTTGCCTATATGAAATGATTCTGACCTTCATAGATATAAGCTTGGACTTTGAAGAGGTGTAAGACCTGGAAGTTAGATTTTTTTTTACACAGTTTATTTTGTATAGTACAAAATTTCATAACTATTTGTTTTTCGTCTGTACTGTATAGGCCTGTTATTATCACCACCAAGACATCAGGTTCCACTTCATGTGGCCAGGTGGTTAAAGCACTCAACTCATAACCCAAGAGTTGCGGGTTTGAATACCCATCACATCAAACGTACTTGTCCTTTTACCCACGGGGGCATTATAATGTGATGGATAATCCAACTATTTGTTGGTAAGATGGGTGGGGGTGACTAGCTACCTTTCTTATAGTCTTATGGTGCTAAATTAGGAATGGCTAGTGCAGTTAGCCCTTGTGTAGCTTTATACAAAATTCGAAACAAACCAAACAATCCATTTCATGCATATAGAACTGACCTTTACATGCTAAATTTAGGAGTGATTACTGCTTGTGAAAGCAAAATATTTGGTGCTAAAATTTTAAATATTCATGCCATGTAAAGGTTAGGCCAGAGACTTAAAAACAAAAGTAAAATAAAGCAATGATAATAAGAATAAGCTAAAACAAATTAATATTTTGCTTAGAATTTTTCTCTGTACCAAGTCTTTTCATATTTTGTCTTGCCCTCTGATCCATCTATGTTGGGGCCCATAAACATAACATGATACATAAAAGTATATGTTAGTTTGTTTTTTTCACTTTGAGTATTCCCTATAACCTCCAGCACACCTTCTTAACAAGTTTCCACCATATGGAAGCTTGCATTGTTTGAGCTTCATTCAGGGACTGGCCGTGGTCGATGCCACCCTACCTGCATGCCCCTGTGGAAGCTTGATCAGGCAGACTGGTCCACTTTCACTGCTCTCACAGAACTTGATCCTTCCATCATGTCAGCCATCAATAGACGAATGTGTGGCAGCAGTAACTGACGGTATTATACAAGCAGCTGCTCAAAGTATTCCTAAAACCTTGACACGTTTTCCACTATATCCTCATCCGTGGTGGAATCCTGCCTGCCACATGGCACGGAAGGCTCAAAAACAGGCCTGAGATACTTTCTGAAGATTTCCCACTGTCTCAAACTGCATTGCTCTCCAGCAGACCTGGGCACATGCTTGGTGGGTAAGACATCAAAGCCAGGAGGAATCTTGGATGAAGTTCACAACTGGCATATCTTCTACCACCATAGTCATATGGGACAAGATTCAAAAGGTCAGGTCAGTTGGCAATAAAATTCTGTCCCCCTCTCGAAATTACTCTCTGATGGCCAGGAAGTAGCTGTATCCAGAGCATTGCTGATACTCTAGGTGAAAGCTTTTTCTGGGTATCTAGCACTTCTGCTTCTTCCTCCAACTTCTTGGTCATCAAGACTTGGGCAGAGCGATCACTTTTATCCTTTTGAGCTGATTGTCTCTATGACTGTAATCGTCCCTTTACACTGGTGTAATTGAAACTGGGTCTTCATTAGTCTGGCAGTACATCGATTGGACCAGATGATGTACACTACAACATGATGCACCATCTATCTCTTGCTTCTCTTGATATTCTTCTAATTGTTTTTAACCGGATCTGGCTGGAGAATGTTTTACCTGATGCCTGGTGCCAGGTTATTGTCCTTCCTTCTCTAAGCCTGGGAAAGATCCCAAGATTCCTTCAAATTACCGTGCAATTGTTTTGACGAGCTATCTCTATAAGACCTTAGAAAGGATGGTTAATGCTCGTCTTGTTTGATTCCTCAAATCAATCAACCTCCTCTTGACCATTCAGTGTGGGTTCCGACGAGAGCACCTCACCTTGGACTACCTGATTTGACTTGAAACATCAATCAGAGAAGCCTTTCTCAAATGACAACATCTTGTATCAATATTCTTTGACATTGAGAAAGCTTATGATACAACAAGGAGGTATGGCATTTTGCAAGACCATATATGTGGTTACATGGCCATTTGCCCATTTTTATTAAAATTTTTTTAATAGACAGGAGATTCAGAGTTCACGTGGGTTCGACATTTTCCCATTCTTTTCTACAGGAACTTGTAGTCCCTCAGGGCTATGTTTTGAGTGTCACACTTTTCAGCATAAAGATTAATGCAATCACTGAAGAACTCCCTCTCACTGTTGCAAAAGGGCTTTATGTTGATGACTCTCACATTTCATGTCAGTTGTCAAACATGAGATATATTGAGTGGCAGCTACAAACTACCCTCAATCGTGTACTGAAGTGAACCACGACAAATAGCTTTAATTTTCTCTCTCTAAAACCATTTGTCTGCACTTTTGCCGCCAACGGGGTATTCACCCTGATCCTGAAGTTGTGCTGCCTGTGGTCCCTGAGACCAAGTTCTTGGGGTTTATCTTTGACCATAAACTGACCTTTAAACTACACATTAAGCAGCTACAAGTCAAATGTACAAGAGCACTGAACATCCTCCATTTCCTCTCTACCACCACTTAGGGAACTGATTGATGTTTTATGCTAAAGATATATCGTGCTCATATTTGATTGAAACTTGACTATGGATCACTTGTCTATGGCTTTGCCAGACCCTCAGCATTAAAGATGCTGGACCCCATTCATCATCAAGGACTTTGTCTCTGCACTGGGGCTTTCCACACCTCCCAGTTCAGAGCTTATACATAGAGTCTTGTGAACCTTCTTTGCACCTTCGCCATTTGCAACTGTCTTTACTATATGCTTCGAAACTTTGTTCCTTATTAAAGCATCTCACCTGGGGTTGTGTTTTCCTTCCTTAGTGGAAAGTCCTTTTTCAGAACAGACGATCTACCATTGCTCGTTTTGGCCTTCGCATCCAGGCACAATTGGATGGATTGGGTCTGTCCTTGGATAACATTGCAGAGAATCCACTGGTCAGCCAATTCCACCATGGCTTATTGCAGTTGCCAAATGTGACCTTTCTTTAAGTCGTCTGAGAAAAGTAGATACTGCCGATTAGAAGTACCGTCTTTTATTTACTGAATATCTTTTGAACAATCAGTCCATTCCTCTTTATACGGATGGTTCAAAATCAGGTGACTCTGTGGGCTCTGCTATGGTTTGTTGTGGTTTGGTGGTTGCATGCAGAATTTCCCCTACAGCTTCTGTGTTCACTGCTGAACTGTATGCCATTTTTCTTGCCCTGGATCACATAGAAGCTAAACAGTACTCAAATTGCACTATTTTTACTGACTCGCTTAGTTCTCTACTAGCCCTGGAATCACTTCATGTTGGTTCACACCCAGTTCTCATCGATATTCAAAACGGACTGGTCCATTTCTCTTTAACATCTACTTCTATCCACTTTTTCTGGATACTGGGCCACGTTGGTATTTGCAGGAACAAGCTTGCAGACACGGCAGCTAAATCTATCTGCTCTGGCACTATCAGTGCTTTGCCTATTCCATACATGGACTATGGTCCTGTATTGAAGGCGTGGTTCATGCCAGTTGGCAGTTGACTTGGAATGAGCAGTGTGAAAATAGGCTTTTCTAAATAAAACCTTTTGTGGACTTTGGCCGTCTTACTTCTGTAAGGATCGGAATGAGGAAGTTGTTCTAACTAGACTATGCATTGGTCACAGGTTTTTAACTTGTTTTATTTTATCTGGAACTGATGCACCAGTAACACTCAGATCACAATAAGCCACATTTTACTTTCTAGCTGTTATTATGACTCTCAACAACGGCACCTTTTTAAAAGTGTTCTGTCCCAAGGTTCGTCCATAACATTAGGCAGTGTTATTGGTGATGGTGACACTGTACACCTTGGTAAAGTTTTTAGTTTTTTAAAGGTAATTAATGTCTTTAATGTCATTTAAGTTTTTTAATTTATACATCACACCTTTTTTAATGTGGTTACCTTTTAAGAATCACAGTCTCTCTAGTTCAATTTGAAATTAGAAAATGGCCATAAGATTAAATAACTCGACACCAGGACTGGAAAGGCCAACTTCAGGTGACTAACGCTGCTCTTTCAACTACCCATTAGTCATTCTGGAGAGTTATTATTAAAATTTTGCTGCACGTCTTTTAAAACTTTAATTACTTTAGTTTTTGAAAATGGCCATAATGGCACATAACTCAAAACCAGGATTGGAAAGGCCAACTTCAGGTGACTGACAGTGGTTCTTGTACTTACCTGTTAGTCTTCCTGGTGGGTTATGATAATTACCATTATGCTACAGAAAGTCCTTTACGACTTATCTTATTGTAGTTTCTCTCTACACATTGTGGACTAGATGTCAACATTGGTTTTATGCTATTTATGTTTTTAAACTGATTTGTTTTACCTTCATTTCCTTTTATGAATTTTACTACATTTACTTTACTTTTACCTTTAAACCGGATGTTTGGCACAGATAGCCTAGCTGCTTTGTGTCATAAAACACTAAATCAACCAACCAAGGGTTGGGATAAAAAATTTTACCTTTGTGTAAGCGTTTCAGACCAAGATGAAACATTTGTTACTACTTCGAAATTGGTGCAACCAGCAGCTTAGAAGGAGTTACATAACAAACACACCTACAGACATTGATTCTTATTTAAATAAATACTTGTGTAGATCATGACTTTTAATCAACAAAAAGTCAAAGTTTGATAGTTTTTAGCAGTTTAAGGCTTATATAATATCAATTTTTTTTCTTTTGCAGATAGCACTTGTGTAGCTTTGCACAAAATTAAAATAAAACAAACTTTCTTTACATTTCTTTTGCTACAGGTAAACTACTATATTATAGTTTCTTCAGAATTTAACTGAACTAGGACAGTTTAGCATAAATGATTTAAGCTTTAAAATTTTTTGAGATAATAATTCCAATCACATATACTAAATGATAAACATGTTACTCTACTATCACACTCAGCATATTGATTTATTTGTGACTCCATGCAGTTAAAACCTTTCTCAAGTAAAGTATCACATGACTAATTCAAAAGTATGGTAACATTGGGTAAGTTCTGATTTTAATAATTACAATGTTTTAGCTCACATTGCTGACTCAACATCAGGTAAGAGTTACATTTAAAAGATTGCTGTAATTATAAGTATTCAGTTCAGTTGTTTTCTCACTAAACATTAATGTCTAACTCAACAGAATGGGCTTTTCTTTGTGAATGACAGTTATGACCTGTCTTGAACATGAGGGTACTTCTCCTGACTTTGTCATGCTCAAATACTTCTGGCATTCCAAGCATTCTGCTGTTGGATTATGTCACATTCGTAATACATTTTCTCATTCTACCTATTAATGTCTATGTTCTCAATATGCATTTTCTATTCCACTCCCAGTGAGGCAGAACTTTTGCATGTACTTTAGTATGGGTACTTAACTATCTTAATAAATTTAATTGGTATGTATCTGAAGCTGAACAAAGTGCTCACTGTAAACATTTAGGCATTAAAATTTGATGGTCATTCCATTTGTTGGCAAAAAATTCATTGAATATTCTTCTGGCAGGTTGCCTTCTGTTGGGTTGGCAGTTCAAAATTAGGAGTACTAGCAAATAGCTGTTGTAACTTTGCATTAGCCAATAGGAGATGGGATGGTATCCAGTGAGCACAGCTCATATGGAGAATGATACACAGTACAACAATAGTCATGATAACTCTGAAATTTCATATTGTATCTCCATAACAATTGGTAAGACCTTACTAAAGATTACAAGTATTTTCTACACAGCTTATTTTAATTACATATTTTAACTAAAGATTTGTTGGTTAGTTTTTTGTTTTGTTTTTCTATTGTAGTTATTTGCACTTTAAATATTTCAAGTATTATCATCAATGTATTGTGAAGTAAAATTTTGAAGTTAGATTTTAATTTTTCTTTGAATAATCTTCTTTTGGTTCTATTCTTAATTGTAAGTTTATACTTTTTCACATATAGTTTATTTTTAAAATTTAATTTAATTTTCCTATCCTTAAGCATTATTACTTATCATGACACAGGCTTTCTGTGGGTGTCCTCAAATGTGATGCTAAGCTTGATAACCCAGGGCAGTTTCGCTTATATTTGTTAAAAAATTATTAAACTATTCTAATATGCAATTTAAAGTATAATTAACGTAATTAACTAAAATATAAAACTAAATCCTGAAAGTAATTTAATTGTCTAATATTATTTATAGATGAGAAACAATGCTAAAGTGCGAGCAAGGATCAAAGCAAAAACAATGTTAAGAGTGTTTGACAAGTTCTGTATGGAATTCTTCAAGCAAATTTTAAATTAACTGTTGGGATATAGCATTTCAAAATTGGTCTCTCTATTGGTTGCAAATATTTAGCTGAACTAAGTATAATAAACTGAGAAATCACAATTATTTGTGTAGAAGTGGGTATAGCATCTGTCAAGAGTCCCAAGAAATTTCTCTTTCTTATTCCAGTGTGTCCAAAAGAGCTTGAAAGAAAAATGTAAACAGAGCAATTAACCTAGATTCTTATACCTGGAAGATTTAGTACAGTCAAGTTACAAAATCTTAAGAATTAGAAATTTGTGGAATTATGTATCAAACTAGAGCTTAAGATTTTTTCTTTAAGGTCTCTTTTGGAATAAAAGAAGTGAAACAGATAATTTAAAAGTGTAAACAGTAATTTAGATTTTAATATGAATTTCATTAATATATGTCGATAGACTGCTTAATTAAATTTTGAACATTCGATTTGGAATAATCATTTTTTGTTGAAGATGAATATACAAGCAAAATTTTTAATTTCTTGCTGGCTTTTGACTGCATAATGAAAGTATAAAGTAAGTTATAAAGCTCAACCACATAAGGTACAGCCAAACTTAGAGTGTCTGTATGTAAAACATTTAAATGATTATTTTCATCTCTTCATTATAAATATTTGGGAGTCATTAGAAATGGAATTAAAAATAAATGTAAGAAAATAGAAATTTGAAGATCATTCCTGTCATTTCTTGTGCTATCTGTGTTGTTTTTTTCAAGTAATGATACCATTCTTTATAACTGGTAGAGGATACAGACCAATAGCATTTTTCTGTGGTTTTGTATACACTGTAGAATAAGCATGTTGTTTTGAATTGTTATTGAAGTACTTGGAAAAAAGGTATTTTGTGAATATTGTCTGTGTGGGTGAATGTGAATTTAATATGATGATTTCTGTTAACTCATAATTGAAGTTCATGATTGCATACACCTAAAGCAGTGGTTCTTAACTTTTTTCAGTGTTTGCACCCCTTTCAAATCAGTAATCATTTCTCGCACCCCCTGGAAACTTAAATATAAAAAAAGCTAAAAATACAAAGTTGATGTAATCAAAAATTTTTTCTTAATCTTCATACATACAGCATACCTTTTTTCAAGACAAAAATTCAGGGTACATAATGAAAAATTAATTTCAATTTTGTTAATGATGTTTTTATTTAGCCTGTAATGCACAGTAAACTTAGTGACTTCGTTGCTGCTGTTTTTTCTCTATGATGGCATCAAATCTTGGTGTCTTTGTACTGAGTGCCACTCTCATGTCATGTTCAGAATTCAGCCGATTTCTGCATTTTGTTTGGATGTGAAATAGACAAGAAAATCCTTGTTCACACAAGTAAGTAGTTGCAAATGGTACCAGCACTTCAAGAGCTTTCTTAGCTAATGCAGGGTATGCTTCCAGCTGAGAAGCCCAGAAGTGTTCCAGTTGACTATTGGTGAACTCCATTTGGATTTCACGATTGTGTCTAAGGTCGATGAGATCTTCCTTGATGCCGCTGACATCTTCCAAATTCTGCATGAAAGGATTCAGGATCCAGTTGTCATAGGTTTGCAGCTCTCCACACCAGAAGTAACCCTCAAATGAAGTACGCAGCATCTGCATATGTTCAACAACTTTTGCAACAAAGTCTGGATGCAGGGTAGAATTTTCTGTGACTGTCTCTTCCAGGCAGGGGAAATTTGCCAAATTCCCCATCTTCACACGCTTTATCTACAAGACAAGTTTTTCTTTGAATGCAGCCAATTTGGCTTGCAGTCACAATGTTGAGTCCCCTTCCTTGCAGAGAGAGATTGAGTTCATTGAGAGCTAAAACACATCAGCCAAATAGGCAAGCATCTGAACAAAACTAGGTTCTTTGAAATATATAGCCAGTTCTTGTACCCTTTCACGGAGAAACTGATGAATTTCTCCTCTCAGTTCAAACACACAAACAGCACACAACCACGCGACAACCACCTCACTTCAGTGTGGTACAAAAGAACAGTGTGTTCCTGACCCATTTCCTCACAAAGTGACTGAAACAATCGATGATTCAAAGCTCGGCTGCAAATAAAGTTTACAACCTTGACACAAATATCTAGAGTTTTCTTGAGATCTGGGGCAATGTCTTTGCTGCAAGAGAGTGACGATGAAGAAAGCAGTGAGTGATTTTCAGATTAGGAACTTCTTTCCTCATTAATGCAGCAAACCCAGAATGATTGCCCAGCATTGCTGGTGCACCATCTGTACATATTGAACCAATTTTGTCAAGGTGAAGTTCGTTTCTTGATAAAATTCTTGTATTTTGTTAAGCACATCTATAGCTTGTGCAGTTGTCTTTAAGGACTGACAGAAAAGGAAACTTTCTTCCACTTTTTCTCCTTCACGTAACGAACTACTGCCAATAGCTGACAACAGTTGGATACATCTGTTGATTCATCCACTTGTAGGCTAATCTTAACTGGACTGGCCTTGATGTCAGCTACAACTTGTTCCAGGATGTCAACACTCATGTCGATGATTCGGTTATGGATTACATCATTTGACAAAGACACTTGTTGGAGTTTCTTCTCAGCTTCCTTGCCGAGAACAATCTTTGCCATTTCAAGGGCACATGGCTTGATCAGTTCCTCACCAATTGTATGGGGTTTCTTTGATTTAGCAATCTGGTATGCAACTTCATAAGAAGCACGCAGTAAAGGTTTCTCTGTTGGCGAAAATCCATAAGTCGGCAATGTGCCAACCTGATCAAACCTAGCTCTTTTGACCCTTAATGTCACAATGTCATTTCCTGCATCCCTGCCACCATGTTTGTTCTTGAAATGTTCATCAAGCTTTGATGGCTTCAAGTTCGATTGAGTTCGCATTCGTCATTCCACTTTCGCTTTCTTCACATACTGCAGACAAATCTGGAAAAGAAACACATTCATGTGTAGGTGTTTTGTTTTTTTATGAATTATCTCTAAAATATGTGATGGAGAGACTGAAATACCTGGTTTAATCAGTAGATTTGTAGGCATGACAATACATTCTATGAAAATATTGTAACGGCTACACTGCTACAGTGATGATGTATGTTATGTAAACAACCCATCGCTCATTTAAATAAATGTGTAGAAAGCAAAATCTGAAATAATACATAACCAATCTTCCACCCTACTGTTATGCATCAGAAAAAAAATAACATTGAAACAGGGAGACCATAACTCACGTGTTGATGGCACGGATGGGTGGTGTGGACTGAGACGTGATGATAACCTCCCTCTCTCTCCGTGTTATGACGCGTGTCCTGTAATGCGTGTCCCTTCCTCGTCTATCCAAATGACATACCCGTTTGTTTACCCTGTATTGGAATCTGATGCAACTTTACCACTTCATTAGGAAATCAGGTTTAGGTTTAACTTTATCTCGAACACTGCTGAAGCAAAATGTTTTTCTTAGGAGAAATATAAAGCATACCCTTATGTAAAAATATAGATTTGCTTTAATTATTCATGGGCATCCTCGCACCTTGGGAATCATCTTCAGACCCCTAGGGGTGCGGGCACCCCTGGTTAAGAACCCCTGACCTAAAGTGTCATCAGTAAAGCTGAACTAATTTGAAATAACTGCACAACAGAGTGTATTAAGGAGCATTCTTGTTCAGTTCTATAGGGATTTAGTTTATGTCAAAAAAACAAAAGTTGCATCTTAGAAGATTCATAACAGCATTTATGTCTTCTTGCACAGTAGTGACATTAAAGGTAAAGAAATTTGTAGTAACACTATCATGAGACTTATCTCCATTTAAATTAAGACTTAAGTGACTTACCACTCTTTAGTAATAAGGCTATAGTGTAACTTGCCATTCAATATCATGACTGTTAAGTGACTTATTACTCAGTATTAATACTGTTGAGTTACTTGTCATTCATTTGAGTGACTTATCATTATTTAATATTAAGATCACCAAGGGACTTACCATCTGTCATATTGTCATTTAGTATTAAGACTATTGAGTGACTTATCATTATTTAATATTAAGATCACCAAGGGACTTACCATCTGTCATATTGTCATTTAGTATTAAGACTATTGAGTGAGTTATTATTTAATATTAAGATCACCAAGGGACTTACCATCTGTCATATTGTCATTTAGTATTAAGACTATTGAGTGACTTATTATTTAATATTAAGATCACCAAGGGACTTACCATCTGTCATATTGTCATTTAGTATTAAGACTATTGAGTGACTTATTATTATTTAATATTAAGATCACCAAGGGACTTACCATCTGTCATATTGTCATTTAGTATTAAGACTATTGAGTGACTTATTATTATTTAATATTAAGATCACCAAGGGACTTACCATCTGTCATATTGTCATTTAGTATTAAGACTATTGAGTGACTTATTATTATTTAATATTAAGATCACCAAGGGACTTACCATCTGTCATATTGTCATTTAGTATTAAGACTGTTGAGTGACTTATCATTATTTAATATTAAGATCACCAAGGGACTTGTTACAATCTAATATTAAGATTATTGAGTAATGTGTAACCTTTGAATGAAGTCATCAGTTCCTCTCCAGTGTACAGTAAAAGGATGTGAAGTAATCAGATTTGTGTTATTTTGGTAGTCCTCATATTTCAGAGTCTTTATGATGAAAAAGCTAAATTTATATAACAAGTGAAGAGTGGTATCAGTTTTTCCTTCTATATTTCAAAGTAAATAATTAATATTAAGTAATAAGTAATACTGGTTTCATTAGGGCAGAAACTACTGTAAACATTCTAGTGATTAAGTTGTATTTTTTCATGGGAGATCTGTAAAATCATCTCAACTGTTCAGAAGGTTTGGTAACATTACACACACGTTTCTTTTTTTTATTCATTAAATTATATTTAAAAGTGTTCAGTACCTGTACTTGTTGAACTGTTAGATTTGTTGGTTGGATTAATTTATCCATTAACTGTAAAGAAAGATTATAATCTCATTATGTTTTTTATATTTCTCTAGCACTTTGACATATGAAAGAATTTTGATGTTATTAATACAGTGTGAATTTGCCATGGTGAAATCACATCAAGTTTTGGCAATGAATCAGTCTGAGATGGAAAACTATGAACATTTATACCAGCAAATAGGTGAGGATTTTTGTGACAGGATTGATCTGGCTCAACTGCTATTTGTTTCATGTATGATAGTTACTGTTGTAAATTTTTTATCAAACAATATTAGAGTAATTATTTTTGAAGAAGTACAGGCTCTGTGAATGGTATATTGCCAGAACTAATTCCAAACCAATAATAAAGGAATTGTGTACATATTTGTCACAGATTTGTAATATGTGATGAGTGTTTTAATGCAGAGCTTCCATCTATTAATAGTTATAATATTTTTTTTAATATAATTGTCCTAAATGAAGATTTGTATTTAAACTGAGTTTGACATAATTGTTGTATCACAAAAAACTTTTTTTTATATCATGGATAGTTTTAAAATATTTTAATGTTTCAAAAGTACTAACTTGTATAATTTTGATTACTAGAAAAATTAGAACAGGAATCATTCTAACCTCAGTTAGTCATTACTGATCTAAATTTCTTTACAGAGAATCGAATTACAGAAGCTCAAAAGAAAATACAAGATTGTAAAGCAGAATTGATGGAAGCTAAACAACTCAGAAAAAACAAGCAAGGTTAGCTGTTTTTGAATATGAAAGTAATTAATATAATTTATAGTTGTTTTTAAATATTCTTTTTATTATATTATTAAAAACAGTTTGGGATATCTTGAAGTTTAAAGAAAAAACAGAAGACAGTGAAATTATTTCGTTATATTTTATCCTGTTAACAAGACATTATTAAACATATATATCTATTGTAGCTCAGAAAGTAAAAAGTTGTAAAGATAGCTTCATTCAAATACAGCCAAAACAATGAACTATTGAAAAATATGTTTTTGAAAGAATGTTTGTGATTCTATAAAAAATATAAGCATTATGAGCATAGAAATTAATTATACAGGAATTTAATTCACTGCATCTCAAAAGTAAAAATATCGATGTTCAACTGCTGTGCAAAATTTGTAAGTTACGTAACTCTGTTGAACTTAGTTGAACTTGCAAATTAATAAATATTATTTGAAAACAAATTTGAGAATTAGAAAGTTTTAAAAATGAAATACAATACAGCATTAGTTATTTTATATACATTTCTTTGTATTTTTTTAGAGTATGATTCTTTAGCAAAAGTTATAGAGAAACAGCCTGACAGAAAAGAGACTCTTGCTAAGTTACAACAAGTTCAGACTGAAATTGAAAAACTTATAAAAGCACGAGAAGATCTTGACCGAAAATTAGAGAAGAGAAGAAAACAGTTCCAAGTTTTACTAAGTGCAGTTTTTGAGTTGGAGCATTTTGCATTAGGTAGAGGTATAAGCCTAGTAGTTTCAGATTTCTCAAAATTAAAAGTAATGACCTTCATTTGTAATGGTAGAAGGTAGTAAAGGAATTTATTCTGTCATCTCACTTCAAGAGTTTTAAAAATGAACTGATAATTTGTGGTTTCTGTTCAAATGTAAACATGTAACTATTCAAGTGTTAAAATTATACTCAGAGTTTAATGGAATGTAAATGGTTCATTTATCATGTATAGGCAAGTTCTTACTGATGTAGTCATCATAATTAAGTTAAAATGTAGACTTGGCTTAATGTTTGTGATTAACCAGCAAATTAGTTTCGATGCTATGGCATTATATCACTGTTACAATTACCAGTATACAGAGTGGCAACACAACACTTAACTGTATTTATGGCAATACTGTATTTAAAAGTTAGTTGATAAAATCTAATTATTGTTGAATCTTTTCTTAAAAGAAATGTACACCATTCAAACATGCACAGTTAATCTTATTATGTTTGATCTTGGTATACAGTACATGTATTTAAGTCAGACTTAGCTGGAATAGAATTTCTGAGCAATTTTCCACTAAATACAAAAGCAAGGTATTCTGTGATATCAGGTGTATGTTAACACCCAGTGTCATAGTCCTAAAATGTGTAACAAGTTTCTGGAACTCATCCAAGCAGAGGAATGTATTGCTTTTTGACCACAATATGTGTTATCTAATGAAAACTTTCCAATATAACACTTAACCTTCATACAGTGAGAAAACACTGAATGTACAAACTAAAATAACATTTCACCTATAAAGCATAGCACTCAATTTACGCACTAAAGAAACTTACATACAGGTCTGTAGACTGCAAGGTAATACTGTATCTATGGTCTCCAAGATAGCACTTAATTTATACACTAAAGAAACTTTCATACAAATCTATAGACTGCGAGGTAATGTTACATCTATGGTCTTCAAGAGAGTGCTAATTTTACAGTCTTCAAAATAATGAGTAATCTGCAAACTGGAAAACAATGCAACATCCACAATCTGTGACATACAGATTTAATGCACTGAATCTAACTCCAACGCAGAATCAAATCTATAGGCTCTAAAATAGTATTAAACTTAGACTTTGGGGTAATTCTAAATCCATGGACTACAAGATAACTTACAGTATACAAACTAAAACAATGCATTTTAATAATATTTCAAGATAACTCTACATCTAGAAACTAAGATAGTTCCAAATCTGGAAACCAAAACTAAAGATACACAATTTATAAAACTTTCTTAATAGAATCCACAGCCTCATTTTATTTACCAGTTTCAAAATCCCTATAAATTTATAACTGTATCATTCATTACAGACATGCAGTTTTGCCCTTATTTTCTTTGTTTCATAGATGCATTTGTTTTATACTATCATTGTGGAATACAGTGTCCTTTCCCCACGACTAATACATTTCAAATGAAATAATAATAAAATACTGATCTTGGGTAATCTTCAGGATATAGCCTAAACCTTGTTATTGTTCCTTTCATTAATATGGGTTTTACCTTACTTTGGTACCTGATTTTGTTGTTATCAGATTTTTTTATACATTTAAACTAGATTTTGTATATGGTAAAATATTTTAATACTTAAAGGTGGAGAGGATAAAGAAGAGGAAGAATGGGAAATGACCAAGGAAGACATGGAAACTTCTTAGTGAATGTTGTTTCATTTGCAACTGGTGTATATAGCAGAGTATTAAAAACATGGTGGATGGCTCACCTCAAAACATGTTTTATTTCATACAGCATTTCTTTCCAGATTGTTATAGCCATAATAGAAAATAAAATTTGTCATTTTAGAAACTTCAAACTTTGTACTGATGTGTTGAGTTTTAGTATATGACTAATTAACTTTTTTATTTGTTAATTATTTAAAGTGTTTATAGATTAATGGTTACCTTAAAAATCAGACAGTCACAGTGCTGGTAAGCACATTTTACAACAGTTAGACACTTTTTGTCAGATAAAAGGGCACTAAAATTGAATGTCAGAATTGTTTGCCATAACATTTACAATAGTTTTAAGTTCAAGAACAGTACAAAACGTTAGCATTAATATAGATAATTCATTCTTTTGCCTCTACATATTGCTAATGTTTTGTCAAAAAATATTTACTGTAAACCTATAATATAATCTTAAAAAGTCAACTAAATACTAGTGATAAATTATAAGGCTCCTTCTTGGAAAATAAGTAAACTTGGAATTAGAATTGACAAAATTGCAAAACTCCTGTATGACATAATTGAAATTCTTAAAAATGTGTGAGAAATGGTGTTGAAAAATGCAAGACATAAAGTAGTTTTTACATAGCATAAAATATTAACAATAAGGTACTGTTTGGTTTTTCAAGGTTCTCTTTGTGTATACACAGAATTTTTCAGGAAATCCTTGATTCCATTTTAAATTCCTGTAGAGTCAATCCCCTTGTTCTTAAAATAAAACACTTAACACCTCTCTTTGTTAGATTTTGAATTTTATCCTTTTGTCTTATTATGTTTAGAATATATCACAGAAATCAAAGGTCTTTATTATATTGATTGATCCCTTGGATATTCTTGTGAACTTTAGTATCACCTCTTACCTTTCCTTCTTCCAAATGAATAACATATTTTAAGCTGTCTCTGTAAGATAACATAGAATCATTCTGTTAACTTTTGTCTGAATCCTTTATAATAAATATTTTTTCTTAGATAAGATCACAAGTGTACATATTTTTTTTCAAATTGTCATGAACATCTATAAACACAGTATAGAAGTTTCACTGCTAAGAACTGCCTGTGACTTATCTTCCATTCATCAAGATATGTTTTTCTTCACTCTCATTGATAAGTGGAGTCTTGTCTATATCAAACATGTACTCAAAATCCGTGATGACGAGAAAAACCACTTGTAGAGAAAATTATATATTTAAAAATGGCTGGTATGGGTAGAGAAAGCACTAGTAGAGGAGCAAACAATGTTTCGACCTTCTTTGGTCATCGTCAGGTTCACAAACAAAGAAAGAGTTACTAACCGGTAGCTGACCATATGTTTGAAGGCAGTTGTGTAATTGAGTGTAGGAATGTAAAGGGCGTACTTAGATGTTGGATATATTTATTAATATAGGTATAAAGGTGTTCCTTTGTGTTGCTTTTTTTTGGGCTTGAACTGTTGTATAAGTAAGGCTTCTTTAATTTTGCGTTTGTGTATTTAGTATTTGGGTGTTTTCTATGGTTATGTTGTGTTTATTTGATTTGCAATGTTCGAAAACGTATAAAGGTGACTTCGTGTTTGAATCTGGTTTCCATTTTTCTACTTGTTTCTTCAATATAGAAGTCGTGGCAGTTATCACATTGTATTCTATAAATAATGTTGGTGTTGTGTTTGATTTCAGACTTCCAATGCTAAAATTCATTGTTTAATTCCCCATGGTGGATGCACTTGATAGCTCAATATTATTTAGATCTTAAACGAACTAATTTTTGTCTAATTAAACAATTCATCCCAGTAATTCTGTAATGCTCAATAGAGCTAAAACAACCAGTAATGAAGTTTATTTACACAGTTGAATCTAGGTTAACACGTAAGTTGGATACATTATGCTAAAATGATTGTAGATCCTCGTCACATCATTAGAGTATGTGTCACTAAGTCTGGTCATAATCCTTCTGGCAACTGTGCAGTTTCCATCAAAAAAGTCCTGTGTTGTAAAGTTTTAATGTCGAAAACACATTTCTCCTCCTGGAATGCTTTCCACAATCTGTCTAATATATGATGACAATGGTTTTTCAGTACCATTTTCAGAGGTGATGTGTCTGGCAACTTGACTAGTATGTCTTGTGGAATAACATGAAGAACCATTTATATCTTCAGCTACTTTAGACACTTGTTGATAGTTAAAAGGGAAGGTATTATTGGAAGCCTTATCTTGTTGAACCCATAAACTACTGATCTCATTTCCAGACGAAGATCCTACTCGATCATGTTGCATATTCTTTTACCTGAAAGTGAACAACTTTAACCTGAGTTTGGGTATTCTCACCTGTTACAAAAGCTGCACTTTTCTTACACAACTGGAATAGGATGTGACAGGTTTCTTTCAGGATGGCCCTCGTGTTGCAAATGTATCCACATTCTTTTGTTTGCCAATGCTATTTAAATACAAATGAAATTCCCACCATAGAAACTTCAAATGGTCAATCAAAACATATGTTTATGATCTGAGTTTTTGAATATATTGTGTTGAAAAGGGTTGTTACATACCCTTTCCAATAGTGATCAGTTGTTAGTATCATACAAAACACCAAAGTCAAAATGCAATTCGAGATGCATCCATTTTCATTGTGACTTTATATCATTTGTCGTTGAGATATGACTGGCTTATTTGCTTACTCAAAGTTATGTTAATGCAACATTCTCAACTCTATTTTTAAGGTTTCGCATATAAAGTTCCTTTATTAACATAACGATTTGGAACAGTATGAAACTTATTGGTCTATCTCTACACTAAATTAAAATAATTTAAAAACTCTTAAAGTCAGCTTTTATCATTCACATACTTATCTTTCTCGGTGTTTGGGTATATATATTTTGTATACCCAGGAGGGTCAGGTTCACTAGACCTCTTTCTCCTTCCATTACTTTGTTTGAATGGCCTCATTAATACATTTTGAGTAAATACAAAGGGCTGGAGCAATAGCTAACTTTAAATCTGGTCCTAACGCAAGCGCAAACTAACGTGGCAGGGGCTTAGTTTAGAGAGAGAAATCAGAAGAGTTCTCTCTCCAACTGGGGTGTTCAAGAACGTTGTGGTTCCTCTTCGTCCCCTTACGTGAGAAATTGTTAAAATGTCCATGGGTTTTTTTTCTTTTACTTCTTTTTAAAGTTTTAATGGTGGAGTGGGGTATTTATGAGTGAGAGGAAAGACGGGAGAACTGGACGAGAGCAGCATAAGTGAAGTGAGCCAGACCGTGGCCCGAGAATGGAGTACACTGTCGGCTGGCGAATTCCTTTAACATTTACTGTTAACTATGGCTGGATGACTTATGACTGGGTAAACGGCCCTTTTCAGAAAGTGGCTGGGACCTACAAAACCGATGCCAGAGAGTTTGCTGTGGGGGGAAACAGGAGTACCCCGAGAAAACCCACTTTCACGGCCTGGGCGCCGAAAAATCTACCCAGACCGTGCCTTGAAGTAGCTGGGAAGAAAAAAAAATAATCATAAAAAAATGAACTGTGACGGTGGTATACTTGGAAACTGTTAGCTGCGGTCTTGTTGTAGATCGGGTGGTATCTTCGTCATGAACTTGTTTTCACACTTGAAGCCCATTGATGCAAGTGAAAAACGTGGTCTCGGTGGTGGAACTACTGGCTGTTCTTCGCTGGCCTGTGATGCTTTGTTTCTTCTTGTGATTTTAGTTTGAGTTTTCTGCGTGGAGGTAGTTTGTTTTTCAGTTTGAACTGTCGCGTCGATGGATATCTTTGTAGTGGTTTGAGTCTGGCTGGTTGTTAAATTCTGTGGAACTTGGATTGAAGTCTGGCATGATCTGTCCTCTTTCTTTCTCAGGTTGCTGACACTTGGCGTGTTGGTGGCAGAGGGAATTGACGTCTTCTGGGTCGAGTTATCTGTATCTGTCTTCGTGTTAGTTCTGGACTCGACGGTATTTTTGTAGTTTCTTGTTGGTAGTTGTCCGTTGGTTGTTTCTGATGTCTGGATGCTCTGTTTGACCAAGTGTTGAAAGGTCGTCGATGTGGGCGTTCGGCTCTAAAGTGGAATATGTGATGATAACAGCCGTCACGTAAAATACAGTCAGCACTGTAACTCGACGTTGTTACTATCTTCATAAAGTACGTAGGCAGGTTAGTCTTTTTAGAGAAAATTCGGTGAACAGCATACACATTGGCTTGGATTTGAGGTTCTATGGCTCGTTTGATTTCTTCTGGTTCTATTGATGGGTCGACGCCCCTGAGGAATATTGAGTAAAAACTGACTGGACTTTTAGTAGGGGAACAACTTACATTAAATTCGGTGTTCCATGGTTGGCAAAGATAAATTTGGTCTGCAGTAGTGGCTGGCTGGATGAGGATTCCACCCCGGCGTAAAATTCGGGTCCTGGACGGTTCAATGGTTGCCCCTGGCTTGGCTCGGGCGATCAACGTGGCGACTTGAAACGGCGTGAGGTTCGACGGTAGGCTGTTGACGATTACCGGCGGTACTAACGGCCTGACTGGCGAGGATGAACGTTTCGTTCTAAATAGCATGTTTGGCAGAGATATTAGCACGTCTGACTTGCTCGGTGACTGGCTGTGGACTCTCCGACCTTCAATCTAGTCCTTTTCAGGGCAAAGTCCATTTATATTGTTCTTTCACCTAGAACGTAGGTGGCCTGTTTTATTTTAGCACTATTTTTATTATTATTATTTTAAATTTGATTTTATCTTAAAGATCTGATGTACAAGTTTAACGGTGAGAGGTGTTTAGGTCTCTCTTCATCATATATGCAATATCTGTCTAGTTCGCATAACAACTCATTTTTCCGCCAATTTTTATCAAAATATTTTATTGTACTATGTTGAAGTCTATCTGGTATTGTTTGTGTATTTAAGTATTTGTGCATGAACTTTGAGGAAGTGGTTTTAGGTACTCTATATACTGATGTAATTAATGTATTTTGTAATGTTTGGAACTTATCAAGCTTTTTTTGTTAAACTCATTTAAATTTACCACCTACACAACATTTGAAGGCAATCCATTCCAAAGACTGTTAAAAAAATAAAACTTAGCTGCAGATGACTCCTACGGTGCCAAAATTTATACTTGTGTTCTTGGTCTTACTATTCTCATTGTCAAATGTAAAAAAAAAAAAAAAAAGATGATTCATCAACACCCTTGATGACGAGAAACCCACTTGAAATAAGAATATATCTCAGAACGGCTTGTATGGGTATTAACATTTTTATTGATAAGGAGAGAACCTAAGAAGATCGAAACGTTGTTCTCTTCTTATCAATAAAAGTGATTCATCAACACTATTAATTCCCTCTAAAATCTTAAATGGCTCTGCATGGCCAGGTGATTAAGATGCTCGACTCATGATCTGAGGGTCGCGGGTTTGAATCTCGCATCAAACATGCTCGCCCTTTCAACCGTGGAGGCGTTATAATGTGACGGTCAATCCCACTATTCGTTGGCAAAAGAGAAGCCCAAGAGTTGGTGGTGGGTGGTGATGACTAGCTGACTTCCCTCTAGTCTTACACTGCTAAATTAGGGACGGCTAGCACAGATAACCATTGAGTAGCTTTGCGCGAAATTCGAAACAAACAAAATCTTAAAAGCCTCAAACAGATTCCCCCCAACTCTTTATTTTCTTTCTAAGAGAGAACAATTTGAGAGATTTCAGCCTGATAAAATAGCTAGCTTATAGGGAGTTATGTATAAACATTAACATCAAGGATTTTTTACGCACAATTAAGTTTGTTCTATGATCATTGGCAGATATTAAATCTGTGTTGAATTAAACTCTAGTTATTAGTTTACTATGTGTGATGAAATATTTTTTAGTTCTTTATAATCAACTGAAATAGGTTAGCCGAAGGATATTACCCATACATACAATTAGGGTGTACGTTTAAACTTAACTATCTCCTACTTTCTCTCTTTAAGGATCATATTCCAGTTTTACAGTCGTCTTTAGTAATTGTTCTTGCTCTCACTAAGGCTGTATTGGTTGTACAAAAAGGAAACTATTAACACAAGTCAAAGAATACGCCAACTTCATATCGTCCACAACGTTTGTTTGTTTCTTTTGAATTTCGCGCAAAGCTACTCGAGGGTTATCTGTGCTAGCCGTCCCTAATTTAGTAGTGTAAGACTAGAGGGAAGGCAGCTACTCATCACCACCCACCGCTGAAAGGGCGAGCATATATGGTGCGACGGGGATTCGAACCCGCGACCCTTAGAATACGAGTCGAACGCCTTAACCCACCTGGTCATGCCAGGTCCACCCACAAAGTATGTTAAAACAAGTCTTAAGGAAATATGATGATGTCTTTCATTCTTTAGGATTCTCATAAGTTCAATGGAGGTTCGGCATGGCCAGTTGTAGTTCTGCGCAAAATTCAAAAACAGGGTCAATGGTGAGCGAATCCTCCCTATAAGAGCTTTTGGTTTCACAATCTGAGGCCTGAAACCAATCTAGTTAGTTATGCTGAAAAGTTAACACAAAAGCTTTAAAATGTAACATTTAACTGAACCTATATTAAAATCCAATTAAACAGGAATAAAAGATCTGCGATATTTATTTATTTTTACTCTATATGTACCAGAGACAACAACGGTCTCCTCTAACACGCCACACGATCGACAAAACAAGCAAGCTCTGACAATACTTGAAAAGCACCCTTTTTGTTTTAATATTCTCCGCACATTAGTACTTAAATGAATATTAGTAGAGATAAAAATAACGAACACTGTCTTATCCAACTTCCGCTGAATGATTGTTGCGCAAACTGAAACTAACATGTATTGGTTATAATAATGTACGGTATTTTAACTTCGAAAATTTTATATGACAACCTTAAACACGCCGAACTTTTATTAGATAGTCTTTTGTTCAGTGTTTTTACTTTTTGTTCTCTATATTATGTTAAAATTATACTTTGTAAAGAGCATAAAATAAGCTGGTTGCATTTTTGGCATTAACTGGTGTCAGTCTAATTTCAAAAAAAGAAAGCTATTAATTGAAACTTATTGGCAACATTTTATAACGATTTTTATTGAATGACTAAACAATTTAAAAAGGTTATTATTTGTAAATTGTGTTTTAAACAATACAAGTTAACATTGTCTATTAAAATTGTACACAATATTCCCAAGTTCCAACATTTGTCATTAGAAAAAAATACTTTGAATTATTGTAGCATTCGAATAAAAGTTATAGCTATGACTATCTTCTATTTCAATCATACGTGATAATCTGAGGTGTTGATAGAATATTTACCTTATGTTTGTTTCATTCACGAGAACTTTTATTAGTAAACTATACAATTATTCTGCTTGTTCTGCCCTCTAGTAAGTAACATTTTATTAATTAATAAAAATACGTAGGAGCTACTTTTGCTTGTGGCGCCCTCTATTTTCTCTTCAATTAGATATGTCTATATATAGAAGCGACATCCTTAGCTTTGCTGTTTCTATTTGACGGTAAGATAGGTTGGTAAGTATGTATGGTTTGTCACATAGTGTGGCTTAAGTACACAACTCCACAGTAATTATTGATTTGAGACGAAACTAGTCGCTATTGAAATTGGATTTAATTGATATTTACAGGTAAGCAAACTTGTCTGTCTCACAAACTATCAAATTAAAATGCAAACTGTTTAATATATATTATTATAGCATAGTGTATTATTGTATAGTAATTAGTAGATCAGAATATTTTGAAAGCGCTTATAACATGACTGTTTCACTGTGTTTTAATATTGTTATTGCTATTAGATATGTTTTAAGTATTGTTCCTTTTTCCTATGATTCTTTTTTTTTCTCTGGTAAGTTAATTTAGTGTAAACACAATTACATAAAGGTACCATGTGATACTTTTTACAAAGCAGAATATTCACAGTGAAAATATTTTTAATGTTTTCATATAACTTATCTTGAAGTTATTTCCTGAGTATTTTGGAAAAGTTGGTCATATTTAGAAAGTCTATATGGATAACAATGTAAAAGTGCTTCAATAAATGTTATTTTTCATGCTCAGCAGACAATATTTCAAGTAATTCAGATATACAAGCTGAGGAATAACTTTATCAGTAGTAATGCTTTTGTATAATAAAGTATGTTTTGTTTTCACAAAGTGCTTTTTTGAAAAATGTTAAATACATTCATGACTTTTGAAGTTTCGAAAAACAAACCAGCATCAGTTGTAAACATTTTTTTCTCTTAACTCCAGTGCACAGAACAAACTCTAAAGCTGTAAAATAACTATTTCTTTCCATGAAACATTTTTGTCATGCTTAAAATTATTTAAATATCACTTACATAATGTTCTTATTATTAAATTTCTTGCTTAGTTTTAAATTACCAGACACCTCAGTTTTGTTTTATAATTTCAAAATTAAAAAAAATAATTCACTTTAATCCAACTGTAGAACATTTTTTATTGTTTTTTTATATCATTAAATGTCTACCAGATTTTTTCAACCAGTTTAATGGTGTCAATCACAATCTAAGACTACAGACATATATCCATGTTCATTTTTGCTAACTCACTGAAAATGTAGTTCTTAATAATATGCAAGTATTGTATACTGAGGTATTTGTATCCTACTTAAATCAGTCACTATTTTAATGGTCTTAATACTTGTGTGGTATTCTTAGAGCCACTTATTTTTGTACAAGTAATTAGGTAGAAGCCAAAGAATAACTATAGGCTCACCAAAAAATGTTTTGCAGAGAAAACTGTATCTTTACCTTGACTGAGTTTGAAGCAAGGAGACTGTACAATATGGAGGAATAATATTTACTTTTAATACACAAACACAATCATATCTTAAAAACAAGTGGTATTTTGGCACATTTACAATTTTTTAAAATCAAATCGGTATTTCTATAAATCATCTTCCAGACTGATAAAACATTACAGGAAAAACAACAGTAGCAGATGGCAGATACCACCCACATCAAGGTTAGGCATGCTCATTATAAAAAAAGTGATATTTCTATGAGACATCACTTGATTTGCCAATCAACAAATATTGGGTAGAAAGGGAAAGGAACATGCATGTTTCATACATGAAAGCTCAGTAGCTACCTGAAAAATTGTTTGGTATCCTAAATTCCAGTGTAGGTGTATCAAAATGCTTTTAATGTATAACAAGTGGGTGTGTGTCTATTGAATATGGTTCTGCTCATTTAAGGGTTTCTTTAGAGAAAATGCTACAAGAAATAATTTTAGTGGAATCTTAGGTAACACTTCTTGTTAGTGGTAATTAACTGTTTATTGCAGTAGGAATGACTGATTAAAACTGAGTATGATCAATTGTTCTTTTTCTGATAGTTCTATATGTAGTCATGACATTTTTTCCATGCAGGTCTCAATGTTGTAAACATGTACTGCTACTTTTATCTAAGTAGCGGTTACCTCTAGTAGTGTGTACCAGTTTGGCCTCGTCTTTGTCCACTACCTGGGGTGGAACAAACCCATCTCAAGGGGTGACTCTGGTTGTGTGATATGTAAGGAAAATAGATAGCACCAACAAACTAATGGTTGAACGATTCTTCAACTGAATGGGCTAGAATTGAACAATGAATATCACTGATATATGTATTTCATCTATTACTTACTTGAAATAAGTTATTCTTGCAATCGTTTCATTATGGTTGCTTCCAGAATGTGTCAGCGTGGTTTGGTTTGCGTTCTAATATATTTCTACTAATTGACACGTTACATTTTCTAAAATAAATATGCTTAATTTCCCAGCTCTATCTTGCTGCACAGAGTTTCTAGTGAAGACAGATGTACAAAGCAAACGCAGTGCTGCCTATACATACGTACCCTATATTATGTTTTTACGTGTGTGGCAGAATAATATATCAGAGCGTTTGTTTCCAATCCTAAAACAGATACCTCATGTACACTATCCTGTGTAAGTTTGATCTCCAAGTTTCTGAAATTAATGGTGAATTATAGATTGAAGTATGGTGTAGAAAATTCATTTTCTAAAATAAATCTTCAGAAGCTTCTTAGGACAACTGTTTTGCCCTCAAACTATCCAATCCAAAGTCCAACTTTTTATTCCGCATGATGTCAGTAGCTTCTTTTTTCCCACAGTTTGTAGACTAAAAGTCGTTTTAACTAAAGCAGTATCATGAAGTGTTGCCATAATATATTAGAAGTTAAGGCACATTGGTTAGTTAGCACGGGTGAAATTCTGCAGGTACTTACCGATATTGGTGTTCTCTTTTAATCGCATGAAAAAGTCTTTAAAAAATGAAACAGCTGAAACTGGACGCTTTCTTCAAATAAATTAGATTAAGATTTTGTGTACTTGTGTATATTTTGAATGTCTATTTTTGTTCTTATCCTAATAAATATAACATAAACAGTAATAACTTTATTCACAAACGTCTTCTCTTGAGTCAAGCAAATATAACGTTTCGCTCAAAAATTATATATGTATGTTCACTGTCTAAACCGGAAAACCTGCTTTGGCCGGAAATTTTACTTGGTCCCGTGCGATTCCGCCTTAGACAGGTTTTACTGTATGTTTGTATTGGTCATATAATCAAATGAAAAGGTGTTTAAAAGAGTTGTGTGAGGATTGAGTATTGGATATTCTACCATTTTTTTCTCACCTTTCTCCTTAAGTGACCCTGTAAAATTTTTGTCCATCGCAGATATAATTCATACGTTTCATTTACTGAATTTGTGACCTCTGTAGCGTGATGAAAACATTTACCGTGAAGTTCCAAATGGACTTAAATTTTAGCGATGAAAATTACACACGTCTACCTAAAAAGGTTAAACCTTTGTTTTTTATCTTCTACTTAAATTGTACGGTCGTCGTAAGTGAAAACTCGAAGCTCTGTATTATTATTATTATTATTCGTGGATAATGTCATCACAGAAGTAATTATGTAAATTGACATTTTGCTCTTTCATTCAATTGTTTTGTCATTATTGAGAAATAAACATATTCCCAACTACTATCTAATCAACGTCAGAATTTACCGAAAATCTCAGAGTGGGTTTGTTTTGTTTACCAGCCGATTATTTATTTATGATTCACTCAACTTGATTAGTGGTATGTGTTAAAATGTTTAGATTTATTTTTCTTATTTATTTTTCCGAGTTATCAGTTATAATATTTTCATACATAGATGGCAACGTTAGCGGAAATAACAGCTTGGAGGTGTGTTGAACGAATGAACAAACTTGCAGGTGTTTTTTCAAGGACTAAGCACAGTTGTACAAGTTTCCCCAGGTAATGTCCTGACACACATCGCTACTGGTACTGTAGCTTCTTTTTTTTACTAAAACATTTTAATTTCTAAATATAGAACACCGAGGAAAACTTTTGTAACTTTTTAACAGGTAGCATTGACCTGGTGTAGTTGGGATCTGAATGTTGTCATAAATTGGTTTTGTCATTAATAAATATTAGGTATAAACAACTCAGGATTTAGAATTGTTTTATAGGAATATGAGAGTTAATAACTATATTTATCAATATTAAAATGTATAATACTTCAATTGCCTGAACATGACAATATAAACATGTTTAATGATATTAAAGTATATAGTCCATATAGTTGTTGGAAGATGACAGTTAGTTTAATGTGTAACAATAAAAGCCCGTTAGGATTTTTAAAGATAGTTATATTATTCATTATTAAGATATATATTCTTGATTCTAAAAAGCAATTATTAAAGCATTTTGTTGTTGAAAACATCCGTGAAAAGTGGGCATGGGTAAGTGTGTTAAGGCGTTCGACACGTAATCCGAGGGTCTCTGGTTCGAATCCCGGTCGCACAAAACATGCTCGCCCTTTCAACCATGGGGGCGTTATAATGTTACGGTCAATCCCACTATTCGTTGGTAAAAGAATAGTCCAAGAGTTGGCGGTGGGTGGTGATGACTAGCTGCCTTCCCTCTATTTTTGCACTGCTAAATTAGGGACGGCTAGCACAGATAGCCCTCGAGTAGCTTTGTGCGAAATTCAAAACAAACTGAAAAGTACCGAGAATTGGAGTTTAACTGAGTGGTAATATTACGAACAAAAGCATGAGATGAAGGTTCAGCATGTATCATAAGTTACTGTGATAGTTGTGTGTTAGTTCTGCTGCTGTTGTCAATTCTGGAAACTTTAAAGTCGTGACATGTCTAAAACAAGAATATGTTTGAGGAATCTTCGGAATTTGTCATGTAAACGTTTTGTGTTTTATGGAACTTTTTGTGGTCTTATCAATACAAAAGGATTTTGATACTACTGATTTCCAACTGTAGTTTCTCTGTTCTGTAAAGCGTATTACTTATTGCTAGAACAGACTGATGGGAGATAACCAGTAAGCATTATCCAGTATAAATAATTAGGCTGTTCTGATTAAAATAAACAGTGTTTGGCGCAAGTCGAGTCGTCTTTCCGAGATAACAACATTTACCCTAAAAGATTGTCTCAACCGATGTTTCCTTGAAAATTTAAATTAAACATCAATTTAGTTGCTAATATCAATTACTTTAACCATTTTAATATAAAAAATGCAGTTTTTATTTGGTACGTGAATATTTGACGTATTTTACTTTAAAACAAGCGTTTTTCCATTTGGATACTACTTCCGGTTGTCATAATCTTATAAACACGAGTTGATTATAAAATAATAAACTTCGTGGTGCGGTGCTTGGTATAGTAATTAAATTTTGTCTTTCAAAACAATTATTCTCTGACGGTGAGGTCAATAAATTTCTTTCGGAAATGGTAATAACTAATATTAATTGATAAAGCCATGACGTATTTAGAGAACTATGATATTTTGGGTTACCTTGGAAAAGCGACTGTTCCACGTACTGACGATGACAAGAAACTTAATGTGTTTATTTTTATGTAATTGAGTTCTGAGTGGTTTTGATAACATGTTTAGTTGTATCTTTAAAAAAAAAAAAAAAAAAAAAAAAAAAAACATGCTGACTTTTTTTTTTTTTACTCTATAACCGTTAGAGATAATCGTTATCTGGCATATACACACGTAAAGATGAATTATGTTTTGTGTGTATGTTCGTAACATTGTTCAAACATGGTCGATATTTGTTGTATTAAATAAACAGGATAATTTGTGTGCGCGTGATTACAAGCAGAACTGTATTTATTTTTGCGTCGTTTATATGCCATAAGGATATTAGTTTGGTACAACTATGTTAATTCTAAATGGGGATTATTGATTAATTAGCAAAGCAACTTGCTAATAAGCCATTATTAATAACGTGGTTCCAGGGAACATATTCTTTTAACAAGGGCTGTTAAGGAAGTTGGACGTTTGCCAATATTTTCCATTACGATTTAAAGTGGCATTTGTTTGGTCTTTAAACTACTAAGTGGAGATAATTTCAAGTGCGAAATGGATGAAGAACTGGTCATTCTAAATGTCTGTAAAAAACACTTGTATTTCATATTTCACAAGTAACTGAGGAACATGCCAAATATCCCCATGCCTGCCAGTAGCTCCATATTTCCATGGATTAAAAAAAATGTAGCAGAAAATATTAAATTGCCAGATATCGTCAAAATACTGCACTTTGTAACATTTTATATATAAACGCTGAAGATTACAAGTTATCTGTTCCTTAGAGTCTGTTAGAGAGATTAATTATTGGTTGTATTACGCCAGAAAACACCGACTTATTCTTGTTGTATTTCATGAAACATTAATGAAACTAAGTTTACAATATAGTCGCTTTTGTCGAAATGAATATCACAACAAACACAATCATAATTAATGTATAAACGCCGAAACTTAGCAAAGCATTTCAAACCAATATGTGATTTGTAAAAAGAAGTACTTGAATTAAATATTTTTCTTTATCGCATTGCTCTTAATTTGTATATTTCCTATTCAGAAACATGCGCGCGTAAAATTTATTCAGAGTTGAAACTAGATGTAAATTATAGTTACGCATGGAGGAGGGGGTTTCCTCTAGCTAGTAGGGTATTCCCCCTCCAAAATGAAGTTTTAAAAATTTAAACCCGAAATGGCGTATTCTTTTATTATTATTCTTAAGTGTACAATTATACAAGATTGACCATACAAGCAACATGAAGTAAAAATAATAAGTTTTGATCACTGGTACTTTTGAGAGAAAACGGTCAGATTATGGTTTTATAAAAAGAAAATTCGCATCTGGCATTTTCCATGTCATGCAAGGGCGTACGTGACTATGCCTATCTATGACCCTGGTGCCTAACGTTTGTCTTTCAATAGACACTCTCTGAACAGCTTGTCGGAGACAAAAGATGCTATTTTTACACACAACTAATAGTGAATGCGAAATCAACAAATAGAGGAATATGGGGTTTTAAAAACTACAGTTTAAATGTTGTGAATCATTATTATTCTATCTTCCTTATTTCCGTGAATTTCCAAAACCTCCCCTCCACATCTTTATTTGATCGTTTTATGGAAGTATTGACAATACGAAGGATGTGTAATGTGAGAACATGAAACATTTTTCGATAAGATAACTGTATGTAGAATTAGTATATTTTAGATTGGTAAACTTAAATTGTATTTGTAATTAATTAAAGACGTAACTAAAGCTATATTGCTTTAATCCCAACATTTTTTAGATGTGCTTGTAAATTAGTGTAATAAAAATATGAATATTTTCGCATATTGATTTCATTTAAAAAACAAATATTGAAGTAATGTATTCAAGTATGTCAACTTTAACCTTAGGTCAGAAGTTCTCAATAGTTTTGAGTATCAAGCCTTAACTTACTTGAGATGCACAGTTTACATCTACCCTCCCGACCCCTGTATAAAGCTTGACGCACACAGCAATTTATTCGAGTATTTTAAGTCGAAAAAAAAGGGGCAAGTATTGTTTTCGGTAGTCTTTTACTTCGTTCTGCCTAGTCACTGAGCAGGACTTGTATCCTTGTTAAAAAGTGCCCTCTCTACTTTTAAGTAGAAAGATGGTATATTGGTATATTTATTTGAAAAGTAATGTTTGTTTAGATTTCGGAGTCGAGATTAATGTTTATTGGTTTAGCATTGTATGATAGATAACTGGTTACTGCTATCAGTATGTAGGGAATGACGAATAGGTAAAATAGTATACTAACAATTTTTGAATAAGTATGTGCATGAAATGTAAGTTCAATACAACATATATTAATAACAAAACATTTCTTAATACAGTAGAATCATCATTTAACAGTGAATAAATTATACAGACAAAACATTGATTATTTAAATATAACTGAAGGTTGTATTTCAAGCAATAAGTGACAAATTTATTAGGTAATTACTGTCTAAAACTTTGTTTATATAAACAGAATCAAATGTCTGCTTATAAACTCTGCGCCTGACAACTCTTCACATCTCATGATTGATTTACGCATTCCATCTCATCTCCGTGTCACCCACACATTTTGATATTTCTTCCGTAAAAGTTAGTAAGGCTGTAATCTCTGGCCAACATGGCCGGCTAGTAAAATTACATGCAACTCTTTCCTGTTGAGAAAGCATAATACGAATTATAAGAAACAGCAGTCAGATTCAAGTATGTGTACTTGCACGCGAGCCTGCCAGTTAAGCAAGCTGACTTGTTACTCTTCGCTTATCGTCAGGTCAAGGACAACTGTGGCAGCGTTGTTAATGCGTGATTTTGTATTGGCGATTCCATATTGTTATGTATAACGTAGCAAGAAACATTAACTTTTTGAATTGATATAACGTTGACCTTGTAATCTAATATTTGGTCAGCTGCTCTAAAAGAACATTGGACTAGCTTTATTCCCCAATTCTTTTATAATTTTGGAATTATTCCCTATTTTGAACGTAAACAATTGAGAAGCTTGGAAACCAGTTTTAAAATTTAACCTGACACTAATAATGCATATATGCATTAGCAGTGAAAGTAGGTTTCCCCCACACAAAATTCTTGGTAGAGGATTTTTAGATCCCCGCTGCCCTAAATAAACTTAAGTCCGAAGTCAGCTGTTTATTTCATTGATCAGGGACTTTGTTTCACAATCAAATACATTATTATCATTCACATAATCACATAAGCCTTTTCTACTTCCTCATACCAAGTTTATATAACTTCCTAATTCTCGAGCGGGGCGAAAAATAATTGATTAATCTTCGAATTCTTCCCCCTCCCTCTAATGGTTAATCATTTATTTTAACAATTAATGCCTACCAGTTAGTCTTCATAGTTGCTCAATTCCCGTGTATTCTCTCGCGTTGTGCGAGTACTCATTGTAAACAGTATGTTTAGCGCAAAGTATCGTTGCAACCTTTAATAATGAGTAGTAAATACAGTGCTACTGTCAGTGCAGGTGATAAGTTGAAGAAAAAGCGCAAAAATGTCGGGTCATCCCATAAATAATGACCGAAAATTTAATACAAAAAGTGCACCATCATTTCTGTCTTTGTAGAAGGCTTTAATAACTAAAATATGTTGTAGGGCGTGTATAAAAATGTTCAGACAAATAAATGAAACTAACCCGACTCCACTTTTTCAGACCATTAATCAAATAAACCCTTATAAATATGGATGTGTCTGAGGAACACATTAGACATATAATGCTTTACGAGTTTAAAAAAGGCAATAGTTCAGCATGAACTACATGAAACATTCAAGGTGTTTATGGTGCAGAGTCTTTCAATGGAAGAAAATGTTGAAAGTGGTTTCAGAAGTTCAATGACTACAGCTTAAGTGATGCAGCACGTTCAGGTCGTCCTGTTGAGTTTAATGATTTGCTGCTGGCTGCAGTTGATGAAGATTGTTGTAACAATTGAAGAACGAGCACAGAAGCTTAATACAACAGTTCACCATCATCTGCAACAGCTTGCAAAGGTGTCAAAACTTGGAAAATGGGTCCCTCATGATTTGACAGAAGCCAACCTTAGAGCAAGAAGGGGCATTTGCACTTCACTGCACTCTCATGAATGTAACTCACTTTTTTGGACAGGTTAGTGACTGGAGATGAAAAATAGATGTATTATAAAAATGTTCATAGCTGCATATAATGGCTCAGTGCAGGTAAACTGACTAAAGTACAGCCCAAAATGGACCCACACCCTAGGAAAGTTTTAAGTGTTTGGTGTGATCCAATTTGAGTTGCTGCCGCTCAATGTAACGATTACATCAGGCTTCTATTGTCAACAGTTAGAAGTGCTTGAATGTTGCACTGAAAGAAGAGGCCTGCTTTGATCAGTCATAAAGGATTGTAGGAGGCAGGATAATGCATGGCCTCATACAGCAAAGATCACATCTGCAAAGATTGAAGAGCTAGACTGGGAACACTTCCACATCCTCCTTATACTCTAGATCTTGTCCCATCTGATTATCTATTCCAGAGTTTGCAGAACTGTTTTGATGGAAAATAGTTTGGAACACATGAAGATGTCAAAACTATCCTCTACATTCTTTTCCTCCAAACTTCAAGAAGTTTATAGAAATGGTATTCAGAAGCTTGTAAATCATTTACAGGAAGTAATTAATAATAATGGAACATACATTATTGATCAAATAACATTAAAAACGTTTGAAATTCTTTCTCTCTTTCTGACCATACAATCGGACATTACTTAAGGGATGACCTGATATCACACTCGATGTTAAAATGGAAGAAATAAAGTGCAATAGAAGTGGTGAAAGTGCAGATGATATTGGGCACCATTTGAAACTTCCTTCAACAAGTGTACGTACGATAGCGAAGAATGCTTATGAAAAAGAAAGTAAAGTTATGCACTCTTTAAAGCATTCAGAGGTTTCAATTGCATGAGAAAGAAGAGTTATCATAGAAAAAATGGAACAATTGCTGTCGATATAGATTGAAGATCTTCACAACAAGAACATGCCAATCAACTTAGCCCTCATTCAAGAGAAGATGCTAAGCTTGTATGATGGGTTGAAAATGAAGTTGGGAGAAGCAGCAGTTAGAGAAAAACTATTCAAGACTACTCGTGGATGATTTTACAGATTCCATATAGTTTCAAGAACATAAGTTCAGGGAGAGTCAGCTAGTGCTGGCACAGATGCTGCAAAAACGTTTCTGTAGAAACTCTTGAGAAAAATTATTAACAAAGATTGATATGATTCTAGACAGGTGTTTAATGTTGACGAAACCGGACTGTATTGGCAACGCACACCTTCCAGAACATACATTACTGTCAACGAGAATACTGCACCCAGCTTGAAGTTCTCAAAGGATTGGCTAACTCTCCTTGTAGGAGGCAGTGCTAATGGCGACAAGAAACTAAAGTCGTTGCTCGTGTACAAAAGTGAAAATCCACGAGCACTGAAAAATGTTCTGAAATCCCAGCTTCGTGTAATATAAAAATTCTCATTGAAAAGTCTGGATAACGAGGCAGATTTTCCTTGTGTGGTTGGTGAAGAAAACAATATTACTTTCAAGTTTCTTTCAAGATAATGATGATGCAAATGACCTAGATTTTGAACAGTTGTGTTCAGATATAAAAGTTGTATTTATGCCACCGAGGACAACATTACTTATGCAGCCAATAGATTAGGGTGTTACTGCATGCTTCAAGACATATTATCTTAAAAAGGCATTCCAGAAACTTGTCAGTGAAACCACTGAAAAAGACAAACCAACTGCCCAATAATTTAATAAGAAGTTTAAGATTTTTAATTGTTGATTTTTCTTCCCGAGATGAAGTTTCAAACAACCTAATGAACACTGCGTGAAAGAAAGCATATCCTGATACAGTGTAATTTTTTGAAGAATTCGATGGCATATTACATATACGTTATGAAACAGTATACCTAGCAAAAGAAGTTAGGATGAATGATATCGAAGAGCTGTTGGAATCGCATATTACGCCTTTATGCAATGAAGATTGTGTTAAATTCGATGAACATAATTTTGAAGAAGAAACTATGAATAATAATGATGAGGTTTCTCCTGAACAGAGAGGCTTCATAATCCAGGTGCTAAAAGATATGTCTGAGCATGTCGAAGCTGCAATCGATATTATTCAATAACACTACACACTTTTGGATCGATCTCCAAAGGTGACATGGATTGCTGGATTCTTTAGCATGCTATTGCAAAAATTTAAACACAAACTTTCAAGTAGGATAACAGACAACTCTGTGCTCTATCTTAAAAAAACAAAATACCTCAAAAGTTGGACCCTCTGGCACCCAGATAAATAAAAAATACTGAGCCAACGTTTTCTACAGAGATAAAGATGGTGGATGTTAGTGATGTTGATGACCTTTCAGATTATCTCTTCTCATCCTCTTCCAACATCTTGAATCATGGTCAAACACACAGCATACACTAAGATGAGAACATAAAAATGAAAGGTTATGCTAAAATATTTTTAAAATACTGCTTAATATTCTATGGTTATTTTATACTAAAAATGATTTTGTGTTTGAGTCATTGTTTAGAAATGTCAAATATATTTGCTATTAAAAAGAGATGTTTTAAAATGTACAAGGCTGCTTCAAAATGTTCATAAAAATGTTTATCAATGAAGTGTTCAAGGACCTTAAAACAGCATCATTTATAAATACGTGAACAGTGTGTGTATAGTATGGTATAGTAAAGCTATTATACATTTACAGTAGGTATCTCGGATGTTAGATATATAACACTATTTTCCTCAGTTATGGTCCCAGTCCAATACCATGTTTTGTTATCCCTTATAGGATAAATTGCTCTGCTTTGGGTCGCATGGGCAATATTTACCCTCTTACAGTCTTTTCCCCTAGTTTCCCATTATTTTTTAGGGGGAACTCCCCCTTATACATTGTTATGAGTTATAACTTTCAGGTCTATAACTCCCACATATAAGGAGGATTCCCTTATTTTATAAAGGTTTTGTACAAGGTAAATTGTAAAAGATCAGTCTGATAAAGTAATAAAAAAAAGATTGTGAAATTATTATTTGCAGAACAAAACAGTTTTTTTGATTTTATCTTACTGATCATAATTACAGAAAAATAAAATATAATGGTATCTAATCTACAAGCTATATATGTAAGAAACATGCAATTCCAGTTTACATGGAAATAATGATAAAAGATGAAACTAAAGGTGATATACACACGTTAAAGACAACAGTCTATAAGACTACGATAAAGTAATTAATCATTTTAAAAACTAGATTAAGTCTTCTTAAGCATGTGTATTGGAAATATTTTATTTACTATAGAACAACGTAGTACATAACATTCAGAGATATTGGTCAACAGCTATACAATTAATAACAAAATAAAATAAAATGTATAAACTTATTTTTATACTTTACATCAAAGATGAACTAAAGTAACTGTTATTTACTGCACTTTTTCAAGCATTTTTGTCCACCATCATTTGGAACGTGTATTGCTTGAACAAACAATTTCTATTTTTACCAAATGGTCTTGGTACAAAGAACTCTAAGGTTATGAAATTATATTTCATCATTACTAAAAGAATGAATTACTACTTTTCATAAACAGGATTGGTAGTTGATGAAGTAGTACTTGTGTAAGAAGTAACATGTGAAATAGTTTTTGAGTACCTCAGCTTATAAAATCAAAGTTATTTAGAAAACTTGTTCTTAATGTCAGATATGTTTTTGTTTGAGAGTTTGACTTTACAAATTTTGTGCTGAAAAAACTTAATGTCTAGCAATATTATTATAGACAATGTTTTGCTTGGATAAACACTACACCAGTAGGATCAGATGTTTTGCTCTGATTAAAAAAAGTTAATATGAATACAAGTGTAAAAAGTATAAATAAAAGAAAATTAGGAAATGGGAATGGGTAGAATAACATTACAACATGTTATGGTTTTTGGCACAGTGCAACTTCAAAATGGGTGTGGCCATCATTCCACCCATTCATACTTCATGTACAGTTTGTAAGCTGGTAATTGTTCAAATTCAATGAAAGATGTAGCTAAATTTCTGATTTTTGAAATTTTTAATGTGTTGAGAATCTGTAATTGGATTAAAGCAAAAAGTAAAACGCAAAGTAGGAATGGACCTACTTTTAGGCTGCACTGTTAAAAATGAAGTGATATAACACTGTCCTGCTCATTCTTTGCATGTTTCCTAACATTTTAGTGTTCTCATTTTTACTTAATTTTTTTTATATAAAATTCTTTACACTTGTTCAGTTTTGTTTAGGTAATAAGTCTCAAGAGTGACTGGGCTCTAGGCTTATCATTTTTGTAGTTTTTTTTTCTTGGTGCTATATTTACTAATCAATTTATTTTTCATCTAGCCAGAGTTGCAACTTTTTTTTTGACTAGGTTAATGGCTAAGGTTTGTTTCACATATTAGATTTCTAACCTTATCACTCTTCTTGCAGTAATACTTTCTTTGGTGGTATAAAGACTGTTCAAGGTTATCACCATAAGATTTTTTCCTTTTCTCTCATTTTGTTTTCTCAAAAAGCATGTTTTAAAATTTTCTGTTTCAAGTATAATCTTAGATGTTAATAGATTACAGTTAGTTAAAAAACAATGGAAAAGTAAGTTATACAACTTATTTTTCTTGTTTCAAGTCCAGAGTGCTTAAGCAAATCTGTCAGATTTTGACAATTTTAGCATTTTTCCTCACAGCAGCAAGATGTATCTTAGACATCTATTGCTCTGATAGAATTGCTTTGTCCAACACAAATACTTTGAGTCAGAAATATAGAACTGAAACCTCATCTTGGATGTATTCTGCTGCACTTCATTCCACAGTTACTGTGGGAGTGCAGACACATCTCTCTGTGCCTCCTAAAGAATCGTTCTCCAAACAAATGAAGTCTTTTGACCTCCATGGTTAAAAAAGTTGATGAATCAACTTCGACACCTATCTCTGTCCCTTTATACATTCCACCAAATGCCAAGATTTATCTTCCTCTCTCACCCCAAGATGCAAAACAATCATTTGTTCACATCCTCAGTCTCTGGAATCCTCTTCCAACAGTAGCAAATACCTGCCCAGTCGACACAGGGCAGGATCCATGAAGGTCGATAGACATCCCTCAAATAAGGAAAGTAAGGAAAAAAGACGTGGTCGTAAACAGAAGGGTTTTCCGCCCAATTTGCCTACATGTAAATAAAAATGGCCACCCTGATACAATGGAACTGTCAAGGTTTACGTTCTAATCTCGATGACATCAAAACACTGTTTCCTACCGTCCTGTTTGTCTCTCCTCACAGGAAGCATTTATGATACAGTCACCTTTTGGTAGTTTTCTTTATACAGAAATTACAGGCTGTGTTATGGACGTGTTCATGGAGGGGTGGCACTGTTGGTTGATCAGCATGTGCCCACCCTGTCTTTGCCACTCGACACACTCTTGGAGGCCATAGCCATCTGTGTTTCTTTGGGTCATACCATCACTGTTTGTTCTCTCTATTTGTTGCCTGGAGAGACATGATCCATCAGACCTTAATGCTCTCATTGAACAGTTACCATCTCCCTTTTTCATTGTGGAGGATTTTATTGGACATCATCCCCTCTAGGGAAGTGCTGATATTGATAGGAGGGGTTGCTCTGTAAAGCGTATACTCTCTGATCACAACCTTTCTCTTTTCAACACTGGTTCTTTTTATTTTCATGCACCAAGTCAGTCCTTTACTGTTATTGATCTCTCAATTTTCTCCCCTTCATTATTTTCCCATTTTTCATGGAGGGTTGACAATAATCTACAAGGCAGTGATCGTTTTCCTTTAATCTTGAGAGAGACTGGCCATGGTCGATGCCACTCGACATGTGTGCCCTGGTGGAAGCTGGATCAGGCAAACTGGTCCACTTTCACTGCTCTTGCAGAACTTGATCCTGCCATTGTCTGTAAGCCATCAGTTGATGACTGTGTGGCAGCAGTAACTGACTATTATTGAGATAGCTGCTCAATGTATTCCTGAAACATTGACATGTTTTCCACTTTTTCCTCGTCCATGGTGGAATCCTGCCTGCCACATGGCATGAAGTTTCAAATACGAGCCTGGGATACATTCTGTAGATATCCTACACTCTTGAACTGCATCGCTTTCCAGCAGGCCCATGCATTTGCTTGCTGGGTAAGACATCAAAGCCAGAAGGAATCTTGGATTAAGTTCACAACCAGCATATCCTCTACCACCAGTTCCAAAGTCATTTGGGACAAGATTCAAAAGGTCAGTGGGCAATATCACTCTGTCCCCCTCGATCTTGCTCTCTGATGGCCAGGAAGTAACTGATACCCAGATCATCGCTGATATTCTAGGTGAAAGCTTTTGCTGTGTATCTAGCACTTCTGCCTTTTCTTCCACCTTCTTAGCCATCAAGACTTGGGCAGAGCAATCACCTCTTTCCTTTTGAGCTGATTGTCTCTATGACTATAATCATCCCTTTACACTGGTGGAACTCAAACTGGCCCTTCATCAGTCTGACAGTACATTGGTTGGACCTAATGATATACACTATGAAATGCTGCACCATCTATTTCCTGCTTCTTTTGCTATCCTTCTGGTTGTTTTTAACTGGATCTGGCAAGAGAACGTTCTTCCCAATGCCTGGTGCCAGGCTATTGTCCTGCCTTTCTCCAAGCCTGGTAAGGGATCTAAGATTCCCTCAAACTACTGTCCAATTGCTTTGATGAGTTGTCTCTGTAAGACCTTAGACTGGAGGCTTAATGCTCGTCTTGTTTGGTTCCTCGAATCAAACGATCTCCTCTTGCCCACCCAGTGTGGGTTCCGATGACAGTACTCTACCATGGACCACCTGATTCGACTTGAAACATCAATCAGAGAAGCCTTTCTCAAACGACATCTTGTGTCAATATTCTTTACCATTGAGAAGGCTTATGATACAACAAGGAGGTATGGCATTTTGCGAGACCTCCATATATATGGGTTACATGACCATTTGCCCATATTTATTAATTTTTTATTGGACAAGAGATTCAAAGTTCGTGTGGGTTTGACACTTTCCCGTTCTTTTCTACAGGATTTTGGAGTCCCTCAGGGCCATGTTTTGAGTGTCACACTTTTCAGTATAAAAATTAATACCATCACTGAACAACTCCCTCTCACTGTTGCAAATGGGCTCTATGACGATGACTTTCACATCTCATATCAGTTGTTGAACGTGAGGTTTATTCAGCAGCAACTAAAGAATGCCCTCAGTTGTTTACTGAAGTGGACCACAGCAAACGGCTTTACCTTCTCTCTCTCTCTAAATCCGTTTGCATGCACTTTTGCCACCAACAGGGTATTCACTTTGATCCTGAACTCCATATTGGTAACGTTGTGCTGTTTGTGGTCTCTGAGACTAAGTTCTTGGGGCTTATCTTTGACCGTAAGCTAATCTTTATACCATCAAGCAGCTACTGGTCAATTGTACAAGAGCACTGAACATCCTCCGTGTCCTCTCTACTGCCAGTTGGGGAGTGGATCGATGTTCTATGTTAGATATATTGTGCTCTTATTCGATCAAAACTCGACTATGGATCAATGGTCTATGGCTCTGCCAGTCCCTCGGCCTTAAAGATGCTGGATCCTATTCATCATCAAGGACTTCGACTCTGCACTGGGGCTTTCCACACCTCCCCAGTTCAAAGCTTATAGGTAGAACCTTCTTTGCACGTCTGCCATTTGCAACCGCTTTTACTATATGCTTTAAAACTTTGTTCCTTACCAAAGCATCGTACCTGGGATTATGTTTTCTTTCCTCGATGGGCCATTCTTTTTCAGAAGAGACTGTCTTCCATTGCTCCTTTTGGCCTTCATATCCAGGCGCAGTTATCCAGTCCTTGGATTACATTGCTGTATTCACTGGCCAGCTCATCTCACCATGGCTTCTTACAGTTCCCAATTGCGACCTATCTCTAAGTCATTTGAGAAAAGTAGACACTCCTGATTGGAAATACTGTCTGCTATTTGCTGAACATCTTTCGAACCAACCTTCCATTCCTATTTATACAGATGGTTCAAAATCAGGTGACTGTGGGCTCTGCCATGGTTTGTTGTGGTTTGGTGGTTGCATGCAGAATTCCCCCTACAGCTTCTGTGTTCACTGCTGAACTGTATGCCATTTCCTTTGCCCTGGATCATGTAGAAGCTAAGCAATACTCCATTTGCACTATTTATACTGACTTGCTTAGTTCTCTACTGGTCCTGGAATCACTTCACATTGGTTCACACCCTGTTCTTGCTGATATTCAAACTGACTGGCCCCTTTCTCTTTAACATCTAATTCTATCCAGTGTTTCTGGATACCTGGCCACGTTGGTATTCGTGGGAGCGAGCTTGCAGACATGGCACCTAAATCTATCTGCTCTGGTACTATTACTGCTGTGCCTATTCCAAACATGGACTATGGTCCTGTATTCAAGGCTTGGCTCCGTGCCAGCTGGCAGTCGACTTGAAGTGAGCAATGCGAAAACAAGCTTTTCCAAATAAAACCCTATATTGGACTTTGGCTGTATTGTTCACATAAGGATCAGAAAGAGGAAGGTGTTCTAACTAGACTATGCATTTTTAACTCATCATTTTCTTTTATCTGGAACTGATGCACCAGTGTGTAGTTTGTGTAACACTCAAATCACAATAAGCCACATTTTACTTTCTTGTCAACGTTACAATTCACAAAGACAGCACCATTTTAAGCATGTTCTGTCCCTAGGATTATCCATAACGTTAGACAGTGTTATTGGTGATGGTGACACTGTCCACCTTGGTAATGTTTTTAGTTTTTTAAAGGCCATTAATCTTTTTAATGCCATTTGAGTTTTTTAATATATACTTTACACCTTTATAATGTGGCTCCCTTTTAAGAATCACACTTCATCTAGTTCAATTTGAAATTAGAAACTGACTGTAACATTAAGTAACTCAAAACCATGACTGGAGAGGCCAACTTCAGGTGACTAGTGGTGGTTTTTGCACTTTTACCTGTTAGTCTTCCTCGCAAGTTATGATTATTACAGTCATGCTACAGAAAGTCGTTTACACCTTGAATCACTGTAGTTTTTCTCTTGATGTTGTAGACTAGATGTAATCATTGGTTTTATACTATTTATTTATTTTTAACTTTATTTTGTTTTACCTTAATTTCCTTTTATGAATTTTACTGAATTTTCTTTTACCTTTTTACTGGACGTTTGGCACAGATAGCCTAGCTGCTTTGTGGCATAAAACATTAGATCAACCAACCAACCAACCAACAAATTATAGCAAAAATAATTTTTTGATGTTTTAGGAGCTTTAAATGCCTGGCACAAGTGTAAGGTACTAATATCAATAGATTAATTTGTTTTTTATCCACCTCAGAAATAGAAATTTTATAATGGAAAATTCTCATGCTTGTTTAGGTCAGTTTTGAAGACTTTCATAGACTCCATTCAAAATTTAATGTAATCTATTAAATTTGTAGTGTAATATGGGGTCATCCAAAATGGCTTGGACAGGAATCTGTAGAAGGATGTTCCAGTTGGTTAGATAAAAGAAACTTTCATGATTTTAACACAAATGCTCATAGAAGAAAAAAAGAAAGCATTCTAGCCTGTGTCGGTGTTGTAGGTGTTGGAGTGGCTACAGCTCTTGCATTTTATTATAAGTCGTATGTTGCTGAAGCAAAGAAAGATGCAGGTGAGTATTTCTTTCCAAATACTGTTTTAAATAGATTCTAGGAGTGTTATGATGAACTCAAAGTGGGTTGAATAGAGAATTCTGTGTTATTACAAATTTAAATATTTTATTCTGATTGAAGATTTCTGTGCCTAGAGTAATTAAAATATTTGTATATAGTTGCTTTATAATTGAACCTTTAAAACTGGATATTTGTTTTAGATTTTGTACTGTTAACTTCAGTATTTTACACATTTGTATGTACAATCCATTAAATAACAAGAACTTCAGTACTCAAGAAATAATTTTTTAACCAGTATGATAAGTTATATTAAACATTTAGTTCATATTGTAAACTATCTTAATTAGCTACTCTGTATGAACCTGCTTGTTGAACCCATAATTGTGAAATATCAGTTTGATTAAAGAAATTGCTTTTAATGTTCTGGTACTGTTTTTCTTAATAGTATAGTTATCTTGTTCATGTGTTTACAAACTAAGATGCCTATAAATGAATTATTATGCACTCTTCAGATTTCGTTCATATCTTCTCATACACCAAAATTTGGCATAACTCTGTTGTTAAGGAAGAATTTTAACTAGGTGATAAAATATTTGGTATTTAATGCAAGTATATCATTAAGATGGTTACTAAAATAGCTTTTTATTTAAAGTTTATTGAATAAAATTCTTAAATCTAGCATTTGTTGCAGTTTTTTATGTAAGTATCCAAAATTCCAGTTTTCCTCTACATCAATTTTTTTAGCCAAATAAAGTGTTTAAATATAAAAATTAATAGACTCCACTTAACCTTTTTCTGAACTATTTATTTGTATTGTATTTTATGAGACACTGATAAGAAATAGACAGCACAACTGACTTAAGATTAATTGATGGTACGAAACAAGAGAATAATGGAAATTGAGTTAGGTTTATTTTGACAAAAACTAAGTATAACATACTTAGGTTTGTGAGAATGTGATATCAAATAATTTATTAACAGCCTCTGTCTTTAGTAGATGTTCCCGCCATCCAAGGACATACTAGAATTGTCTCATTCTCTAGCTCATTGTCTGAGCTAAGTGAGTCTAAAACTGGAGCTGTGACTGCTGGAGAAGAAATTGTAGGGTTGCCTGAATACACCATGGAAGAAGTAACAAAGCACGATTGTCTTCAGAACAGGATCTGGGTGTCCTACCACAGTGGAGTGTATGACATTACAGACTTTATCCCCAAACATCCAGGTGGAACTAAGATACTGATGGCAGCAGGTGGTTCTTTGGAACCATTTTGGGAAATGTATGCTGTCCACAAGAAAGATGAGGTTTGATTCTGATTGCTTTACCTCAGAAGCTTAATTATTAAACATATACTACCTGAGTACATAAAAATTTGATATGTAGATTCAGGATATTTATGAAAAACAGCAGAAGTGGTACAAGTGTAGATCCTACCACCCTTAGTTTTAACAAAATAGTCTGTAATTTATCTTGTCTTGAATCTGCAGTTCAAGCCAAATGTAAAAATTCCCAAATAGCAGGGCACAAATTTAAGAGGTATGTAGATGTTTATGTACTTTTTGAACAGAATATTTTATACTTTAGTTTCAATCTAATGAAAAGAAGAAAAAAGATAATATAGTTATTAAACATTTTGTTCAACAGATTCTTGCCATGATGGAAGAGTACAGAATTGGAAATCTTCGGGTTGAAGATCGAGGTTACACTACTGCTAATATGGCTGACCCTTATGCTGCAGAACCAAAACGACATCATATTCTTCAGCCAAGATCTGTGAAACCTTTCAATGCTGAACCTCCATTAAGCTTACTTGTGGACAGTTTCATTACTCCAAAGTACACTTAGTGTATTTTTATTGTAGATGTTATATAATACAATGGTATTTAATATTAGATTTAAACAGGGAAACACTACCTGGAAATTAGTTTGCCTATAGAGTCAAATACACACACACACACAATATATTACAGCTGCTCTGAATCAAATTAAATAAAGTTTGAGAACCTTATCAGACAACTGGAACTTTAAGTAAAAATTGTAAAGATTTTATAAAAATAGGAAATTTGTTACTATAAGTATATGTATTATGTATAAGTATATGTTTGAGATGTGATTTTAATTATTAAGTTGTATTTTGTAAGAACATAAACAACTTCTTTGTACAGTTAAGCTCATTTTATAATTCATTGATGTCACACTTGGTGGTGATGTGGTGAAATTGAGTTAACCTTTGAGCAGTGGTGTTAGGTCCACTTAATAACGGATTGGGTAAAGATATCAGTTAAGAAATAATCATAAATCTTCAAGTAACAGTCATGGTATTGAATGTAATAATGAGATTGAACACAATTTAAAATATGAAATGAACTATTGCGTGTACAGGTGTCACTGGGTCTCTACTTGTAAATACCCTTTTAGCTGTACTTCTCTCTATTGCTTACTCTCAAACCTAGATTTATTTCTTCCATTGTCATTTCTTTGCTGTAAGAAGTAATTTTGAATTCCATTGCCACATCTAAGCATTGTGACTCATGATGTGTGCAAAGCATGCCATTTCTAGAGTGGACTGAGGGTATTTCCCTCAGAAAACTTTTGATGGCCTTACTTCTTACAGCCCTGCATTTGTTATATAAACAACACCTTGTTTTGTTAGAGAAAGAATGTGGTCAGAACTGTAAAAGTGGATCATACATACATGAGCTGATTTTGGTTAGGTGATGCCAACATTTAGTTTTTACAGTGAGAATCAAATAATGTTTTCATTTTATTTACATAAGGATTTTCTTCAAGTTACAATTTTACTATTATCTTTGATGTAATTTTCAAGATTCACTACACAGGTATTGTTTTGTGCTTCCATCTTGTACACTTACAGCCAACATTTTTGTACATCTTGTATTGCACTCTGTACTGAAAAAATGTTAAGTAAGTGTTCAGAAAATTGTATAGTTGTCTAAATATCTCAATCTGCATGATCAAAAAAATTGTAGCACAACCAAGGAAAATACTTGGTACACAAGTTTATTGTTATGGTATCTAAGTTCTTGTCTGGGTTTTTCACATTCTACAGATAACTTACTCAAAATGTTTGATTTCATCTTGCATTATTTTTATTGAAAAAATTATAAAACTGTTTTCTCAGATGTAGTGCAAGTCCCTTCTTTACCCTTTCAAGAAAAGACTCTTATACCATACACTGGAGTATTAGTTTTTCATCCATTTTATTATTGTATTTTTGATAACCAATAATTTTCTCCTGAGTGCTCTGGATTTAGCAATTGCTATTTGAGTGGCTTGGCCTGGAACCCTGTAAAATCATGACATTTACGTGGATGTATCATATTTGAATTTAGGGGATATCACAGAGCATTGCCCAATAGAACAGTCTAATACCTACCACATATTTAAGTGTTAAAATTTAGACATTCACAATTATTAATGAAATTACCTTGTGCACATTATAGCCCAATAACCATAATTAACTTGTATCACATACTGTAGTTTCATTCATATGTGGATCAGTAGTGATATTCTTAGTGCAATTGGTCCATTTGTTTTATACAATACTTGTAATTTCCAAATCGTACTTAACCATCTGCTGACACTATAGCTTTTTCTCTATCTTTAGGGTCTCTGATCTTTACCTATCTAAGCATTAACAACATTTGCTCCAGTTTTTTATACTCTACTAAAATGCCTTTGGTAAATTCTAAATTGCAAATCTCTCCACCAACTTCAGTGCACCCTCTATCTAGATACTGTATAAAAGCATCTCATCCCAATAATGTAAGCACTCTTTTTTGAAAGCAAACTGCATGTGTTTATCAACAGGATTGTTGAGATTATTTATTATTTACTTTGTAACTTTTAATGAAGTTGATGTTTTTAGTTGTTTTTCTGTTTATAGTTAAACATTATTTGACACACACAAAAAATACAAAACTACAAACTTACAAATGGATATGAATTCTCACACAGACAGACAGACACAGACATACAGACGGAGAGAAAGTCTCTCTAGTGTGTTCTGATGCGGCTTTTGCCAATGACCTAGGAATGGCTGGCAAGAACTTAGACTTCTCCTTTCCAGCTCTTCCTTTTTCTAGGTCAGCCTCTACAGAGGATTATTTTGAGCATCCACTTCTAGACCCCTTTCTTCAGTTGGTTACTCAGGTTTGTGAGACTTTGGAGGCCTCTCCTATTGCATTTAACTCTACACCTTCCTTGTCAGCCAAAAGGACAGCAAGTGACTACTTGGTTTTCCCTCCTCCTGATATTATTGCTCTTCATGCTGGGAAATTGTTCCACTGAGTTAAAGCAATGGAATAGTTTTACCTTGTCCCCTATTTTTATCAGATCAGCGTATTTTGGCTTATTACTGGCAGGAGAAGGCACATGTAGATGTTCAGTTGATGATCTCCTATTGACCTTGTGGGGAACCTGTGATCACTTTAACCAGATGTCAGCTTTTTCAGGTTGATCTCACTGTCACAACTGTCATGAGGTATTTATCTTCAATCCAGCTTTTGTCTGAAGCTCATCAGTGTTCCTCTCAGCAGGATAAGTTGGGGTTTTTGCTGACATCTACCACAATCAGATTGTCTTCTTTCATTCATTCTTTGTTTTTTTGGTTAGTTTGTTGTTGGGGTTTATAGGGTAGAAATGCTGTGTTAGAAAGGATTCTTTTACTGTCTTTTGCCCTCAGGAAGTTATGGGAAGTTCCTTTCCTTCATCTCATGTTATTTGCTGGAATTAGATGTTAGAACCCAGAATTGATACTACCCATTTGTATTCTTTATTGTCATTGGCTTCTTGTCTTTCTGGCTATAATTTGGGAGTATTAGCTTGTAGTGTTTCCTAACCTCCTTCCCTTCAAGGGTCTATGGGTTTCCATAATAGGGTCTGTTCATAGTCTCTAAGATCTTTAGCCAGGGAAGACCAATGACAATGTCAACTATCCTAGGGGCAGAGGGGAGCAGTGAGAGCATGATTACAACACTTCCTGAACATCTGAAGTTTTTTCACCAGGGATCCATGAGTACTACATGTTCTAGCTTTGGGGTTGTTTGTTCACTTAAAATCACTTCCACCATTATCTATTCAACCTGTTGCCTTTTCACCTCTAATAGATCCAAAGCAGTAGAGAGAGTCGTTCTCATTCTTCCAAGATGTTATTTCCATTTATTTTTGGTACCCAAGAAGACAGAAGATTGGTGGCAACTCATCAATTTGTCTCAACTCAACCAATTTTAGATCCTCTTTGCTTCACAATAAAATATTTTCTTATCCTTTTATGGCACTTTGTACCAGGGTTTTGGATGACTATGTTTGATATTACCAATGCTTATCTTCATATTCTCGTAATAGAAACTTCCTGGATGTTTCTCAGATTTGTGCACAAAGGTTTTGTGCTACATTTCTGGACTCTTTCTTTTGGTCTTGCATCAGCGTGTTGTCTTCTACAGAATTGTTTGAGAATTTTTCTCATCAGCTACATTCCTTGGACATGTTTATGCAACATTGTATGGACAACTGGATCCATCCCATCAGTTAAAAAAATAACACTTGGAAATTCTCCTTTCAGAAGCCATAAAAAGCAAGTCATTGGAATTCTTAACTGCAGTTTGTTTGATCTTGAGCACCTCATCCTCAAGTGTTGGCAGTAGATTCATTAAGTCTGAGCTGGACAGGTTTATATTTGTATGCCTTTCCCCCAATTCAGCTTAATGCCCTGAGTTCTAACTATGGTTTATTCTACTCCCTGCCACGTTCTCGCAGTTGCATCTTATTGGTCAGCTCAAGCATATCTTCCACTTCAATATTTGCGGGAATGCCCACCTCTTCTATATTGGAAGTTTCTGGTGAAATGCCATCAATCAAACATTTTCCACTCAGATGTTTGGAAACTCAATCTTCATGCTTGAAAGTTATGTAGTCCTTTGCTGGACATCAGCGTTTAACTAAAGTTTCTCTGTACTTGACTAAATCTCTGTAGGTCAACCATGATTGTTTAGCAACAGAAATGAAATACTTATCATCAGTGGTGCATTGAAAGGAATTTAAACCCACTTCATCCAAAACTGTCATATCCTATTTTCTAACTTTGATTTTTGAGAAAGGTCTTATTTCATCTATAAGGGCTTTATGTAAAGCATCCATGTCCAATATTTTTAGGTTTTCTAAATTCCTGAAGATTTTGAATCCCTACTTCTATTATGTGTACTAAAATCCTTTCATATTCTTCAGCCCAAATGACCTTTTCAATTACTGAATTGGAATTTTACAGTTATCTTACATGCATTGTTTCATCCTCCTTTGAGCCCTTAGCTTCATGTTTTTTGTTCCACCTTTCTATCAAATTGTATTTGTTGCTGGTGTTGGCCTGTGAACTTTATCAGTCAGAGTTGTTTGCAGTCCACGTGCATAGAGCTCTTTATCATTCCACATTTGTCCTGCTTTATCCTGATGGATCCTTTCTTCCCAGGACTCTAGCAGCCAGGGAAGAGGAAAGATCCTTCTCACCAATCCATTTGCCAGCCATATCTCTCCTTTATGACCACTCCAATCCTGTTCATTTGAAATGTTCTGTCAGGGCCTTCAAGTGTTAAGTGGATCATACTAACTCATTTCAAGGTACCAGAAAACAATTTCATTCATTGGAGTCCTATTTCTGTGACTTGTGTACCATTACCCTCACAAAATGGCTTCACAAATTGATTCACATGGCCTATAAAGGATTATCATTACAGGAGAGGAATATTTTGTGGGTTGTTGAATAGCCCTCTGGAAGACATTGTGCAGGTTGGTATTTGGACTAGTACTAATACTTTCCTATCTCATTACTTAGATGATCTGGCAGTTTCCTCTTCTGAGGGTTTTTGACTACCCCCTGTAGCTATTTTGAACACATTTATTAAACTTTAACTAGAGGTAAGTATTTTCCTCAATCATATATATATTATTTTATTTCCAAGGTCCCTTTATACTTTACTGTATCCAACAATGTGGTGAGTGTTGCCCTATTCACAATTCTCCACTAGCAGTCACTTTCACTCTAATTACTACAGGTTGCAACAGGCTTTGTCAAAATGGAATGTTCCAAAAGACCATCTAGGCATGTACTGGGTGGTATTACCTTATTATGGACTGCCACTCATGTAGAGTCATGAGTGAATTTAAAGGAGATCCTTCCAAACCCTACTGATCTTCGGGTTGAATAAATTATTAACAGTTTGCTTACAAAAATATAGGGAACTTGATTCACCTATTATACAGTTTCCAGAGCACTGTTGCATGAAACTCCCCAGTGCCTTTTACCCTACTAATGGAGCTTGGGAATATTTTTTTTCAGTCAGTAAGGCTTTTCATCCAGAGTGTTCAAGTGTGTTCCTCCACTCTTGAAAAACTAGTAGTTTGGAGCTCTTGTACTTGGGTCCTTGGATGTTTCTGCTGGATTTCTGGAGGAGTGGCATCAGTCTTCACAGGAGCCTACTTATAATTCTAGTTCAGATTTTATGTGAAGCTGTGTGGTTGGGAAGTGCATGAGCCTTCATTTTGTTCAACGTCAATTTAGTATGTTGTTCATGGATGGAAGTCCACTATCTCCTCATAATTCTAAACATGAGGTTTCATCCTAGGTCCTTGATTGAACACAGATTCCACACCATATCCATAATTTCAGGGACAGGCATAATACTCTTTGTCTACTTGGTTGGAGAGCAAGGATGAATGTTCATAATTCCAGAACAGATGAGCTCTGTTCATTTGGTTGAGTACAGCATACACAATCCCATCATTTCTGTGGTGATGGTTTTTGAACTTCTTCAGATGGTGGAGAAAGTTTGTCCACTTAGATGGTGCTTCACTCTATGGCTACAGGTTGGGATCCAATCAGTGCATGTGTGTAAATAAATAAAAACATGGTAGCCCTAGCCACGTATGTGGGATAGTGGTATCCTAACCCCCAAAGGCCAAGCTGTTTAACCTTGACTGTCTGACTGGACAATATGCTGTTAATAATTCATGTTCTACCACACCTGTGATATAGGAACTAACTTCCAGGTTAAGAGCATACTTGTTATGGATGTAGTTCAGTTTCCACACTCTTCTATCATTCGTTTATTGTCATGGAACATTCTTGTTCTGTATGGATCATGCCTGGACCCCACCCCCTCCAAATCCTCAGTGTGGGATTCTACAGGGTGTTTGGAAAGTCACTGTGCAGTTTTGTAATCATATTTTATTCAATCTATTTCAAGCCAGCAACTGATAGCAGTGTTTAGAAACAAAATAAAAAGGGTTCAGGCCTGTATTGATGCCAACAGGGGTCACTTTTAACATTGTTTATAATTGTCATTCATATTTGCCTCCTGTATTCTCTGTTGAAACATGTCTGTTAATAAATATATAAGTGCACAGTGACTTTCCGAACACCCTGTAGTTGTAGTATCAATGGATGGTAAATATATTTTGGAAGTTAACATTTCTCTTAACTGAAGGTATATTTCCAATAATACTTACCTTCACTGAAATTTTTCTACCCTACTTCCCCACTAAAAGCCAGTTTGTTTCTAAAAGTGATTACATTATTGGAGAGAGGTGCTTAAAAACAGAACCTAGATAGAGGGTGCACTGAAGTTTGTGGAGAAATTTGTAAATTAGGGTTTTGCCTAAGGCATTCAAGTAGGATATAAAAGACTAGATCAAGCATTCCAATTACGTTGATGGGCAAAGAGTAGAAACACTGGAGATTGAGAAATAGTTAGTGTCAGCAGAAATAAATATTATTGGAAATACATTTTTAGTTTAGGAAAATGTTAATGTTCCTTCATGCATGTGGTACCATTCACATCTGTTTATTTAGACATGTATATTGCTATATAAATTTATCTCCCATACACATTATCAGATTCACTAATAGTTTCAAACAGATTTCCTTCAGCTATTGCTTGGATCATTTTATAACTCTTTATATTACTTTTATAAACTATTGTTTGGTAGTTAGTCTACTAAGGTGCTACCATCTATTTTAAGACATCAAGTGAATAATCGCTATCAGAATTCAGTTAAAACTAAGACTTTCAACTAACAATCTGCAAGTCTTTTTGTCTAGATCTGACAGTTCTTCATTTTTACTTGTCCTGAACATCCATATAAGTATTATCTCTTTCCTTCCTATATTTGGTATCAGAGAAGAATGTGATACATTATGGTCACAGTACCAAAATATGTTTTGTTTTTTTGTTAATCTCCATTTTAAGTTAGACTGAACAATTAGAAGAGACAGCTTTAATAAGTGATCCATTAAAGATATCAATTATTAACTCTTAGTGTGTCTCTTAATAATTGAATCATAATGTTGAATAGAATAACAAAACTAAACACTCAGTGAAGTGTGAAACAAATTATGGCTGTATCTGCCACATTTACTGGACTCTCTACTCCTTGCAGGGTAGAATTAAGGGGAAGGTTGAAGGAGCCCCCTCTAACTACGAGAAAAAAAAACCTTGTTTAAAAGATATTTGTAAATGTATGAATATGAAAATAACATTTCTAATTGTGTCATAAACCTATTATTTTGTAACTTTTTATTAACATGTCCTTAATGTGTTTTTTCATAAATATTTGCTTAGCCATTTAACAAAACACTTTCTTGTCATTACTTTATATTTACTATAAGTATCAATGGTAGTACTTTGTATACATTATTATTTGTATACATCACTTGTTTGTCTTGTTGAAACTGTAGCTAAAAGACAATACTGAATTTTATTTGACTTGTTTATAAAAAATTAAGTTCTGGGGACTTCTAATTCCTACACCTGGTGCTTTACCAGGTTGTTCAGACTGAATAAATCAGTATTTTGTAAGGTTTCAAAAAATGTCACATTTACCTGCAGCAACTAATGCTAGTCACATGACTGGTCATTTGCATTCTAGTAAAAGTCAACATTCTTGCACAATATGCAGTTTAACAGCAATATCCACCCTAGGGTGAGCAAGCTGGTATTATATCCTAGAGAACAACAGAGACAACTGATATTTTCTTAATGGATTTCTTATTTGTATATTATGTAAAACCTGCACATATACAGAATAAGTACTATAACATTACAAGAAGATAGAAATGATATATTTATACACTTATACTGGAAAGAAAAAAATATTTTGCATTCTACTCCTACCATGGATAAAATTGTTTAGCAATAACTAATTCATACTTTTGAACACTTGTTATCATAATAAGCTAGATTTAAAATTTTCCAGTCTTTTTGTTATCTTATCTAGGTTTCCTCTCTTTGAACCAATAAAATCGTATGATAAGGTTTAACTGTTTCCAAGAATTTTGATGGACTATCCAGTAAGACATTATTGGCTGATGAATTATATTGAAAAAACAATGAATTAAGTTCTAACTTGATTTATGACCTGATGGAATCTAACTTTGTGAATAACTAACTACTCAGTTGGTTATTTACTGATATATTTAGCCAAAATATATATATATAGAACTGTTTGACTTGTATTTTGAAGAATTTGTTGAAAAAGTGCAATATTTTGATTTACCTGCTTCTTTCAGTGAACTTTTTTTCATAAGAAACCATCTTCCTGTACCAGAAATCATTCCTGAGGAATACGAATTAGAGATTTCAGGGATTGGCATCAAAAAGGAAGTAGTACTTACCTTGGAGGAATTGAAAACTAAATTTCTTAAACATACCATCACAACTACCATTCAGTGTGCTGGTAATAGACGTTCTGAAATTAACAAGGTGAGTAGCAAACTTAACACATGCCAGTAGAATCCCCACATGATTGAAATTTGACAGTCACCAATTTTTTTCTTAGAATACAGAAACTGTTATCCAGCTGAGTAGCAGAAGTTGTAAGTTTGCCTGTACAAAACTTATTTCATAGCAAGATTTTGTATCATCAGTATATCATTTAATGTGTTTTCAAGAAACACAATGATCAGTGCATGATTCCTTAATCATATAAAATGTTGAATGTGTCTTCAAGCTGGTTGCTGTTTTCCATGATCTTTTTGGCAATTTTGCTTAAAGGTTTTTTTGAAACTAAGAATGCTTGTTTAGACCCAGGTTACCCTGTATGAGATATAAAATATGTGCCCCTCTTTAGAAAAACCTAATGTTCTTGCCTTCAGATATGCAAACTTACACTTCCTACTGGTCTGTGTTCTCTGCTTGCACTATTATCATAGTGTGGTTCTGTTTAGACTCAGTTGAGAACATTTACTAAAACATTGTTTACTGGTGTCTACAAATTATTTCCTTGTTACTAGAAGTATTAGTGTACACGAAACCTACAAACAACTAGGTAAAAGTACTAGTGCACAGCACATTGTTCCATAAATTCCTGTATGCTGTGTAAAGTTTTTATATATTTCTTTGTACACAGAGAAATTAGTATGATAATACTTCAAGATCACGAGATATAAATGTAATGCCTAGTTTATGTATGCATGTCGTAATATTGCAAACATTTTTTGTTCATCTTGTTCTTGATGCCTCTCTATCTCTGTGATTGTAGATTAAAAAAGTGAAGGGACTGGATTGGGGCTCAGCTGCCATCAGCACTGCAGAGTGGAGTGGAGCACGCTTGTTAGATGTTTTGAAGTATGCTGGTGCTGATCTTAATCATAAAGACATCAAACATGTAGAGTTTGAAGGTTTAGACACTGATCCAGCCCACCAGTCATATGGAGCATCTGTTCCTGCTGAAAAAGTATTTCGCTTTATTCATGTTTCAATGTCTTTCAAACACCAAGCTGAGACTCAATGTTGAATGTTACTGCTAATGAAAACTGTCTTGAACCACTAGCAATAGTTTACAAATAACATGTATGATTTTTTTTGCTGATACTCGCATTCTTTGTTGCATACATTTATTTGTTTTGGAGTTTCTCTATTCAATCAACAGCTTGCACCTATTCTTAACAGTGTTGGATCAATAAAAATGCAATCTTTGTTTTCCACATATTCCATTCTATTTCTGTAGTTTCTTCCCACCTGTACTGCACCATGCATATATATAACCTTGTGATGAAATAGTCAATGGATGTAAATATTAATCTGTTATAAGGACTTTAAAAGATTTTAATAAAAATTAGTATACTTCTTAATTAAAACAAAGTTGAGTTGATATTAAAAAAAAGACATTCTGTGGATATGAGTATATGGGAAAAGAATATGAAAATATTTTTATTCACTTTAGGCACTTAATCCAAATGCTGACATATTGTTGGCATATGAAATGAATGGAAACGAAATACCCAGAGATCATGGATATCCTGTGCGAGCAATTGTGCCTGGAGTAGTTGGTGCAAGAAATGTTAAATGGGTTGGAAGAGTGGTGTTGGCTGATGACGAAAGTCACAGCCATTGGCAAAGGAGAGATTACAAAGGTAAGTTGTAGAATTCAACATTTAGTGAGATTTTGCTTTCTTCACCAATTTCTCTTGAAATGAAAAACAACTTTATCTCTCACTTTCACAATTCACAGTAACTTTCTGGAAACAATATTGTTAGCATTAACCCTAAACTAAATACATTAAAGTAAATTACATTATTTTGACCATTGATGAGTATTAGTCTCAGTTGTTTTTAATTTCTGGGTTTCCCTTTTGTGCTGTTTACTGCATTGTACAATATAGAAAAACTGAAGTATTGTTCTTTGACCATTGAAGCTTTTTCTAACTTTTAATTTATAAATAAGGGAAGGCTGCTAGTCACCACCAACTCTGTGGAATATTTTCTCTGAATAGAATGGTTTGATTATCATGCTTATTATGAACCCACAGTTCAGTTTTTTGAGATTGGGTCTTAAGCCATGATCTTATTCACAATTAGGTGCACTCATCACTAGGGTATACCAAACTTTAAATTCCTGTAGTCTGTAATTTGCAGTAAGAGAGAATGTGTTCATCAGCACAGTATGCTTTGGGATTTCTTTCTATGTTATAAGACATGTTTGGAGCCAAAATATTTTCAGTTTCATGCAATGTTATGTGCACATGATCATGACAGTTCAGAAATGACTTAGCAATCTTTTAAATGTTTATGGCTTAAATGCCAAAAGCTAGCAAAATATTAGATCAATCATTAGGCTTAAGTATTGTTAAAAATCAGATAAACTGCAATTACCTTGTTTTTATTTAAAAAATTTAGCAATATTTTAATCTGAGTAACTAAAATATTTACTTAGAAGAGGATTTAATTAAACAGAATATTTAATTTATAGTTATTGTTGTAAATACATTATGGGAATCTTCATGCAGATTTTTTTTAATCTTGAATTTAATTGCACTGCTTTCAGTATGTTGTAGTCGTTTCTTGAACTAGGGGTGTTTTCTTTCCCTGTAATGTTCTCAAAAGGTTTTAGTGCATAATTTCAGTTGAAGATTTATTTTAACAAAATTTAATATAATTACCTAGAAATGCTTCTGATTAATATTTTCAACAAGACAGATCTATATTTTCAACTTGAAAATATGTTTTTTAGAGATGTTTCCCTTTGTGTGATCTTAGTTTAATTGAATCATATACATTACATAAATCATTTGTGAAAATTAAAGAGCAATAGCACAGTAATTAGAGACCTTTTTAACACTGAGCTGAGATCAGGTTGTGCGGTGTAGTTAAATGTAGAATGTGAGGCAAGTAGTAAGCTTATGGTGTGTGTAATGAAAATACACGTGAAACATAAAATGTTAGACCCTTTCACATTGTAAATATTGATTTTTCATGGAAGTTATTGTAACAGATCTAATTATTTATAGATGATGGAAAATTTAAACTTTCTTTGTGGAGCATCTGATATTCTGAAAGTTGTATTATTTCTAGCCTGTTTTCTATGTATTATAGTAATACTAGTAAGATGTGCTTCTCCTAATATTGTATTTCATCTACTGAAAACTTGTGAATTTATGTGATTACGATGATACTTAAATTACTAAATGGACTTGTTGTCTGTCAACAGAATATATAACTAAAATTTTAAAGGTAATAATATTGTATTTGTGTTTATATAATAATATTTTAGACAATAGCTAATACTGATATCAGCAGTTTCATTTATGCTTTTATGAAGTTCATTTCAGTAGTAATTGTTGAATCGAAGATCAATTCTGTTGAGCTAAATATCAGTCAGTTATTGATTTATTCTTGTGAATTATAGTTGCAATTTTCTGATATTTTAGTGACATGCTGCATTAATTATTTAAATTTATTTGGGTATTTATTGTGAGAATGAAGTTCATGTTGAAAATGTTTAATATAGAATGTTAAAACAATAATTATTTTGCTTATGTTGATGTTAAATGTGGTCATGATAAAGAAAGTTTTGAAACACAATAAAATGTTAAATAAACGTTTGCACTTTCATTTATTCCAAAAATGCAATTTTCATATTGCTTGAGGTAATGTTCTAATTAAGTTGTATTTCTTCAGTTTTGGTATTTGATTTTGTCATTCTCTTTTGGGAAGTTTTAATTGTTATTTTATTTTTGGATTGACAAACTCGGAGGTTAATGTTCCGGTTAACTGTGTTGCTTGTAAGATCACAAGAGAGCAAATCACATTTATATATATATATATATATATAAAAAAAGAATAACAATAAAACTTATCACTTTTCATAGGTCTGTTATCGGGCATAGTTGTTTAGATCCAAATTTTAATATAACAAATTTATTGTTATTAGGTTTCTCATCAAGTTGTGACTGGGATACAGCTGATTTTGATAAAGCTTACTCCATTCAAGAGCTGCCTGTTCAGTCAGCTATCTGTATTCCATTAGATGGTGCTACTGTTTCAACTGTTAATGGGGCTATTAAGACTAAAGGGTATGCTTGGAGTGGAGGAGGTAGGAAGATCATCCGTGTTGATGTATCTGTTGATCAAGGTGAAACATGGATCAGTGCTAACCTGAATCAAGATGACTCTTCTATTTACCAATCATGGGCCTGGACCTTGTGGGAGGTACACACTAGTGTAAAACAAAGTATCTCATTATTTTAGTAATATGTATATAAAAATTCTATTGTTACTTTTTTAGGTCTCTCAATTTCAGCTTAAGTTAGATATGTGAAATTTATTGAAAAAATGTTCAGTTTTATATGTATACTGTTATTAACATAATTTTAATATCTAAGCACAATTTTATGTTAGATGAATTTTTATATCATTCAAAATTTTTACCATTAACTTTTCAGTTATTATATTTTAGACTTTGAATTAGCTGCCAGTACTTATTACAATGTTCACACCTGTTGTCTATACTTTGTGTGTATGCAGAATGTTTAATCTCACATTTTTGTTGTTGGTCACAAGTAAACTTCAGTAAGGTTGTATTTTATTTTGCATATGTGTTTGTGTGTGTATCTAGAAAAATTTATAAAATAGCTATGCATGATGAAAACTTAAATTGATATATATTTTTATTCTGTATTTAAAACGTGCTATTGCAGCATGCTGTGACTTCTGTTCAGTTTTAGCAGAATGTGTTTATTAACCAAGATAACATTTTGATGAAGGTCCAACTTCATCAGGGTGATCCTCCTTGTGCCAGTCCTGATTTTTTTATTTACAGTTGGGTCTGTTTTACATTATATCTATGAGGGTCAAATTCCTTTTTTTTTTTAATGTATGTATGTATGTATGCGTGTGTGTTTGTTTTTCAAGTATTTGTTCCAATTTTATAGGCTGATATTCCACTTCCTGAGAATGCCAGACCTGGGACACAAGTTGAGCTTATTTGCAAGGCTGTTGATTCATCTTACAATGTTCAACCAGAAACATTCGAACCACTCTGGAACATACGAGGAGTTTTAGCAACAGCGTGGCACAGAGTCACTGTTACAATAGAGTGAAAAGTGTAAGCTACAAGTGAAATTTTGTCTGTTTAGCTATAACATCAAAATCCAGTTTTAATTCTAACATACTTGTAATAAAGATTTTCTTCAAGAGGGTACAATATTTTATCAAAGTGCAATGTATGCAAAAATTACCCTTACCTCAAGCTGTGGTATAGGTATTTGAACTCCTCATATAATGTCAAGAAAAATGTGCTGCCTTGACTTTAAGAAGGTAGTTATAACCCTACACCCTCTTTTAAATTAGTTAAAGCTTATATATAATTGTAACATGAGGTAATTCAAAAGCAGTAACCACATTCAAGTTGTTCTTGAAGTTGTCTACCATTTTCAGAGTCAAAAGAATGATTTGTAAGACTAAAAGGTAATATATTCATTTGCTATTAATTCATATCTTATTAACACATCTTTAAAGCTCTGAAACGTATGATTTTTACTTTTGTATAGACACGAGTTTCTGCCTGAAGCATCTGTCCCAAAACAAAGACTGTAAATGACAGTTTAATACAAAGTACTGTATACCACAGCACTTGAAAATTAACATTTCTAAAGTACAAATTGATTTGTTTTTATATTTCTGCACCAATGTTAAAAGTGATTATTTGAAAGTTTGTTTACAAAGGTACAAATGCAGTTTTTTACTACTACGTAGGTAGGGTACTTGAGTTTTATACATTGCTACATGCATTTCAAATGTATTTGAGATTAAAACTAGCAATATTAAAATAAAAAGTACAAAAGAGAGAAAGTGATTATTTTGATTGGTTTAGTACCTGCATTGATACAAAATGAATAGTCGGAGCAAAATACAGGAAATGGTGTTTCTTGTGGAGATAGATCTGTGGGGAAATCCACATAACAAAAATTATCTGTATGGTTATTTTATTTGTCATTCCACAGCTGTGTATTTAGCCACCATTTAATGTAACTAGAATTGTCAAAAGAATTTATTCTGATAAGGGATATCAATAAAAAATACTGTCAATTATTATCTCTTACTATATTTTTATATATTTAATATTGTGATGTGTTATCAGTAATAAAAACGTTTTTTGCTCTTGTTAGATAAATTGTCACAGTTAGAAAATCAAGTATCTCATATCAGATCAGAGATTAACTAACATTACTAGTCAATGTTCAACCTTTTTACCAAGCCTAGATTGCTTCCTTTTTAAGGTGAAATACCATAACATGAATATATTATTTTTAATTTCTTAGCCATTCTTATTTGTTAGTGTAAAGCAATATTTTCAGCAGGCTATACACAATGTGGTGTTCATTTTTGTGTGCTTAAGAATATTATTATTATAATAATTAATTTTGAAAAATAGCCTCTTATGTCATTAAATACTATATGGTGCAATAATGTTTTTCAGGTACTAATTGATAGATGACAGGATATATGATAAAGTTGCTTCTACTGAAGTGATTATGTACAGAGTATAAAATATAGTTTTGAAAATTAATATCTGTTTTGCATTGTTTAAATCGTATTTGGTGTGTAAAATGAGATTATGAAATTTTTTTTTAATGTGAATGGTAAAAATTCATATTTCTTCTCACAATTTCAATGAAAATTTTGTATTTATATTGAAAGTTTGCACATACTCATTTTGTTAAAAGTTTATAAAACTTACTCATTTTAGATCAAAAATATTCTTATAAAGGAGTTTTCTAGATTACTCAAAGATTACTTTAAGTCATGGTTCCAGTAATTTTGTTTAAAATAATTTATATAGTACCACCATGTGGAATAATGAAGACTTAACCAATAAACGTATATTAACTTAAACTTTAAAGTGTATAGATTAAAAGAAAGAAAGTATTTGGTTGTGAAAGATGCGTGGATGAGATTAATATTTATAATGTTTGAGCTACTGGTGCTGTAAAAGGTATTTTATTACATAAAATTGTATTTTCCTTGAATATTTAATAGGAAAGAAGGGTTGTGATTTCATTTCATAAAGGAATCATTGCTAAACTCGTCTTTCTTATGAACTTGTTTACTAGTGGTTCAAACTGTTCAGAGGTTTTGCATTGTTCTTTTTTACTGTTGTTAATATGCTTGAAGTGAAATTAGGAATACCTTAGAAGTCAGCATAGAAATTTTTAATTGTATTTTCAAGTGTTATCAAAAAGTTAACTTTCTAAACTAGGCATATCAATCACTCTTTTTATCTTATTAGTTACTGCAAAATTTTGGTGCCTTTACTAAACATTGCTGCACAGCACAATTCAAATTAAAATACATGTGAAATATAAGTGTTTAAATGTGTATTTTATTTCTTTGTGTAAGTTAACAAGATAGTTTTACTAATGTTCTTGTTTATTTTTGTTTGTTTTATTTTATAAAAAATTCAGATCATTCAACCAAAAATAAAAATTATGAAAAAGACAGACAAATAAGATCTATTAACTTAGAAGCTAGAAAATATGGCTAGAAAGTAAATTTCATTTGAACCATTGAGACAGTACAAGTTTTTTGAAGGGTTTTGTGTATTCAGTAATGTTTGAGCATTGTCAAAAGCCGAACATGAAATTCATCAGACCAAGTATATGTGGAAAGGTGAAAAAGTACCCTTTTGATGTTTCTTGTGTTTTAGTCTACACAAACTAAAAAAAAAGTTTCATTGTCAGAATTAAAATTTATGAAGTAATCAACATTTCTGCTGATTATGAATATTTTCAAGAGAGTAAACCCACTGTTTTAATTTGTAACATTGCCAAAAACTTTGTTCTTTGCTATAATTTAGATTGACTTTCATAACTGAACTATTATTGAAGGTGTTTGGTCAAAAACTGATATTCAAAAATATCATGGACTGAATTTGAAATCTGTTAAGTTTCTCCAGACTGAAAAGGGTGCCACTGCAAAATTCTCAGTAATTAGTCAGGACAAATACTAATTTTCTGGAATGGCATCTTGGTTGGATCCAGCAATTTAATGTGCCTATATACACTTCTGGCCAAAATCATAAGGCCAATGAACATAAAGGAAAAATATGTAACTTGTGTTGTTAGACTCAATCACTTATTTGAGTAGAGCTTCGAAAGATGAAAATCAGAAAAGGGAAAATAAAAATAAAAAACATTTTTAGCATTTAATAGGGAAAATGTGAACACTGTGAAATTAGCCTAAATACTAACTGGTTCAAAAGTTTAAGACCATACCAAAAAGAAGTCCTAAACAGGGTAGGAAATGCCCAACAATAGGTCTCAGTAGTGAGTTGCACAGTTGTCATGGTGAATAATTTCAAACATTTGCTTTGGCATGGTTGATATAAGCGTTTGCAGAAGGCTGGCTGGAATGTTATTCCAAGTGGTGAAGATGGCTTCAAGAAAAATCATGCCATCCACACCCAAACATTTTTAATGGGGGTTCAGTTCAGGTAAACATGCTGGATGGTCAAAAAGAATCAAGTTATTTGCCATGAAACAGTCCTTTGTCCTGCAGACATTGTGGATTGCAGTTTTGCCATGCTGAATGATCCAGTCATTTCCACACAAGCAAGGGCCTTCAGTTAATAAAGATGCTCTCTCGTACATGCCAATGTAGCCAGCTGCTGTTTGATGCCCCTGTATAACCTGAAGCTCCATTGTTTCATGGAAGGAGAAAGCACCCCAGACCATGATGAAACCTCCTCCACTGTGTCATGTAGAAAATGTCTCTGGTGGGATATCCTTATTGTGCCAGTAACGTTGGAAGCCATCTGGACCATCCAGGTTAAATTTTTTCTCATCAGACAACAAAACCTTCCTCTTTTCTACGTTTCATGTTTGGTGCTTCTCACCAAAGTTTAACTGAGCTGTTTCGTGGTGGGGAAGGAGATGTGGCCTTTGAAGACGTTTACGGTTTTTAAAGCCTTTCTCTCGTAGGTGCCATCTTATTTTTCTTGAGCTACATTCTGCATCCGTAAGGGCCTTAATCTGGTTCGATGGTCGGCCGGTGTCTTGCTGGACAGCCCGTCGAATCCTCCTGTTCAATGCTGGCGAAATTTTCTTGAGTCGAACACTTGAAATTCTCATTCCATATCCCTCATGGTCTTTTGAAAAATTTGCAACAGCAGTTTTACTACGCCCAATCTCACCAGCAATGGCACGTTGAGAGAGATCTTGCTTTTGCAGCCCAACAATTCTGCCACGTTCAAACTCTCAACTTTTTAGCCTTTGCCATGTTTTTACCTAATGTAACACAGGTGTTGACAATGCTAATGCTTGAACACAAATGACTAAATTTTCATTTTCCCTTTTCTTATTTTCATCTTTCAAAGCTCTACTCCAATAAATGGTTGAGTCTAACTATGCAAAATGCATATTCTTTTTTTATGTTCATTGGCCTTAAGATTTTGGCCAGGAGTGTATAAGTGTGTGAGTAGATAGTATGCATCAATGAAATAACCGAAATGTAGTGGTATGAGAAGTAATGGTTATCGATGTCCAGAAAACTTGTGCTAATGCTCAAAAATAGTGTTTTCTGTAAATTAGCAAAATGCAGAAAACAGACAGGCCTGCTGGCCTTTAAAAAGCATAACAAAATGTATATTTTTATTAAACCAGGAATAAAATTATAAGCTATTGTCAGGCTCATCATTGAACCTAAATTCATTTACTTAAAGAGAACTTGGAGCTAGTATCAGTGGTGTTCATACAGCTTTGATGTTTACACATCTGTAGGAGATAAACCACAAGAGCAACACAAACACTTTCCTGTTTCAGATTTCAAATGTCTATATGCTCAAGTGATATGTACACCACTCTATGAAGCCAAGTTCATTGTCATCCAAACTACCAACAGTTCATTCCTATCCACTTTCCAACCATAGTCAACAGGTGATGCAAGTTTTGGATGCATATTTCACCAACAGGTTTCTCCATCAAAAGTAAAGCATTTGGTGAGCTGCAGTAGTGCAAATCTTACAAGAGGCAAAGTTTGCCCAGACAGTGATGATGCAAGGCTGGGCATCATGTAATGAGTATCATTAACATCTGATGATGTCTGACTGTAAAGACGACATAAATTTGTCAAGAATATTAACAACAGATGCTGTTTGTAAAAATTTTTGTGCAGCTGTATAAATGTTTTGGTAAATTTAGTTTTTGTTAGCCACAGTGAAGGCCTTTCTGCCTTTTACTGAAAGTACTTGTGGAATCACAGTAAGTGAAGACATAATATATAATTAATTGCTGGAAGCTAGTGCTGATCCAATTTATGGAATGTTAATGATAATGTACATAGTGATGTGATATCCTCAGGTATGATAAATATATACAAGACACCACTGGTTTCAAAATATTGTATCTTTTATTTACATTTCTTGATACTGGTATTTTGGAGGTAATTGAGAACAATACATAAAAAAATACATCACTTGTAAGCATATAAAAATGTACTCATCATTCAAAATATTCTAACAATTGATAGAGATAAGTTAAATATTGTATAAAAACTTTTAAATTAAAGCATAAGAAATTTGCAAATTATGTAAATAAGGTTCAAAGCAATTCCAAATTTATTTTACTAAGTAACTTTCATAAAATAAACTTTTTTGTTGGTTATCATAAAACCAAACTGGAAAAAAGTAGAATCTTGTAATATGTCATGGCCTCCTAGTGGACTTACAATGCTAGAAACCTGATTTCATACCCATGTAGAGCAGAGCACAGATTGTGTAGCTTTGTGCTGAATTACAAAACTAACAAGTCATGGATATTTAAGATACAACTGTGATAATGTTCAGAGCATCATAAGTGAACCCTGAATCGGATTTCTAACACGTAGCGTGGGTTGATTCGATCTAAATTTTAAATTTTCATCACACATTGTACATTTTGACATATCAATTTCAGTTTTTAGAACTGCAAGAGAAAGATCTTACGACTGAACATCAGTCCCAACTCTGTTTCTAATGGTATTAATATTGGTTATATAACATACAGAATTGACATCTTACACTAACTAATACCTACTTGTCTATTTTTACTATTATATTTATAACAGAGGAAACTGTTCAAGTATTTTGTTTGTCTGCAAACCACACCAACAATATTTATATTCCGTTTTTCTTAGTGTTAAATGTAAAGGACAATATTTAAATACCTACTAAATCAGCGCAGATAGCCTTCATGTAGCTTTATGCGAAATTCAAAACAAACCTTATTAAGTCAGGGTTTTTTTTTTTATTGTTCCATCAGTGAGCCTACTAGTCACTCATAAATGGAACTAGAGGTAAATAATTGTATTTGACAAATACAATTCGAGGAATTTTATAACTAAATCAAACTATTGACCAATACGAATCATTTTGACAGGTAAATCACATTCTGCACAAAAAAACCGATATATGTATTGAACTGAATGTGTTGGGAAACCAAATAAAAATAAAAACTACCTTTAATTTCAACACAATATAAACATTGTAATAATAACGATAATAATACTTTACGTAATCTGTGTCAAAATATTTTTAAAGCTAACAAAATTTTAATGTCAAATTAGTTTTATGATACAATGATTACGATACATAAGTAGTAACACAACCTACACGAAACTTGAAAAGGATTATGGGTGAGACCTATTACAAAATATTAAATATTTTAGTTTAAAATACAAGGGTTAAGTTAATACATGGGAAATAATTACTAAGTTACTTTTACTCCATTTACAAGTATATGTTACGTTTTACGTAAATATATAAATGTTTACTTAAATTTAAATAAAGGTCACGTACAATTTGTTGAATCTTGTTGCTCTCTTAGACCTGTTATTGTAATATAAGGTATCCAATATTATAGCTCCTATATATGCGTGTATACTCAAGCATTTACGTCATTTTCACAATATTTTTTAACACGTATATCTTTAATGTATAAACATAAAATATTAAGAAATGTAAAAGTAAAGTCTTTCCATTCGTTCATTCAAATTTCATTTCAATATATCGCTGATTATAACGACGATGTTGTATACAGCTAAAATAAAGTACTGGGAATATCGCATTTCATCAGTATTTACCATGAGGTATATCTCTAAGGGTAGGCAATGAACTAATAGCTAGGCGACTAAGTTAACCTGGTATCCCTATCATAAGAGCATTGGTCAGGATTATTGATCCACGGTTTCTCGTGCGTGATAAACTCACAACGTTGTTCTCTGCGACTTTATATGCATGTTCATCAGATTAAGGTAAAGCAACATCAACCCGTCCGTGAAATATTCTCGTTTTTTTTTCCGAAGAAATGTATTATTTTTGAGAAATAAGGAGATAGATGGGACTGAAAGGTATAGTATATCAGGATTACATTTTTAGAATTTCATGATGAACATGTTAAGTAATTATGGCCTTCAATTACAGCTTAATAACCCCGTTACCTTGATACAAACCCAGATTTAATCCCACTCTTCTAGCAGAAAGCGTTTCTTGATCATAACGTTATCATATTTATTACAAAGTCTGCATTCATGTTGTCAGCTGGTCCCATATCTTCCGATGAAGTTTTATTTGGTCTCTCTACTCGTAGGAAGCCCTGTTTGATTCCACTATTATCATGTATTGTAAAATGTAGTTTCTTCCATCATGACTTTATATACCAGTGTTATATTCGTAAAAATAATTTTATCCTACTACCCTCGCACACAGCTTTAACGTATTTTATCATCCATTTAAAAATACAGTCAGTTACCGGGCTCAGGTAGTAATATGATGAAGTTGGTTTTACGCAGGTCTAATCCGATTAAAACGATCTCTGTATAATCATATACATTATCAAAGCTTAGTATAACAATACTAAAAAAAAATACGAACTTACAACACAAAAAATTTTCTTGGTGAACACAGCAGGTAGTCTCAGTGTAGGTTTTCGCTGAAACAAATTACTGTATTAACTTAAATTTCTTGTGCACGTAACTACAATCACAAAGATTTTAAAACTATAAGCTGTTTGGTCCTGCTTAAACGGGGCTGTGCTAACCTGTTGTTAAATCTAAATAAAGTGTATTACCATTTTATCCTGCGTGATGTGATTTGAAGTGCTACACTATCATGTTAGGTTTGTCTGGTCTTTTTTGAGCCACCATTTAGATCGGTACGTTGGGCGATCAGAAAAGCGAACACCTTTTCTTCCTTCCATATCATAGGATGAGTGATCGGGCTTACTGTAGATTTTCATTACAGCTGGTGGATTGTATTAACTGTGCTACTATCTTTTGTACAGAAATCGATTTAAATTATTTAGGTATAGTGAAACCATTTCCATTAACAAAACCCCCACAGTGAAGCTTATTGGATTAAAATAATCGTCCCTGTTTGACATGTAATATTGCTTGTATAAAAAAAAAACGGTATGAAATTTACGTTGATTTAACTTAACAATGCACTTTGTTACTGTTTAAGCAAACGTGATTAAAGAAATATATTTAACATTATTTTTAACTTTTCAATAAAAGTTTCTGAGCTTACACGTGAAATGATCTTCATTTATACTTGAAATAAGGAGTTAGACAGCGGTGAAGTGTGTTTGATAAGATACGTTTTACACTTAGAGTTAGTTTGGCCTAGGTTTTACCTCCTCCCCTCAGTAATATCCTCAAGGTTATACTTAGAAGAAGTATAAATGTTGAAATATGTTCACAATAAACAATGTTTTAAAAGCAAGGCCTAGCCCTAAATAAGACTAAATATTTTAGTGTCTTATGCCAACTTCTTGAGGAGTTAAAGTTCGATTATTAATTATACAACTACATCAATAATTTGCATACCTTCAGCGTCATCTGTGATTAAACACGAGGGTAAAATTCTGCCCGTACTGAGTATCAAAATGGGACTTATTCAAGCTACTTCTTTAAACGCTCGTGCGTACCATATTACGTCAGAAAACATTTACTTATTGATATTCAAGTTGTTTTATGTTTACACGTATATATATATTTCTTTTTTCAAAAACAGGTCCACTTCTCCCAGCTGTGTACCTATATATCTTTTAGGATTTCACCTCTGCTTAAACACGCCAAAAAGTTTATAGTTGTTTCTTCCAAATCTAAACCAACCTCTTTGTTCAACACAATACTATTTTTCAATTTCTATTGTTTATTATGTATTTAATTCACATCACAATTCCACGTGATTTATCACTTTGAGATCATTCCAGATATTGTGCTAAAACCAACTCATTCATTTTATTTTTTCTACCGCATTTTTTTATGTTCCTTAAACCTAAATTTCGTTCTACTAGTTTAAACTCTACCAGACACAATAAAACACATTAACCCAGTTTTCTTTATTTAACGTTAATAACTTTTAACTTGATCGCATGTGTTTTTCTACATAAAAATGATAATTTAAATTTAACATGAATTGGATGATATTGGCTTGGGTTTGAAAGTCGTTGAAAACCTTCCTCTGCCTTAACAATGCAGAGGAGATCGATATTTTGCCTGTAGAATTGTACCAGGTGTAACTTATAGGCTTCTTTTTGGAGATTATCAGATTCCTCGATAAGCTTTACCTGTACAAGGCCTGGCACATATATACCAATAATGGTCTCATCATGCAACTGTTTTTTTTTTTTTTGTCTGCCATCCACCTGGGAACCAACCGCTTTGAATCTTAGGTATCTTATGTAATTCCAAATATTATATTGGTGGCACTGCCTATTTGTGGTCCATTGTTTTCAGCAATCCACAGGAAAGTTTGTTTTATGGTCTCGAGATCCATTATTGTGCTACTCGTGGAAAGACTGAATACTCCACCAGCCTCACCAAGAACGTTGTTTTACGATATACGAAAAATAAATGTCCAGCAGTCTTTCTCTCGCTAGCTGTACTGTAACTATAGCGAAAAGTAATTGTCAACTGTGGTTTTCAGTTAAATGCTGGCAGACTTAACCTGCTACACCCTCAATCCAATCTCTAAATTTTCTGTTTAAGCTGATTTCTAGACATTCCAGTGATGTCAGATGTTTTTGTTTTTCTAAAATAAGGGCGTCTGAAATCTGATGGTGAAACTAGTGCCATGAAAGATCAAATCGTATCATCATGAGGTAAATAATTTTAAATTAATCAATTCCTGTTTAGAGGGAAGTAACATTTCCTTTAATAATAATCATAGTTAGGTTATTCAATATGAATGAAACTAGAGAAGTATTCAGAGTATAGGAATCGAGTAGTTATTGATTATTAAGGGTTAGTGTTTGTGTAAGATAGCCAGTAAAGTTAGCCAGCATTTCTTATATTTCAATAAAATGTCTGTTAAACGTTATTTGTGTAATTGGCTAACAATTTCCGTCAACGTGAATGTAATCCGTAGCTACAATTATTGAAGAACTTGGACTTGGCATTATTTTTACCAAATAATTCGAAATAACTGGTCCAAAGATAGAACACGTAACGAATGTTTGGTAAGAAGAGTAATAAGGTAGTGTAGTGTACACCAGTCTAAGTGTAATTAATAAACTTAACTTAGTGTTTTTCTATTTATATATATAACGTACACTAGCGTGAACGTAATTAGTAGAGTTCTTTGTATTCGGTTAATGTTTGTTTGTTTTGGAATTTCGCACAAAGCTACTCGAGGGCTATCAGTGCTAGACGTCCCTAATTTAGCAGTATAAGACTAGAGGGAAGGCAGCTAGTCATCACCACCCACCGCCAACTCTTGGGCTACTCTTTTACCAACGAATAGTGGGATTGACCGTCACATTATAACGCCACCACGGCTGGGAGGGCGAGCATGTTTGGCGCGACGCGGATCCGAACCCGCGACCCTCAGATTACGATTCGCATGCCTTAACGCGCTTGGCCATGCCGGGCCGTATTCAGTTAGTGAACTTGTTGGATACCATTAGCTCCTTACGACACTGAAATAGTGAAATATTAAGCTAATAAAGATACATTCTGGAGATATAGGTCATTATTTTATTTTCAATAGAAATGCTTCATAATAAACTACAGTTCGTGCTAAACAAAATTAAGATAAGGTATTTTTTTCTATTCTCGTCACGTTTGACCTTATCGGACATGAGCAGATTCTTAGCAAAACTAACCGCTGATGCTAATTCAAAGTAAAGCTAACAATGTTTTTTAAGTGTTTACGTATTTATGTTACTAACAGCATGTTTCATTAGTTTTACTAAACAGGATTTTATAAAATGATGAAAATAATACACAGAAAAACATTGTACTATAGGCAGTTGCCAAACCAAACAAAATATACAGCTTAGCACGTGTTAAAAATATACGCATATAGTAAGTGTCACTAACTTTCAAATACTTCTTTTCTTTGATGAAGTAGAACGGACTCAAATCTCCATAGATGATATTACGCCCATATACTGTTGCTTGTAGTTCCGCCTCAATTACTAACGATTTTCAATAAGGCAGAGAAACTGTTAATTTTGTAAAGGATTCGTAGACTTGGAAACCGTTCATGGTTTTTTAAAAGTATTTATAAAAGGTTCTTAACTTACTAGTAACACCTTGTGTTTATTTTAATGGCAACTGTTGTTATTGTTGGTTAACACCATACTGGATTGTTAAAAAATAAATATTTGTTTCCTATTTTTATAGAGTAAGCTTTGTACGTTGTTATTTAAATAAGTGACGATTAACACAAACAAATTCACGTACAAAAGACTTTTAATAGCTACAATACGCATTACTGCATAGATTTAGTATAACAATATTATTACTGGAAGAACTTGGATTGCTCAACTAGTTAACAATAATAACACAGGTGACATAGTCTGTCACTACTCAACACGTTATCTACCTTTACTCAACTTAGTATGCTACGTATAATGAGAACGTTCCTAATACAATTGTAGTTATAATATTTGTAATCCAAAAAACAGAAAACCTTCATCATTAAAATAGTTGTACTAACGACAAAATAATGTTAGTTCTATTGTTGCATTAAGAATAAAACAACACAGGAAGGTGAATTGCTTTACGGAATGGTAATAAATCATAACAAGAAAAAGTTTTACTGGAAACAGAAGTTGGTCAACAGGAACGTAACACTATTGCTATAACTGAATCAACAAAGTAACAACAGTTATATTTAAATATTCTTAACAACGGGGAATTGTATGCGACAAAAAAGGGATAACTTCAACAATGAGAGTGGGATTATTAAAGATAAATAGCTTTAATATTAAGAAGGGGCGTAAAGAAATGATAATAATATTAAAAACATGAATAAACAGAAGACATAATATTTTTCACGTCAAGATAGTAGGTGTCGTGGGGAATAGGTATACTATATTTTCTTGCCAAAATATATATGACAATGACGTCATCAGTGTAAATTATTTAAAACAATCAAAACGTCTACGTCTGTCTCTAATCCAGACTACATTAACGTAGTGAAAGTTTTTTCTTAAAGTTTTATATTGTTCACTACATTGCGATTGTTTTGAACTATGTCAGAAATCAGTACGAATCTGTAAAGTGAAAAGCACCGCAACTAAATAAATAGTTAGCAAAGCATTATTTTTAAACATTATTTCAGATTCCCAGGTAATTTATATAAAGAAATCTATAAATGTATAATACCTTTAATATTGTGGTTTTATTATGTGACCAAACTTGTCTAATGGTAAAATATTGTTAATAATAAAAATTAAATCAAAATCAAAGTGATTATTAACATTAGGTAGATTTTTGAAATATAAGTAAAGTGTTTATTTTAAAGTAATTTCTATCATTCACGACCTATTCTTTATTTCCACCCCCACCCAAATAGTGCAGAGGTATTTCTGAAGACTTGTATTGAAAATTAGAAAACGAGTTCCGATACAACTATGAGCATAGCACATATAACCCATCGTGCAGCTTTGCACTTAACATCAAACACACAAAAGATTATAATTTTCCTACACTAAAAATGCATTTTTGATAGGTATTTCTCTCTACCTACAAGATTAGGTATTTTTGTTCATCACTGCTTCCAATACGTTGGGATCTTTTTCTTTAAGCATGCCACAAGTCTTCTAAACCCCTTATTGGAATCAAGTGGTTCCAACATGTCTCTCATGTAAATCATCATGTATCACCTCTCCACCAATAGAAGTATAGTTCACTCACGTAAAGCACGCGACTCCCTCTTTGCACCTCTTTGGAAACGGAAGTACTAGAAGTGTGAGAAGAGGGATGTACCTATCGAAAATACATTTTCAATATAGGAAAATTATGACTTTTGATGAGGTGCTTCCCTCTTCTCACAAGATTGGCTAGAATCCTACAATTATTACGAGAAGGAACAATGCAAAGGAAGAATAGACATACTTCCCGAAATCATTCAAAGGATACCTCTACAGATGATAGTCAGATTGGAAGATCTGAAGAGAGGAACAACACAACATTTGTGTAAAATGTGCAAGATATCAGGGCAGAAAATAGAAGGAGTACATCTGAATGGGAGAGAATGTGGTAGAAAAGTGACCCTAACCAGAGAAATATATTGTAACTCAATCCCAATGTGAGAACAATGAGTAAACAAGGATGGCTTGTGGGTGTAGAATGGCTAAGGCACAATCGACCGTATTTGATAAGTCTATTATATTCCAAATGTTCTCAACATCCACACAATGGTAAGATTAGAATCATAATGCCTTCAAACTCAAGAACAATGAATTGAGAACCAATCTAATAATCGGATATGACACAAAGATTAGCTCTGAAATATCGATACGTAAACTTGACATCTAGTATCAAATGGATGTCTATCAACTTCAGTCAACTCTCTCAACTAGAAACAATCCATAACCTGAAATTGAGGAGACCAAAGACTCCCAGTCGTAAAGCCACGTGAGAAACTTTGAGACACTACCCACAGTACGTTGAGCAGCTGGAAATCTCAGAGCATGGGACCGTGTGTGAAAGAAGGGTGCATGGATTAAGCCAAACGGAAAGCTTAACACTGAGCATTGTAAGGATATTTAAGAGAAACCAGATCTCCATGCCACAGATTGAAAACATGCCAGGCGTGAATATGGAGGGCATGAACGGAGGGGCATAAGACCAGTGAGAAGGGTTGATGAAGAAGGTTGGAGAACAAGGGAGGAGGTACAGGAGGAAATAATTGGGGTTAGTGAAAAAAAAAACATGGTTGAGCTGGCCAATAAGAGAGCTATCAGAAGGGCCCAGCATAGAGTGACATGGATTAGAAAAACCACCAAATAAAGGAGGATAAAGTGGAAATTTTTGTGACTAATCTTGAATGATGGTATCAATAGCCAAAGCCTGAGGATGAAATACTGGGAACTAAAAGAGGATAACTTGTAATCCAGGGCAGTGGAAAATACATTGATGTGAGGAAACTTCCACCAATTGCATAGTCACCAGAAAACGAGGGGATAGAAGAGCCTTGTTGGAGTGAGAAAGACAATCCACTACTAGATTGAAAGCACCCAGGGCGTGACACTCAAACAAATATGGTATGTATGGGCTTAACAGAGGAGATGCAGTGTACAAAAATAGAGACGCCGATCAGATACCATGTCGGTGACTGATATATATATATCACCACAGTCGAACTGTCGGAATACATCATCACTAAATAATGTCTGGTTAAAGTGAAGAAATGATCCCAATCTGAACAGATGGTTAGACCTATAGATGTAATGAATGCTCGTCTACAGACCAACAACCCAAAACATCCTGACGGCCAACCCGTGCATTCCAGCTCTGAAGGGATGCATCTGTAAACAGAGGTAAACCTGGATAAGGAGGAAATAGGGCTCCTGCCAATTTGTGAGTCTTGTCCAACCATCAAATTGGATTATACCCTAGGGAAGGAGAAAGTTTAACCAGAGCATCCAAGGGATCCCAAGCAAGGTTCTATTGAATGTACAGAGTCCACTCTAGGGAATGCATGGGTGCACAACCTAGAGGGACCGATAATGTCATAGAATACCATGTCCTCTAAGTCAATATAATCTCCTATGCAAAAACGTGGAGACACTACCTACAGTACGTTGAGCAGCTGGAAATCTTCGAGCATGGTGAATAATTGGGAACAGGTTTGATAGCCTGTTGAGGAAGAAAGCCTTGAACTGTCTCTGATAGATGCTGAGAGACAATGGGATCCCGAGGTGAAGGAAAGGATATAGGTACAGGGGAGATGTGACAATAAACAGGATCTTGAATCCTACCAACAAAACTTGAAGAACCCAAACATCAACGGGTGCCATTGATGAAGAAAGGTTACGTATTGTGCATCATCAAGAAATACAATGAGTTTTGGCTCCTCGAGAAGAAGGTATGATAAGGATTGGGAAGGAGAAGTATAGGAAATTGGAATTGGTGTCACATTTGATTGTAACCGAGATAAACAGACTACCAGATTGATAGTGTGCAGTGTTGTTGGAGTGATGCCACTCGATATTCCAAAGACTGTGGAACCTAATCAATGACGAAAAGGGATAAAAATGGAGCCATATGAAAATCCTAGAGAGTTTATGTGAAAGAAAGGAAGAAGAAGATGTCCCAAAAAAACTCCTCAGTATTTCTGTGAATAGCCTTAGATAGGAGATAAATTGTGGACAGTTACTACAAAATAATCGTGAGCACAAAACGTAAGCAGGAAAATTTGGTATAAGTTAAAACAACAGGGAATTTCGGGCCCGTCCCTCAAACGGGTGAAACAGAACTCAACAGTTGCTTGTCGAAATAAAGGCAGTTTGCATGATGATAAGCGAAGGCAGACGATTTAAGGCCTAGAGTGGACGAGACATGCTAATGCCATCATGTATCTGAAAGGCAAAATGTTCAGCATAAACCAGAATGTCAGGGAATGGGGAAAACCAAATAGAGTTTTGAAGAATGTTCATACAGTAGGGAACAGCATAGGTCATAAGAAACAGGAATGAGGGATAAAATATCACGTAGGTGAGAAATAAAGCCCATAAAACCGTGGAAAGAAAAACGGAATCCTCAGGAAAGATATAGGAAGGTAATTTAGACGAGGTGGAAACAGGCGATCACTTTTCACATGTTCAGGAGGAAGTAGAGCAATGTCTGGATATAAAGGTTGACCCATGTAATATTCAAATTCGCTGCAAACAAATATAAACAAATCTCCTGTCAAATTGTACATACCTGAAGCGCGTGGCATTGACTTCGGAATTCATACTTCTATAGTCGACAAAAAACGAATATATTAAATAAATGCGACTAAAATCAGACAAAAGTAATGTAACGTTAAAGAAAATTGGACATATTAAAAAAATTATAACCACTTCGAGAAATATCTATAGCTCAAACCGGAAGATAAAAAAGAAAGACGGTAGAGTAAAACACTATCAAACGAGAAGAAATAGTTTAGTAGTGGCGCGAAGAAAGTCACATATGTCACGTGAGTGTTTATGCTCCTATTGATGGAGAGTGAGTTTTTTGTATAGCAAAGCCACAAAGGGCTATCTGCTCAGCCCACCGAGGGGAATCGAACCCCTGATTTTAGCGTTGTAAATCCGGAGACATACCGCTGTACCAGCGGCGGGCACTTATTGATGGAGAAAAGATGCATGATGATTTATATGAGAGACACGCTAAGCTCGCTTGATTTCAATAGGGGGAGCAGAAGGCTTGTGACATACGTAAGGAAAAAAAATCATTCATAAAAAGTAACAATGAATGAGAATAGTTTATATTGTGAGAGGGAAGAATTCCCGCATTGAAAACTTATTTCTAACCATAACATTTTGTTCAAAAATTTGGAAAAGTAATTTATAAGTGGCTTGCGTTTTCTTCGACAAATGCCTTGTAATTTTGCTTCAAGACATGATTTCCTAAACATTTATAAAAAATGCATTGCTTTATTGAAAAATAATAATATAAAATAACTCCTAAGATTAGTTCGAGTGGTAATTGTGTGACGACGCTATTGACTGTTTCTTTGTCAGAATCCATGAAAGACTCGTGAGATTATAATCGATAGTGTAAGCCAGATTTTCAAAACTTTATTTAGGGGCACCTCACCTAACTCAAAGTTTCCGTTGCGATGACCTACATAGTTTTAATAACATTTTGCAAGTGGTAAGAGCAAAATCAACATTTTTTTACATGTTTCAAATAATTTTATTTTAAATGAAGAAAATGCTTCTAAGGAATGAATAAGTGAGAAGGTGAAAAAAAAAAAAAACACTGAGAGGAAATTGACAGTTTTGTTAGTCTACTGTTTTCTCAAACTCTTCTCTTTTTGTTTTGTTTTTCCCAGGGATGCGCGCCCTACAGTTTGGAAAACACTGATGTAAACTGGCAGTCATTCTTGAGCTCTCACTTTAAGAAATGGTAAACAAAATATTTTTAGAATGAAAGTGCAATATTAGGGAAGATATGCACAATATGCATATTTGTGTCTGTTGAATGACAGAGAAAACATACTGCTGTATACTGGTGCAAGTGGTTAAAACAGGCAACATCATCAGTCTACAGTCTCTTTTCATGGAAATTGGCATACATAATCTACTCATGGTGTAGCTACAGTGTTGAAATAAAAGCTAAAGAAAAGTAAAACAAAAACAAAATTTATAAAATAGAGGGAAAGATATGTGAAAACAAACTGTGTTGACATTATATTATACTGTTTGTATTTTACTGTGTTGACATTATATTATACTGTTTGTATTTTACTGTGTTGACATTATATTATGCTCTGAGTATTTTACTGTGTTGACATTATATTATGCGCTGAGTATTTTACTGTGTTGACATTATATTATGCTCTGAGTATTTTACTGTGTTGACATTATATTATGCGCTGAGTATTTTACTGTGTTGACATTATATTATACTGTTTGTATTTTACTGTGTTGACATTATATTATACTGTTTGTATTTTACTGTGTTGACATTATATCATACTGTTTGTATTTTACTGTGTTGACATTATATTATACTGCTTGTATTTGTTATCCATCAAAACAATATATGTCTTAGGAAAAAGCTGGTGTTTATTTGAAAACCTTTTTAAAGCTAATTAATGATAAAAATTGTCTAAAAGGAGGTAACCCCCATTAGAAGTTATCAGTTGATGCGACAGTTGTAAATACCTATTTGGCTAATTAACACACTAAAATAACAAAACTAATGCAGTTAAAGCTATATTAAGGTAAAACAACTAGATAATTTCTCAAATTAACGTAAAAACATTTGTTAATATTTCTTCATATTATATACGAATTTTTTTATGTTCTTATATTATCTCTTTTTTTATGCACAGTAGTTAATGTTTTAAAAAGAGAACATTTTAAATTTTATAAACACAGAGTCAAGACACAAACAAGCAATCGCCACGCTAAAATAAAATATACTCAAGTCTTAACTTAAAAACTTTAGTAAACACCATCAGGTTGTATTAAAAATTATGGTTTAAACATTGAACTAATGTTTTTAAAGACCTATAATTTCGAGCTGCAATGAACAAATTATGAGGAATGCGGTGAAAAACAGCATCTACATTTAACGTATTTGTATAAGAATCATCAAGTTACATCGTTTTTTCTGTCTGATTTCTCACTGTCGACCTATTTCGGTTTATAATATCAATATCACTAGAGAAGGTTTATACAGTTTTGAATAACATTTTAAGCACTGAAAGCAATTATTCTACAAATGTTTCTTAACAATAAAAGTATTTTAACACCTATAATTTATTCAATAATAATTCATTGGTGCTATTTTAACAGATAGTTTTGTAAATAAAACACACACACACAAAAATCAGGCACTATAGTTTTGAAAGTGAGATTATTTGTACTTTACATATTTTTCCCATTCAAGAATAGACATATTATATACTTCGTAAGTGTAAAGCGTGTTTAAAAAGCAGATTAAATACCACAAAGTATTATGGGATAAAATTTTTACTGTATTTCTTTTCTTCGTGCATGCAAGAAAGTAGGCAACTACTAGTGTTGCTTGTTACCTGCTAACTATTAATTATTTAAAAAGCAAGAGACCAGCATAACTCATGCGAATGAATTAAAATATTTATTGTAACAGTACCTATTTAAATATAAGATTCTTAGAATAATGCAGAAAAATTGTAATCACAGACACCTGTAATCTATAAATACACTTGTCTTAGGCCTTATTAGTTACGCCAGTACTAAGTGCGTTTGTTTGTTTGGAAATATGCACAAAGCTATCTGTGCTCTGCGCATCATGGGTATCAAAACCCGGTTTCTAGCGTTAAGTCCGCAGACGTACTGTTTGCTATTAGGAAACCAGTAGTAAATACAACTTGTTTGCTTGTAATTAAGAACAAAACTGCACAATATGCTATTTGTGTCTGTCCACTACTGCTATTCACACCCGGTTTCTAGTGTTATAAGTCTGCAGACATACTGCTGAGTCACTGGGGAGCACTAATTACGGTCTATCTATATGGATAATGCACCTGTGTTCTTTTGTTCGGAATTTTACTTGTAAATTTCTTGATCATATGCTTCAAATCTTATATCGTTAGAAAGGCTTTATCCGAGAGTTCGGATTGCATCTTGGCTTTTAAATTCAGAATCTCTTTACCTGTTTTTTGCTCAGTTAAATTTTAATATAACGACCATTGTACACAATGGTGCAATGGCACTGTCATCACGTGACAACCGGTTTCTACTTTATTTGCAAAGTATTTCACACAAACAATACTTAACCCACGCGTAATTTCATAAAAAAAAATAATAGTACAATAAATATGTTTCTATGGGCTTTCTGGACTTATGTAGTGCAAAATACACATCGCAAGCTTCCCCCGCTAGTACAGCGGTATGTCTCCAGATTTACAACGCAAAAGGCAGCGGTTCCATTCCCCTCGGTGGGCTCAGCAGACAGCTTGATGTGGCTTTGCTCTAAGAAAACACGCGCAGCACAGTTCGTTCATACCTGTATGCTTATCTTCATGAACACGCTTTAAAATGTTTTTTCGTTATTTAACTAAGTCTGCCTCATTACAACTTGAGATTTACTTTATTTTGCGATACGTTAGCTTTGATTCATTTTATAAATTGCTATCAACACTTTTTAGTATTTTTTTTACTTTACTGAGAGTTTTATTTTTCGTTTTTGTGTCCTTGTTGAAAAACTATGTTATACACTGAACGTTCTTAACTGTTTCATGCTCTGTACACTATTATAGATGCCGTTGATGTTATTCATTTTACACGTAGGTTTATTAAATAATGTATTGTAGTTTTTAAAATAAAGTTACGTCTACTTGAGCTTGTTTTTCTGATCGCGTAAAGTGTTTTCAAACAGACCAGGATTTATCGATCTAACACTCAACACATGCAAGAAAGTATAGCTTAAACAACATGGGTAGAAATGATAAGGAAATTTCAAGCGAAAGGCAAAAAAACTGCCACATATACTTTTTCGGTCGTGGCTGGTATTCAACAAAGAGATAAATTGCTACTGTAACTGGTGTACATTTTTTGCTTGAGTTCAGTTAGAGCTATACTTTACCGTATCTAATTATCAATAAATAAACTTATAATGTTATTCTAATGCGAGATCTTTTTTAAAGTTTTGATAAGCGTTCAATAAGTTGTTTTACAAAATGTCTACTGAAGTATATTTACACCAGTCTTTTGTTTAGCTTCGTTAAAATGAAATGCACGCGCATTTTCAGGACATACAGGAACTGAATATTATTATAATAGATTATTTGTCTGCTTATACATTATGCACTTTATGTATTGATAATCGTGATTATGGCTTCAATCTAAAATTGCATACACATTTATGCATAGAACAGAATTAGAAACATTAACGACAACATAATTAAATAGTTAATAATTTCCGAAATAAAATAACCATACTTAACTATAACTATACTGAACTTTCATAAAAATGATATAATTCACTTTGTTTCGTGTTACTATATAAGAGAAATGTATGAAGAAAAACAAATGTATGGACTCAGTGAGGATTAAAATTATGATATTATCTTTTATCCAGCTTTGTTGCTGTACTACGCCTAACCATATCGCTTACAAGTTGCTTTTTTTTTCGAGAGCTGCGGACCTTTTGGGAGAAACGAAGTCCTCGCTTCCTGCAACGTAGTTACCTCCTGACCCAAAGTCCTCCACTAATGCTTTTTTAAGTATTTTAGTAATTTCTTGATTATAATTTTTAATTATAAAAAACATCCATACCGAATGGCTCAATATATATTTCAAATTATATATAAAAATTAAAACTCTAAAATTACTTTAACACCTCTTTTAAGAATCCTATTTCATAAAGATGTTTCTTAGTGAACTAAGAGTAAACATTTAATACAAACTTGCATTGGTTCGTCATCTAAGTATCTTTTTTCTCGTGTATTTAACACGTATTCTCATGTATTGATTGAGAATGAAATGAAAATAAAAGTTATACTTAATTTCGACAAATATACATGTCCGTAAAGCGCTATAACAGGTTCACAAAGCCAAGTAAACATTTGCACCAAGAAATGTATTGCAAAGTTGACGGTTTTTTAAAAGAGACACTTTAGGTCCCCAGTAATTGTCAATACTTCTTAATTTAGCTGTGTATCCTTGTATCTTTTATCAATTATCAAGTAAAACACGAAACAGGCCTACTGACCCTTTACGATAGCACTTGCTCACTCGTTTACTAAGCAAAGAAATATATTTGTTGTTGAGCTATGTGCAAAGCTACTCGAGGACTACTGCATTAGCCGTACATAATTTTCGAGTGATCGACTGTAGGGAAATAGTAGTGAGTCAACACCGTTTTCCGTCGCCAACACGTGAGATACTGTACTCGATTTACAGGATTTGACCGTCACTCTTATAACGGTTCCATGGTGCAGAATATAAATTTTGTTATCGGTGCCAGGTACCAGCCACATAATCAACAGTCTGGCACACTAGTATCAGAAATAGATATAAATTACTGTTTTCTTATGATACCCTAGTTATTACATCGACCATGAAATGATTGATGACTTAGAAAGCTGGTTAGTAATAAAGATAAATCTACTTCCGTCGAAAAACAAGACTGTTTTTTTGTAAAAATAATTTCGTTGATGGGCGAATAGCACGTTGAAAAACAAAGATAACTAAAATACGTTGACGTTTTCTCTCGCGTTGCGCATGAATACTCGGCCCAAAATAATCTATAAATGAACATGTAGCAATATATGAGCCAAGATTTTCTTAATCTAATAAGTTATAATATTTATATGGGTTACATTTACTGGTAATGTGCAACTACAGATTATGTTCATTCAAACAGATGAATGTGGCCATAGATGAAGAAAAATAAGAAAATTGTTGAATGTTATTTTATTCTTTATATTGTTTAATAAGATTTTCATACGTTATGAAGATAAGTTATGCTGTAGCTTAAAACTTCTGAAGAATTATAACTTCAAACTAAAATTACACGAATGTACAGTTCTCTTACATTCTATCAACTGTCCTAAAGCAGCACATATATGTCGGAGGTCAATGGCTATTACAACATACTGAGTCTTAGGTTTCTAAGTAGAATTGATTACAGCTTCACTTACTGAGCTTAAGATATCAGAAAACAACGTTTATTTTGTTGTATAATTTTGAAAGATTTTTGTACAATTATATCTTTACAACTGATCTTGCACAGTTCTAGAAATGTGACTTTTTCAGCTATAACTACGTCACTGCACGATTGCAGCAATGCAACTACTCCTGCAACAACGACATCACTTAACAGAAATGTTGAAATATTTTACCGAAACTATGATGAACGTACAGAAATGGTTTGAATATGCTAGTGGGCTTCATTAACTATCGAACATTACACATATTAATGTAAACAACGTTTGCTGCATTCATAAAATTTGTGAATACGAGTCGATAAGAAAAGAAAAGCAAAAACATATTCGTCATTAAGTGTGTAAAGTATGGATAGTTCAGTCTCTGTCTATTCACCTGGGATTACTGGATATATTAACTCTTGACTGAATGGAACCTTAATAAGGTAAGTCAAATTGTGTTCTCGTTCTCAAATAGAAAGAATAAAATGTATAACAACATTCTAAACATCATGGAAGAACATGTATTGTTTAAGTACTCGAGTACACTTTCTATAAGATACAGATGACCACATCTACGTTTTTATACAACAACAAACACTATTCACTAGTTTTATACGCTACATCTTTTATCTTTCTATACTTGAACCTCTGGGGATTGAAAGGAGGAAAGGTATTTGATAACGTATGCTCCAGTGGTTGTTACTTTATTATCTTGACGACACCTTAACCTTAGCCGCGAAAATGCGAAGTTGACTGGGGTAATATATTTATTATTGGAATTGCATGTCCATCCCTGGAAACTGGGTTTGAGGATAGATTTGGGGGTACTGTGGTGGAAGCTGCTTCACCAATTCCTGTCGCTGATAATGAAAAACCGTCTCCTTGTAGACAAACCACAAACTAGCAGCCCATAACAGGCAGTTTGCAAAACCGAAGATCTGAAAGGTAGTAAAAATACAAATCTAGAACGGAAGATTGTCACAGATTAACTCCTTCACAACCAGAAAATACATGGCGAGTAAAATTTTCTAGATTACTTAATTAGTCATGTGGAACGTGAATCTTTAAATTACAAGTTAGTGGATAAAATCTTCTAGAATACAAACCTAAATATGAAGACTTAAAGTAGTGCATATAACGCTTTCATTACCTGAAAATATAGTTAATGAACAAAATGTTCTAGAGTACTTATCTAGTCCTATAGAACTAAATATAACACCTATATTATCTATCAACACAATCAATGAACAAAATGTTCTAGAGTACTTATCTAGTCCTATAGAACTAAATATAACACCTGTATTATCTATCAACACAATCAATGAACAAAATGTTCTAGAGTACTTATCTAGTCCTATAGAACTAAATATAACACCTGTATTATCTATCAACACAATCAATGAACAAAATATTCTAAAGTACTTATCTAGTCCTATAGAACTAAATATAACACCTGTATTATCTATCAACACAATCAATGAACAAAATATTCTAAAGTACTTATCTAGTCCTATAGAACTAAATATAACACCTGTATTATCTATCAACACAATCAATGAACAAAATGTTCTAGAGTACTTATCTAGTCCTATAGAACTAAATATAACACCTGTATTATCTATCAACACAATCAATGAACAAAATGTTCTAAAGTACTTATCTAGTCCTATAGAACTAAATATAACACCTGTATTATCTATCAACACAATCAATGAACAAAATGTTCTAGAGTACTTATCTAGTCCTATAGAACTAAATATAACACCTGTATTATCTATCAACACAATCAATGAACAAAATGTTCTAGAGTACTTATCTAGTCCTATAGAACTAAATATAACACCTGTATTATCTATCAACACAATCAATGAACAAAATGTTCTAGAGTACTTATCTAGTCCTATAGAACTAAATATAACACCTGTATTATCTATCAACACAATCAATGAACAAAATGTTCTAGAGTACTTATCTAGTCCTATAGAACTAAATATAACACCTGTATTATCTATCAACACAATCAATGAACAAAATGTTCTAGAGTACTTATCTAGTCCTATAGAACTAAATATAACACCTGTATTATCTATCAACACAATCAATGAACAAAATGTTCTAGAGTACTTATCTATCTAGTCCAACACAATATGAGAACTTAAATATAACACCTGTATTATCTATCAACACAATCAATGAACAAAATGTTCTAGAGTACTTATCTAGTCCTATAGAACTAAATATAACACCTGTATTATCTATCAACACAATCAATGAACAAAATGTTCTAGAGTACTTATCTAGTCCTATAGAACTAAATATAACACCTGTATTATCTATCAACACAATCAATGAACAAAATGTTCTAGAGTACTTATCTAGTCCTATAGAACTAAATATAACACCTGTATTATCTATCAACACAATCAATGAACAAAATGTTCTAGAGTACTTATCTAGTCCTATAGAACTAAATATAACACCTGTATTATCTATCAACACAATCAATGAACAAAATGTTCTAGAGTACTTATCTAGTCCTATAGAACTAAATATAACACCTGTATTATCTATCAACACAATCAATGAACAAAATGTTCTAGAGTACTTATCTAGTCCTATAGAACTAAATATAACACCTGTATTATCTATCAACACAATCAATGAACAAAATGTTCTAGAGTACTTATCTAGTCCTATAGAACTAAATATAACACCTGTATTATCTATCAACACAATCAATGAACAAAATGTTCTAGAGTACTTATCTAGTCCTATAGAACTAAATATAACACCTGTATTATCTATCAACACAATCAATGAACAAAATGTTCTAGAGTACTTATCTAGTCCTATAGAACTAAATATAACACCTGTATTATCTATCAACACAATCAATGAACAAAATGTTCTAGAGTACTTATCTAGTCCTATAGAACTAAATATAACACCTGTATTATCTATCAACACAATCAATGAACAAAATGTTCTAGAGTACTTATCTAGTCCTATAGAACTAAATATAACACCTGTATTATCTATCAACACAATCAATGAACAAAATGTTCTAGAGTACTTATCTAGTCCTATAGAACTAAATATAACACCTGTATTATCTATCAACACAATCAATGAACAAAATGTTCTAGAGTACTTATCTAGTCCTATAGAACTAAATATAACACCTGTATTATCTATCAACACAATCAATGAACAAAATGTTCTAGAGTACTTATCTAGTCCTATAGAACTAAATATAACACCTGTATTATCTATCAACACAATCAATGAACAAAATGTTCTAGAGTACTTATCTAGTCCTATAGAACTAAATATAACACCTGTATTATCTATCAACACAATCAATGAACAAAATGTTCTAGAGTACTTATCTAGTCCTATAGAACTAAATATAACACCTGTATTATCTATCAACACAATCAATGAACAAAATGTTCTAGAGTACTTATCTAGTCCTATAGAACTAAATATAACACCTGTATTATCTATCAACACAATCAATGAACAAAATGTTCTAGAGTACTTATCTAGTCCTATAGAACTAAATATAACACCTGTATTATCTATCAACACAATCAATGAACAAAATGTTCTAGAGTACTTATCTAGTCCTATAGAACTAAATATAACACCTGTATTATCTATCAACACAATCAATGAACAAAATGTTCTAGAGTACTTATCTAGTCCTATAGAACTAAATATAACACCTGTATTATCTATCAACACAATCAATGAACAAAATGTTCTAGAGTACTTATCTAGTCCTATAGAACTAAATATAACACCTGTATTATCTATCAACACAATCAATGAACAAAATGTTCTAGAGTACTTATCTAGTCCTATAGAACTAAATATAACACCTGTATTATCTATCAACACAATCAATGAACAAAATGTTCTAGAGTACTTATCTAGTCCTATAGAACTAAATATAACACCTGTATTATCTATCAACACAATCAATGAACAAAATGTTCTAGAGTACTTATCTAGTCCTATAGAACTAAATATAACACCTGTATTATCTATCAACACAATCAATGAACAAAATGTTCTAGAGTACTTATCTAGTCCTATAGAACTAAATATAACACCTGTATTATCTATCAACACAATCAATGAACAAAATGTTCTAGAGTACTTATCTAGTCCTATAGAACTAAATATAACACCTGTATTATCTATCAACACAATCAATGAACAAAATGTTCTAGAGTACTTATCTAGTCCTATAGAACTAAATATAACACCTGTATTATCTATCAACACAATCAATGAACAAAATGTTCTAGAGTACTTATCTAGTCCTATAGAACTAAATATAACACCTGTATTATCTATCAACACAATCAATGAACAAAATGTTCTAGAGTACTTATCTAGTCCTATAGAACTAAATATAACACCTGTATTATCTATCAACACAATCAATGAACAAAATGTTCTAGAGTACTTATCTAGTCCTATAGAACTAAATATAACACCTGTATTATCTATCAACACAATCAATGAACAAAATGTTCTAGAGTACTTATCTAGTCCTATAGAACTAAATATAACACCTGTATTATCTATCAACACAATCAATGAACAAAATGTTCTAGAGTACTTATCTAGTCCTATAGAACTAAATATAACACCTGTATTATCTATCAACACAATCAATGAACAAAATGTTCTAGAGTACTTATCTAGTCCTATAGAACTAAATATAACACCTGTATTATCTATCAACACAATCAATGAACAAAATGTTCTAGAGTACTTATCTAGTCCTATAGAACTAAATATAACACCTGTATTATCTATCAACACAATCAATGAACAAAATGTTCTAGAGTACTTATCTAGTCCTATAGAACTAAATATAACACCTGTATTATCTATCAACACAATCAATGAACAAAATGTTCTAGAGTACTTATCTAGTCCTATAGAACTAAATATAACACCTGTATTATCTATCAACACAATCAATGAACAAAATGTTCTAGAGTACTTATCTAGTCCTATAGAACTAAATATAACACCTGTATTATCTATCAACACAATCAATGAACAAAATGTTCTAGAGTACTTATCTAGTCCTATAGAACTAAATATAACACCTGTATTATCTATCAACACAATCAATGAACAAAATGTTCTAGAGTACTTATCTAGTCCTATAGAACTAAATATAACACCTGTATTATCTATCAACACAATCAATGAACAAAATGTTCTAGAGTACTTATCTAGTCCTATAGAACTAAATATAACACCTGTATTATCTATCAACACAATCAATGAACAAAATGTTCTAGAGTACTTATCTAGTCCTATAGAACTAAATATAACACCTGTATTATCTATCAACACAATCAATGAACAAAATGTTCTAGAGTACTTATCTAGTCCTATAGAACTAAATATAACACCTGTATTATCTATCAACACAATCAATGAACAAAATGTTCTAGAGTACTTATCTAGTCCTATAGAACTAAATATAACACCTGTATTATCTATCAACACAATCAATGAACAAAATGTTCTAGAGTACTTATCTAGTCCTATAGAACTAAATATAACACCTGTATTATCTATCAACACAATCAATGAACAAAATGTTCTAGAGTACTTATCTAGTCCTATAGAACTAAATATAACACCTGTATTATCTATCAACACAATCAATGAACAAAATGTTCTAGAGTACTTATCTAGTCCTATAGAACTAAATATAACACCTGTATTATCTATCAACACAATCAATGAACAAAATGTTCTAGAGTACTTATCTAGTCCTATAGAACTAAATATAACACCTGTATTATCTATCAACACAATCAATGAACAAAATGTTCTAGAGTACTTATCTAGTCCTATAGAACTAAATATAACACCTGTATTATCTATCAACACAATCAATGAACAAAATGTTCTAGAGTACTTATCTAGTCCTATAGAACTAAATATAACACCTGTATTATCTATCAACACAATCAATGAACAAAATGTTCTAGAGTACTTATCTAGTCCTATAGAACTAAATATAACACCTGTATTATCTATCAACACAATCAATGAACAAAATGTTCTAGAGTACTTATCTAGTCCTATAGAACTAAATATAACACCTGTATTATCTATCAACACAATCAATGAACAAAATGTTCTAGAGTACTTATCTAGTCCTATAGAACTAAATATAACACCTGTATTATCTATCAACACAATCAATGAACAAAATGTTCTAGAGTACTTATCTAGTCCTATAGAACTAAATATAACACCTGTATTATCTATCAACACAATCAATGAACAAAATGTTCTAGAGTACTTATCTAGTCCTATAGAACTAAATATAACACCTGTATTATCTATCAACACAATCAATGAACAAAATGTTCTAGAGTACTTATCTAGTCCTATAGAACTAAATATAACACCTGTATTATCTATCAACACAATCAATGAACAAAATGTTCTAGAGTACTTATCTAGTCCTATAGAACTAAATATAACACCTGTATTATCTATCAACACAATCAATGAACAAAATGTTCTAGAGTACTTATCTAGTCCTATAGAACTAAATATAACACCTGTATTATCTATCAACACAATCAATGAACAAAATGTTCTAGAGTACTTATCTAGTCCTATAGAACTAAATATAACACCTGTATTATCTATCAACACAATCAATGAACAAAATGTTCTAGAGTACTTATCTAGTCCTATAGAACTAAATATAACACCTGTATTATCTATCAACACAATCAATGAACAAAATGTTCTAGAGTACTTATCTAGTCCTATAGAACTAAATATAACACCTGTATTATCTATCAACACAATCAATGAACAAAATGTTCTAGAGTACTTATCTAGTCCTATAGAACTAAATATAACACCTGTATTATCTATCAACACAATCAATGAACAAAATGTTCTAGAGTACTTATCTAGTCCTATAGAACTAAATATAACACCTGTATTATCTATCAACACAATCAATGAACAAAATGTTCTAGAGTACTTATCTAGTCCTATAGAACTAAATATAACACCTGTATTATCTATCAACACAATCAATGAACAAAATGTTCTAGAGTACTTATCTAGTCCTATAGAACTAAATATAACACCTGTATTATCTATCAACACAATCAATGAACAAAATGTTCTAGAGTACTTATCTAGTCCTATAGAACTAAATATAACACCTGTATTATCTATCAACACAATCAATGAACAAAATGTTCTAGAGTACTTATCTAGTCCTATAGAACTAAATATAACACCTGTATTATCTATCAACACAATCAATGAACAAAATGTTCTAGAGTACTTATCTAGTCCTATAGAACTAAATATAACACCTGTATTATCTATCAACACAATCAATGAACAAAATGTTCTAGAGTACTTATCTAGTCCTATAGAACTAAATATAACACCTGTATTATCTATCAACACAATCAATGAACAAAATGTTCTAGAGTACTTATCTAGTCCTATAGAACTAAATATAACACCTGTATTATCTATCAACACAATCAATGAACAAAATGTTCTAGAGTACTTATCTAGTCCTATAGAACTAAATATAACACCTGTATTATCTATCAACACAATCAATGAACAAAATGTTCTAGAGTACTTATCTAGTCCTATAGAACTAAATATAACACCTGTATTATCTATCAACACAATCAATGAACAAAATGTTCTAGAGTACTTATCTAGTCCTATAGAACTAAATATAACACCTGTATTATCTATCAACACAATCAATGAACAAAATGTTCTAGAGTACTTATCTAGTCCTATAGAACTAAATATAACACCTGTATTATCTATCAACACAATCAATGAACAAAATGTTCTAGAGTACTTATCTAGTCCTATAGAACTAAATATAACACCTGTATTATCTATCAACACAATCAATGAACAAAATGTTCTAGAGTACTTATCTAGTCCTATAGAACTAAATATAACACCTGTATTATCTATCAACACAATCAATGAACAAAATGTTCTAGAGTACTTATCTAGTCCTATAGAACTAAATATAACACCTGTATTATCTATCAACACAATCAATGAACAAAATGTTCTAGAGTACTTATCTAGTCCTATAGAACTAAATATAACACCTGTATTATCTATCAACACAATCAATGAACAAAATGTTCTAGAGTACTTATCTAGTCCTATAGAACTAAATATAACACCTGTATTATCTATCAACACAATCAATGAACAAAATGTTCTAGAGTACTTATCTAGTCCTATAGAACTAAATATAACACCTGTATTATCTATCAACACAATCAATGAACAAAATGTTCTAGAGTACTTATCTAGTCCTATAGAACTAAATATAACACCTGTATTATCTATCAACACAATCAATGAACAAAATGTTCTAGAGTACTTATCTAGTCCTATAGAACTAAATATAACACCTGTATTATCTATCAACACAATCAATGAACAAAATGTTCTAGAGTACTTATCTAGTCCTATAGAACTAAATATAACACCTGTATTATCTATCAACACAATCAATGAACAAAATGTTCTAGAGTACTTATCTAGTCCTATAGAACTAAATATAACACCTGTATTATCTATCAACACAATCAATGAACAAAATGTTCTAGAGTACTTATCTAGTCCTATAGAACTAAATATAACACCTGTATTATCTATCAACACAATCAATGAACAAAATGTTCTAGAGTACTTATCTAGTCCTATAGAACTAAATATAACACCTGTATTATCTATCAACACAATCAATGAACAAAATGTTCTAGAGTACTTATCTAGTCCTATAGAACTAAATATAACACCTGTATTATCTATCAACACAATCAATGAACAAAATGTTCTAGAGTACTTATCTAGTCCTATAGAACTAAATATAACACCTGTATTATCTATCAACACAATCAATGAACAAAATGTTCTAGAGTACTTATCTAGTCCTATAGAACTAAATATAACACCTGTATTATCTATCAACACAATCAATGAACAAAATGTTCTAGAGTACTTATCTAGTCCTATAGAACTAAATATAACACCTGTATTATCTATCAACACAATCAATGAACAAAATGTTCTAGAGTACTTATCTAGTCCTATAGAACTAAATATAACACCTGTATTATCTATCAACACAATCAATGAACAAAATGTTCTAGAGTACTTATCTAGTCCTATAGAACTAAATATAACACCTGTATTATCTATCAACACAATCAATGAACAAAATGTTCTAGAGTACTTATCTAGTCCTATAGAACTAAATATAACACCTGTATTATCTATCAACACAATCAATGAACAAAATGTTCTAGAGTACTTATCTAGTCCTATAGAACTAAATATAACACCTGTATTATCTATCAACACAATCAATGAACAAAATGTTCTAGAGTACTTATCTAGTCCTATAGAACTAAATATAACACCTGTATTATCTATCAACACAATCAATGAACAAAATGTTCTAGAGTACTTATCTAGTCCTATAGAACTAAATATAACACCTGTATTATCTATCAACACAATCAATGAACAAAATGTTCTAGAGTACTTATCTAGTCCTATAGAACTAAATATAACACCTGTATTATCTATCAACACAATCAATGAACAAAATGTTCTAGAGTACTTATCTAGTCCTATAGAACTAAATATAACACCTGTATTATCTATCAACACAATCAATGAACAAAATGTTCTAGAGTACTTATCTAGTCCTATAGAACTAAATATAACACCTGTATTATCTATCAACACAATCAATGAACAAAATGTTCTAGAGTACTTATCTAGTCCTATAGAACTAAATATAACACCTGTATTATCTATCAACACAATCAATGAACAAAATGTTCTAGAGTACTTATCTAGTCCTATAGAACTAAATATAACACCTGTATTATCTATCAACACAATCAATGAACAAAATGTTCTAGAGTACTTATCTAGTCCTATAGAACTAAATATAACACCTGTATTATCTATCAACACAATCAATGAACAAAATGTTCTAGAGTACTTATCTAGTCCTATAGAACTAAATATAACACCTGTATTATCTATCAACACAATCAATGAACAAAATGTTCTAGAGTACTTATCTAGTCCTATAGAACTAAATATAACACCTGTATTATCTATCAACACAATCAATGAACAAAATGTTCTAGAGTACTTATCTAGTCCTATAGAACTAAATATAACACCTGTATTATCTATCAACACAATCAATGAACAAAATGTTCTAGAGTACTTATCTAGTCCTATAGAACTAAATATAACACCTGTATTATCTATCAACACAATCAATGAACAAAATGTTCTAGAGTACTTATCTAGTCCTATAGAACTAAATATAACACCTGTATTATCTATCAACACAATCAATGAACAAAATGTTCTAGAGTACTTATCTAGTCCTATAGAACTAAATATAACACCTGTATTATCTATCAACACAATCAATGAACAAAATGTTCTAGAGTACTTATCTAGTCCTATAGAACTAAATATAACACCTGTATTATCTATCAACACAATCAATGAACAAAATGTTCTAGAGTACTTATCTAGTCCTATAGAACTAAATATAACACCTGTATTATCTATCAACACAATCAATGAACAAAATGTTCTAGAGTACTTATCTAGTCCTATAGAACTAAATATAACACCTGTATTATCTATCAACACAATCAATGAACAAAATGTTCTAGAGTACTTATCTAGTCCTATAGAACTAAATATAACACCTGTATTATCTATCAACACAATCAATGAACAAAATGTTCTAGAGTACTTATCTAGTCCTATAGAACTAAATATAACACCTGTATTATCTATCAACACAATCAATGAACAAAATGTTCTAGAGTACTTATCTAGTCCTATAGAACTAAATATAACACCTGTATTATCTATCAACACAATCAATGAACAAAATGTTCTAGAGTACTTATCTAGTCCTATAGAACTAAATATAACACCTGTATTATCTATCAACACAATCAATGAACAAAATGTTCTAGAGTACTTATCTAGTCCTATAGAACTAAATATAACACCTGTATTATCTATCAACACAATCAATGAACAAAATGTTCTAGAGTACTTATCTAGTCCTATAGAACTAAATATAACACCTGTATTATCTATCAACACAATCAATGAACAAAATGTTCTAGAGTACTTATCTAGTCCTATAGAACTAAATATAACACCTGTATTATCTATCAACACAATCAATGAACAAAATGTTCTAGAGTACTTATCTAGTCCTATAGAACTAAATATAACACCTGTATTATCTATCAACACAATCAATGAACAAAATGTTCTAGAGTACTTATCTAGTCCTATAGAACTAAATATAACACCTGTATTATCTATCAACACAATCAATGAACAAAATGTTCTAGAGTACTTATCTAGTCCTATAGAACTAAATATAACACCTGTATTATCTATCAACACAATCAATGAACAAAATGTTCTAGAGTACTTATCTAGTCCTATAGAACTAAATATAACACCTGTATTATCTATCAACACAATCAATGAACAAAATGTTCTAGAGTACTTATCTAGTCCTATAGAACTAAATATAACACCTGTATTATCTATCAACACAATCAATGAACAAAATGTTCTAGAGTACTTATCTAGTCCTATAGAACTAAATATAACACCTGTATTATCTATCAACACAATCAATGAACAAAATGTTCTAGAGTACTTATCTAGTCCTATAGAACTAAATATAACACCTGTATTATCTATCAACACAATCAATGAACAAAATGTTCTAGAGTACTTATCTAGTCCTATAGAACTAAATATAACACCTGTATTATCTATCAACACAATCAATGAACAAAATGTTCTAGAGTACTTATCTAGTCCTATAGAACTAAATATAACACCTGTATTATCTATCAACACAATCAATGAACAAAATGTTCTAGAGTACTTATCTAGTCCTATAGAACTAAATATAACACCTGTATTATCTATCAACACAATCAATGAACAAAATGTTCTAGAGTACTTATCTAGTCCTATAGAACTAAATATAACACCTGTATTATCTATCAACACAATCAATGAACAAAATGTTCTAGAGTACTTATCTAGTCCTATAGAACTAAATATAACACCTGTATTATCTATCAACACAATCAATGAACAAAATGTTCTAGAGTACTTATCTAGTCCTATAGAACTAAATATAACACCTGTATTATCTATCAACACAATCAATGAACAAAATGTTCTAGAGTACTTATCTAGTCCTATAGAACTAAATATAACACCTGTATTATCTATCAACACAATCAATGAACAAAATGTTCTAGAGTACTTATCTAGTCCTATAGAACTAAATATAACACCTGTATTATCTATCAACACAATCAATGAACAAAATGTTCTAGAGTACTTATCTAGTCCTATAGAACTAAATATAACACCTGTATTATCTATCAACACAATCAATGAACAAAATGTTCTAGAGTACTTATCTAGTCCTATAGAACTAAATATAACACCTGTATTATCTATCAACACAATCAATGAACAAAATGTTCTAGAGTACTTATCTAGTCCTATAGAACTAAATATAACACCTGTATTATCTATCAACACAATCAATGAACAAAATGTTCTAGAGTACTTATCTAGTCCTATAGAACTAAATATAACACCTGTATTATCTATCAACACAATCAATGAACAAAATGTTCTAGAGTACTTATCTAGTCCTATAGAACTAAATATAACACCTGTATTATCTATCAACACAATCAATGAACAAAATGTTCTAGAGTACTTATCTAGTCCTATAGAACTAAATATAACACCTGTATTATCTATCAACACAATCAATGAACAAAATGTTCTAGAGTACTTATCTAGTCCTATAGAACTAAATATAACACCTGTATTATCTATCAACACAATCAATGAACAAAATGTTCTAGAGTACTTATCTAGTCCTATAGAACTAAATATAACACCTGTATTATCTATCAACACAATCAATGAACAAAATGTTCTAGAGTACTTATCTAGTCCTATAGAACTAAATATAACACCTGTATTATCTATCAACACAATCAATGAACAAAATGTTCTAGAGTACTTATCTAGTCCTATAGAACTAAATATAACACCTGTATTATCTATCAACACAATCAATGAACAAAATGTTCTAGAGTACTTATCTAGTCCTATAGAACTAAATATAACACCTGTATTATCTATCAACACAATCAATGAACAAAATGTTCTAGAGTACTTATCTAGTCCTATAGAACTAAATATAACACCTGTATTATCTATCAACACAATCAATGAACAAAATGTTCTAGAGTACTTATCTAGTCCTATAGAACTAAATATAACACCTGTATTATCTATCAACACAATCAATGAACAAAATGTTCTAGAGTACTTATCTAGTCCTATAGAACTAAATATAACACCTGTATTATCTATCAACACAATCAATGAACAAAATGTTCTAGAGTACTTATCTAGTCCTATAGAACTAAATATAACACCTGTATTATCTATCAACACAATCAATGAACAAAATGTTCTAGAGTACTTATCTAGTCCTATAGAACTAAATATAACACCTGTATTATCTATCAACACAATCAATGAACAAAATGTTCTAGAGTACTTATCTAGTCCTATAGAACTAAATATAACACCTGTATTATCTATCAACACAATCAATGAACAAAATGTTCTAGAGTACTTATCTAGTCCTATAGAACTAAATATAACACCTGTATTATCTATCAACACAATCAATGAACAAAATGTTCTAGAGTACTTATCTAGTCCTATAGAACTAAATATAACACCTGTATTATCTATCAACACAATCAATGAACAAAATGTTCTAGAGTACTTATCTAGTCCTATAGAACTAAATATAACACCTGTATTATCTATCAACACAATCAATGAACAAAATGTTCTAGAGTACTTATCTAGTCCTATAGAACTAAATATAACACCTGTATTATCTATCAACACAATCAATGAACAAAATGTTCTAGAGTACTTATCTAGTCCTATAGAACTAAATATAACACCTGTATTATCTATCAACACAATCAATGAACAAAATGTTCTAGAGTACTTATCTAGTCCTATAGAACTAAATATAACACCTGTATTATCTATCAACACAATCAATGAACAAAATGTTCTAGAGTACTTATCTAGTCCTATAGAACTAAATATAACACCTGTATTATCTATCAACACAATCAATGAACAAAATGTTCTAGAGTACTTATCTAGTCCTATAGAACTAAATATAACACCTGTATTATCTATCAACACAATCAATGAACAAAATGTTCTAGAGTACTTATCTAGTCCTATAGAACTAAATATAACACCTGTATTATCTATCAACACAATCAATGAACAAAATGTTCTAGAGTACTTATCTAGTCCTATAGAACTAAATATAACACCTGTATTATCTATCAACACAATCAATGAACAAAATGTTCTAGAGTACTTATCTAGTCCTATAGAACTAAATATAACACCTGTATTATCTATCAACACAATCAATGAACAAAATGTTCTAGAGTACTTATCTAGTCCTATAGAACTAAATATAACACCTGTATTATCTATCAACACAATCAATGAACAAAATGTTCTAGAGTACTTATCTAGTCCTATAGAACTAAATATAACACCTGTATTATCTATCAACACAATCAATGAACAAAATGTTCTAGAGTACTTATCTAGTCCTATAGAACTAAATATAACACCTGTATTATCTATCAACACAATCAATGAACAAAATGTTCTAGAGTACTTATCTAGTCCTATAGAACTAAATATAACACCTGTATTATCTATCAACACAATCAATGAACAAAATGTTCTAGAGTACTTATCTAGTCCTATAGAACTAAATATAACACCTGTATTATCTATCAACACAATCAATGAACAAAATGTTCTAGAGTACTTATCTAGTCCTATAGAACTAAATATAACACCTGTATTATCTATCAACACAATCAATGAACAAAATGTTCTAGAGTACTTATCTAGTCCTATAGAACTAAATATAACACCTGTATTATCTATCAACACAATCAATGAACAAAATGTTCTAGAGTACTTATCTAGTCCTATAGAACTAAATATAACACCTGTATTATCTATCAACACAATCAATGAACAAAATGTTCTAGAGTACTTATCTAGTCCTATAGAACTAAATATAACACCTGTATTATCTATCAACACAATCAATGAACAAAATGTTCTAGAGTACTTATCTAGTCCTATAGAACTAAATATAACACCTGTATTATCTATCAACACAATCAATGAACAAAATGTTCTAGAGTACTTATCTAGTCCTATAGAACTAAATATAACACCTGTATTATCTATCAACACAATCAATGAACAAAATGTTCTAGAGTACTTATCTAGTCCTATAGAACTAAATATAACACCTGTATTATCTATCAACACAATCAATGAACAAAATGTTCTAGAGTACTTATCTAGTCCTATAGAACTAAATATAACACCTGTATTATCTATCAACACAATCAATGAACAAAATGTTCTAGAGTACTTATCTAGTCCTATAGAACTAAATATAACACCTGTATTATCTATCAACACAATCAATGAACAAAATGTTCTAGAGTACTTATCTAGTCCTATAGAACTAAATATAACACCTGTATTATCTATCAACACAATCAATGAACAAAATGTTCTAGAGTACTTATCTAGTCCTATAGAACTAAATATAACACCTGTATTATCTATCAACACAATCAATGAACAAAATGTTCTAGAGTACTTATCTAGTCCTATAGAACTAAATATAACACCTGTATTATCTATCAACACAATCAATGAACAAAATGTTCTAGAGTACTTATCTAGTCCTATAGAACTAAATATAACACCTGTATTATCTATCAACACAATCAATGAACAAAATGTTCTAGAGTACTTATCTAGTCCTATAGAACTAAATATAACACCTGTATTATCTATCAACACAATCAATGAACAAAATGTTCTAGAGTACTTATCTAGTCCTATAGAACTAAATATAACACCTGTATTATCTATCAACACAATCAATGAACAAAATGTTCTAGAGTACTTATCTAGTCCTATAGAACTAAATATAACACCTGTATTATCTATCAACACAATCAATGAACAAAATGTTCTAGAGTACTTATCTAGTCCTATAGAACTAAATATAACACCTGTATTATCTATCAACACAATCAATGAACAAAATGTTCTAGAGTACTTATCTAGTCCTATAGAACTAAATATAACACCTGTATTATCTATCAACACAATCAATGAACAAAATGTTCTAGAGTACTTATCTAGTCCTATAGAACTAAATATAACACCTGTATTATCTATCAACACAATCAATGAACAAAATGTTCTAGAGTACTTATCTAGTCCTATAGAACTAAATATAACACCTGTATTATCTATCAACACAATCAATGAACAAAATGTTCTAGAGTACTTATCTAGTCCTATAGAACTAAATATAACACCTGTATTATCTATCAACACAATCAATGAACAAAATGTTCTAGAGTACTTATCTAGTCCTATAGAACTAAATATAACACCTGTATTATCTATCAACACAATCAATGAACAAAATGTTCTAGAGTACTTATCTAGTCCTATAGAACTAAATATAACACCTGTATTATCTATCAACACAATCAATGAACAAAATGTTCTAGAGTACTTATCTAGTCCTATAGAACTAAATATAACACCTGTATTATCTATCAACACAATCAATGAACAAAATGTTCTAGAGTACTTATCTAGTCCTATAGAACTAAATATAACACCTGTATTATCTATCAACACAATCAATGAACAAAATGTTCTAGAGTACTTATCTAGTCCTATAGAACTAAATATAACACCTGTATTATCTATCAACACAATCAATGAACAAAATGTTCTAGAGTACTTATCTAGTCCTATAGAACTAAATATAACACCTGTATTATCTATCAACACAATCAATGAACAAAATGTTCTAGAGTACTTATCTAGTCCTATAGAACTAAATATAACACCTGTATTATCTATCAACACAATCAATGAACAAAATGTTCTAGAGTACTTATCTAGTCCTATAGAACTAAATATAACACCTGTATTATCTATCAACACAATCAATGAACAAAATGTTCTAGAGTACTTATCTAGTCCTATAGAACTAAATATAACACCTGTATTATCTATCAACACAATCAATGAACAAAATGTTCTAGAGTACTTATCTAGTCCTATAGAACTAAATATAACACCTGTATTATCTATCAACACAATCAATGAACAAAATGTTCTAGAGTACTTATCTAGTCCTATAGAACTAAATATAACACCTGTATTATCTATCAACACAATCAATGAACAAAATGTTCTAGAGTACTTATCTAGTCCTATAGAACTAAATATAACACCTGTATTATCTATCAACACAATCAATGAACAAAATGTTCTAGAGTACTTATCTAGTCCTATAGAACTAAATATAACACCTGTATTATCTATCAACACAATCAATGAACAAAATGTTCTAGAGTACTTATCTAGTCCTATAGAACTAAATATAACACCTGTATTATCTATCAACACAATCAATGAACAAAATGTTCTAGAGTACTTATCTAGTCCTATAGAACTAAATATAACACCTGTATTATCTATCAACACAATCAATGAACAAAATGTTCTAGAGTACTTATCTAGTCCTATAGAACTAAATATAACACCTGTATTATCTATCAACACAATCAATGAACAAAATGTTCTAGAGTACTTATCTAGTCCTATAGAACTAAATATAACACCTGTATTATCTATCAACACAATCAATGAACAAAATGTTCTAGAGTACTTATCTAGTCCTATAGAACTAAATATAACACCTGTATTATCTATCAACACAATCAATGAACAAAATGTTCTAGAGTACTTATCTAGTCCTATAGAACTAAATATAACACCTGTATTATCTATCAACACAATCAATGAACAAAATGTTCTAGAGTACTTATCTAGTCCTATAGAACTAAATATAACACCTGTATTATCTATCAACACAATCAATGAACAAAATGTTCTAGAGTACTTATCTAGTCCTATAGAACTAAATATAACACCTGTATTATCTATCAACACAATCAATGAACAAAATGTTCTAGAGTACTTATCTAGTCCTATAGAACTAAATATAACACCTGTATTATCTATCAACACAATCAATGAACAAAATGTTCTAGAGTACTTATCTAGTCCTATAGAACTAAATATAACACCTGTATTATCTATCAACACAATCAATGAACAAAATGTTCTAGAGTACTTATCTAGTCCTATAGAACTAAATATAACACCTGTATTATCTATCAACACAATCAATGAACAAAATGTTCTAGAGTACTTATCTAGTCCTATAGAACTAAATATAACACCTGTATTATCTATCAACACAATCAATGAACAAAATGTTCTAGAGTACTTATCTAGTCCTATAGAACTAAATATAACACCTGTATTATCTATCAACACAATCAATGAACAAAATGTTCTAGAGTACTTATCTAGTCCTATAGAACTAAATATAACACCTGTATTATCTATCAACACAATCAATGAACAAAATGTTCTAGAGTACTTATCTAGTCCTATAGAACTAAATATAACACCTGTATTATCTATCAACACAATCAATGAACAAAATGTTCTAGAGTACTTATCTAGTCCTATAGAACTAAATATAACACCTGTATTATCTATCAACACAATCAATGAACAAAATGTTCTAGAGTACTTATCTAGTCCTATAGAACTAAATATAACACCTGTATTATCTATCAACACAATCAATGAACAAAATGTTCTAGAGTACTTATCTAGTCCTATAGAACTAAATATAACACCTGTATTATCTATCAACACAATCAATGAACAAAATGTTCTAGAGTACTTATCTAGTCCTATAGAACTAAATATAACACCTGTATTATCTATCAACACAATCAATGAACAAAATGTTCTAGAGTACTTATCTAGTCCTATAGAACTAAATATAACACCTGTATTATCTATCAACACAATCAATGAACAAAATGTTCTAGAGTACTTATCTAGTCCTATAGAACTAAATATAACACCTGTATTATCTATCAACACAATCAATGAACAAAATGTTCTAGAGTACTTATCTAGTCCTATAGAACTAAATATAACACCTGTATTATCTATCAACACAATCAATGAACAAAATGTTCTAGAGTACTTATCTAGTCCTATAGAACTAAATATAACACCTGTATTATCTATCAACACAATCAATGAACAAAATGTTCTAGAGTACTTATCTAGTCCTATAGAACTAAATATAACACCTGTATTATCTATCAACACAATCAATGAACAAAATGTTCTAGAGTACTTATCTAGTCCTATAGAACTAAATATAACACCTGTATTATCTATCAACACAATCAATGAACAAAATGTTCTAGAGTACTTATCTAGTCCTATAGAACTAAATATAACACCTGTATTATCTATCAACACAATCAATGAACAAAATGTTCTAGAGTACTTATCTAGTCCTATAGAACTAAATATAACACCTGTATTATCTATCAACACAATCAATGAACAAAATGTTCTAGAGTACTTATCTAGTCCTATAGAACTAAATATAACACCTGTATTATCTATCAACACAATCAATGAACAAAATGTTCTAGAGTACTTATCTAGTCCTATAGAACTAAATATAACACCTGTATTATCTATCAACACAATCAATGAACAAAATGTTCTAGAGTACTTATCTAGTCCTATAGAACTAAATATAACACCTGTATTATCTATCAACACAATCAATGAACAAAATGTTCTAGAGTACTTATCTAGTCCTATAGAACTAAATATAACACCTGTATTATCTATCAACACAATCAATGAACAAAATGTTCTAGAGTACTTATCTAGTCCTATAGAACTAAATATAACACCTGTATTATCTATCAACACAATCAATGAACAAAATGTTCTAGAGTACTTATCTAGTCCTATAGAACTAAATATAACACCTGTATTATCTATCAACACAATCAATGAACAAAATGTTCTAGAGTACTTATCTAGTCCTATAGAACTAAATATAACACCTGTATTATCTATCAACACAATCAATGAACAAAATGTTCTAGAGTACTTATCTAGTCCTATAGAACTAAATATAACACCTGTATTATCTATCAACACAATCAATGAACAAAATGTTCTAGAGTACTTATCTAGTCCTATAGAACTAAATATAACACCTGTATTATCTATCAACACAATCAATGAACAAAATGTTCTAGAGTACTTATCTAGTCCTATAGAACTAAATATAACACCTGTATTATCTATCAACACAATCAATGAACAAAATGTTCTAGAGTACTTATCTAGTCCTATAGAACTAAATATAACACCTGTATTATCTATCAACACAATCAATGAACAAAATGTTCTAGAGTACTTATCTAGTCCTATAGAACTAAATATAACACCTGTATTATCTATCAACACAATCAATGAACAAAATGTTCTAGAGTACTTATCTAGTCCTATAGAACTAAATATAACACCTGTATTATCTATCAACACAATCAATGAACAAAATGTTCTAGAGTACTTATCTAGTCCTATAGAACTAAATATAACACCTGTATTATCTATCAACACAATCAATGAACAAAATGTTCTAGAGTACTTATCTAGTCCTATAGAACTAAATATAACACCTGTATTATCTATCAACACAATCAATGAACAAAATGTTCTAGAGTACTTATCTAGTCCTATAGAACTAAATATAACACCTGTATTATCTATCAACACAATCAATGAACAAAATGTTCTAGAGTACTTATCTAGTCCTATAGAACTAAATATAACACCTGTATTATCTATCAACACAATCAATGAACAAAATGTTCTAGAGTACTTATCTAGTCCTATAGAACTAAATATAACACCTGTATTATCTATCAACACAATCAATGAACAAAATGTTCTAGAGTACTTATCTAGTCCTATAGAACTAAATATAACACCTGTATTATCTATCAACACAATCAATGAACAAAATGTTCTAGAGTACTTATCTAGTCCTATAGAACTAAATATAACACCTGTATTATCTATCAACACAATCAATGAACAAAATGTTCTAGAGTACTTATCTAGTCCTATAGAACTAAATATAACACCTGTATTATCTATCAACACAATCAATGAACAAAATATTCTAAAGTACTTATCTAGTCCTATAGAACTAAATATAACACCTGTATTATCTATCAACACAATCAATGAACAAAATGTTCTAGAGTACTTATCTAGTCCTATAGAACTAAATATAACACCTGTATTATCTATCAACACAATCAATGAACAAAATGTTCTAGAGTACTTATCTAGTCCTATAGAACTAAATATAACACCTGTATTATCTATCAACACAATCAATGAACAAAATGTTCTAGAGTACTTATCTAGTCCTATAGAACTAAATATAACACCTGTATTATCTATCAACACAATCAATGAACAAAATGTTCTAGAGTACTTATCTAGTCCTATAGAACTAAATATAACACCTGTATTATCTATCAACACAATCAATGAACAAAATGTTCTAGAGTACTTATCTAGTCCTATAGAACTAAATATAACACCTGTATTATCTATCAACACAATCAATGAACAAAATGTTCTAGAGTACTTATCTAGTCCTATAGAACTAAATATAACACCTGTATTATCTATCAACACAATCAATGAACAAAATGTTCTAGAGTACTTATCTAGTCCTATAGAACTAAATATAACACCTGTATTATCTATCAACACAATCAATGAACAAAATGTTCTAGAGTACTTATCTAGTCCTATAGAACTAAATATAACACCTGTATTATCTATCAACACAATCAATGAACAAAATGTTCTAGAGTACTTATCTAGTCCTATAGAACTAAATATAACACCTGTATTATCTATCAACACAATCAATGAACAAAATGTTCTAGAGTACTTATCTAGTCCTATAGAACTAAATATAACACCTGTATTATCTATCAACACAATCAATGAACAAAATGTTCTAGAGTACTTATCTAGTCCTATAGAACTAAATATAACACCTGTATTATCTATCAACACAATCAATGAACAAAATGTTCTAGAGTACTTATCTAGTCCTATAGAACTAAATATAACACCTGTATTATCTATCAACACAATCAATGAACAAAATGTTCTAGAGTACTTATCTAGTCCTATAGAACTAAATATAACACCTGTATTATCTATCAACACAATCAATGAACAAAATGTTCTAGAGTACTTATCTAGTCCTATAGAACTAAATATAACACCTGTATTATCTATCAACACAATCAATGAACAAAATGTTCTAGAGTACTTATCTAGTCCTATAGAACTAAATATAACACCTGTATTATCTATCAACACAATCAATGAACAAAATGTTCTAGAGTACTTATCTAGTCCTATAGAACTAAATATAACACCTGTATTATCTATCAACACAATCAATGAACAAAATGTTCTAGAGTACTTATCTAGTCCTATAGAACTAAATATAACACCTGTATTATCTATCAACACAATCAATGAACAAAATGTTCTAGAGTACTTATCTAGTCCTATAGAACTAAATATAACACCTGTATTATCTATCAACACAATCAATGAACAAAATGTTCTAGAGTACTTATCTAGTCCTATAGAACTAAATATAACACCTGTATTATCTATCAACACAATCAATGAACAAAATGTTCTAGAGTACTTATCTAGTCCTATAGAACTAAATATAACACCTGTATTATCTATCAACACAATCAATGAACAAAATGTTCTAGAGTACTTATCTAGTCCTATAGAACTAAATATAACACCTGTATTATCTATCAACACAATCAATGAACAAAATGTTCTAGAGTACTTATCTAGTCCTATAGAACTAAATATAACACCTGTATTATCTATCAACACAATCAATGAACAAAATGTTCTAGAGTACTTATCTAGTCCTATAGAACTAAATATAACACCTGTATTATCTATCAACACAATCAATGAACAAAATGTTCTAGAGTACTTATCTAGTCCTATAGAACTAAATATAACACCTGTATTATCTATCAACACAATCAATGAACAAAATGTTCTAGAGTACTTATCTAGTCCTATAGAACTAAATATAACACCTGTATTATCTATCAACACAATCAATGAACAAAATGTTCTAGAGTACTTATCTAGTCCTATAGAACTAAATATAACACCTGTATTATCTATCAACACAATCAATGAACAAAATGTTCTAGAGTACTTATCTAGTCCTATAGAACTAAATATAACACCTGTATTATCTATCAACACAATCAATGAACAAAATGTTCTAGAGTACTTATCTAGTCCTATAGAACTAAATATAACACCTGTATTATCTATCAACACAATCAATGAACAAAATGTTCTAGAGTACTTATCTAGTCCTATAGAACTAAATATAACACCTGTATTATCTATCAACACAATCAATGAACAAAATGTTCTAGAGTACTTATCTAGTCCTATAGAACTAAATATAACACCTGTATTATCTATCAACACAATCAATGAACAAAATGTTCTAGAGTACTTATCTAGTCCTATAGAACTAAATATAACACCTGTATTATCTATCAACACAATCAATGAACAAAATGTTCTAGAGTACTTATCTAGTCCTATAGAACTAAATATAACACCTGTATTATCTATCAACACAATCAATGAACAAAATGTTCTAGAGTACTTATCTAGTCCTATAGAACTAAATATAACACCTGTATTATCTATCAACACAATCAATGAACAAAATGTTCTAGAGTACTTATCTAGTCCTATAGAACTAAATATAACACCTGTATTATCTATCAACACAATCAATGAACAAAATGTTCTAGAGTACTTATCTAGTCCTATAGAACTAAATATAACACCTGTATTATCTATCAACACAATCAATGAACAAAATGTTCTAGAGTACTTATCTAGTCCTATAGAACTAAATATAACACCTGTATTATCTATCAACACAATCAATGAACAAAATGTTCTAGAGTACTTATCTAGTCCTATAGAACTAAATATAACACCTGTATTATCTATCAACACAATCAATGAACAAAATGTTCTAGAGTACTTATCTAGTCCTATAGAACTAAATATAACACCTGTATTATCTATCAACACAATCAATGAACAAAATGTTCTAGAGTACTTATCTAGTCCTATAGAACTAAATATAACACCTGTATTATCTATCAACACAATCAATGAACAAAATGTTCTAGAGTACTTATCTGGTCCTATAGAACTAAATATAACACCTGTATTATCTATCAACACAATCAATGAACAAAATGTTCTAGAGTACTTATCTAGTCCTATAGAACTAAATATAACACCTGTATTATCTATCAACACAATCAATGAACAAAATGTTCTAGAGTACTTATCTAGTCCTATAGAACTAAATATAACACCTGTATTATCTATCAACACAATCAATGAACAAAATGTTCTAGAGTACTTATCTAGTCCTATAGAACTAAATATAACACCTGTATTATCTATCAACACAATCAATGAACAAAATGTTCTAGAGTACTTATCTAGTCCTATAGAACTAAATATAACACCTGTATTATCTATCAACACAATCAATGAACAAAATGTTCTAGAGTACTTATCTAGTCCTATAGAACTAAATATAACACCTGTATTATCTATCAACACAATCAATGAACAAAATGTTCTAGAGTACTTATCTAGTCCTATAGAATAACACCTGTATTATCTATCAACACAATCAATGAACAAAATGTTCTAAGAGTACTTATCTGGTCCTATAGAACTAAATATAACACCTGTATTATCTATCAACACAATCAATGAACAAAATGTTCTAGAGTACTTATCTAGTCCTATAGAACTAAATATAACACCTGTATTATCTATCAACACAATCAATGAACAAAATGTTCTAGAGTACTTATCTAGTCCTATAGAACTAAATATAACACCTGTATTATCTATCAGCACAATCAATGAACAAAATGTTTCTAAAGTACTTATCTGGTCCTATAGAACTAAATATAAACACCTGTATTATCTATCAACACAATCAATGAACAAAATGTTCTAGGTACTTATCTGGTCCATAGAACTAAAATGTAACCACCTGTATTATCTCATCAGCACAATCAATGAACAAAATGTTCTAGAGTACTTATCTAGTCCTATCAGAACTAAATATAACACCTGTATTATCTATCAACAC